>NW_006921982.1:3102321-3104067 GCF_000298275.1 Orycteropus afer afer | reverse complement strand
AAAAAAAAAAAAAAAAAATTCAGCTCATTAGGAGGATTTCCTTTCACTGCTGTCTTCAGGGAGGTCCCAGAAAGGCGCTGAAGTGCTGATGCTGTCCACTTTTGAGTGGTGCCTGAATATGGTGAAGAACCATCTATAAATCAGGCATGTGTTTTCTCTTTCTCAATCAATTGATCATAAGGAGCTCCCTATGATGTCATAAGTGCTGACTAGGAAAGGAAAGGTAATGTGACTGTGGGGGAGACAATAGGCATTTGGACTACTTTCTCATGCAACTTACTTGTGTCTTCAGATCAGGCTTTAGCCCAGTCTTTTATATATCACTTCCATTTAATGATGGAATGCTGCTATGCTTGTTCAAATTTCTGACTTTGTAGGTCAGACAACACTCAGTTCATGATAACCAGCTCAAGCTGTGCTAAGGCCTAGTAACAAACAAGAAGTTATTTCTCAAAAGAATAATTATCTGCAGAGGATAGCAGGACTTTGCTCCAAAATCTAAGGGTTTATGCTGTGATTCACAAATAGGGGCCTGCCAAAAACTCCAAACAGCATCTCTCTCTGCCACTGACACTTCAAGCACTTTTGGATCAGCTGGATCATATGATCCAAGTGACAGAGTGGCTTGCATGGAAAACTGAACCTGTTACAGAATCTTCTGTTGTTCTGGGACCCACCCAAAACTAGCTGTTTTTCAAGTCATTTGGTAAATAGGCTGGAGTAGCACACCCAAATGATGGATATATTGCCTCAAAAATGCAAAGGGGCTCACCAGATTTTGAGCCTACTTTTTAGTTGTGGGAGAAGACAGAGAAATATTTTACACTTCACTTTAATAGGAATATCTTGACATGTCCCATATCACAAGACCTCTAGAAATTTCAATGAGGTGGCGGGCACCTGAATTTTTGTCAGGTTAATTTACCCTGGTGGCATAGTGCCTAAGGCACTTGACTGCTAACCAGAAGTTTGAAAGGTCAAACCCACAAGCCACTCCATGGAAAGAAGACTGGGAAATCTACTTCCATAAAGATTTATCACCTTGGAAACCAAAAAGAGGTCATAATGAGTCAGAGGGAGCTCTGGTAGTGTAGTGCCTAAGTACTTGACTGCTAACTAACTAGAAGGCTGGTGGTTCAAACCAGCAGCCTCTCCTTGGAAGGAAGGTTGGGAAATCTACTTCCATAGTGATACTGCTTCAGAAACCCAAGGAGGGGTCACCATGAGTCAGGTCCAACTCGACGGCACATAACAACAACAACAACATTAGTCAGAATTGACTCAATGGCAGTACATTTGATATTTTTGGTTAGTACCCAAATGCCTTACCAAAATGGCCAGAGTCATTGATACTCCTTTCTTACTAGGTCCAATCAGCATAATGTCATGACTGTAATGGACTAGTGTGATGTCTTGTGGAAGGGAAAGGTGATTAAGCTTCCTGCAGACTAAATTGTGACGTAATGCTGGAAAGTTGATATGCCTCTGAGGTAGGGTGGTGAAAATGTACTGCAGCTGAAGGCAAACAGCTTCCAATGATCTTTTGAAACTGGAATTGAGAAAAATTTATTGACCAAATCGATAGCTGCATACCAGGCACCAAGAGAAGTATTAATTTCCTCAAGCAGTGGAACCTCATCTGGAGCTACAGCTAGAATTGCAGCCACCACTTAAAATTGTGACAATCTACTCTCATTCTCCAAGATCTATCTGTTTTTGCACCAGTCAATTAGATGAGTTACATGG
>NW_006921982.1:3085265-3101924 GCF_000298275.1 Orycteropus afer afer | reverse complement strand
GGTTCAAACCCACCAGCCACTCCTCGGAAGGAAGGTTGGGCAATCCTACTTCTGTAGTGATATTGCCTCGGAAACCCAAGGAAGGGTCACTATGAGTCGGGGCCGACTCGACGGCAAAACAACAACAAATATATATATATACATATATATATAGTTTGTTTGTTTACTATTTTCCTAGGTATGGGCAGTTCTAATGGCTCCCACTTGGATTTCCCTAAATCATAGCACTTACCCCATGTGTCAGGGATCCAAAATTGGGGTTCTGCCAGTTTCTGAGTATATCTAGTGTAACTGTGCATTATGGAACGGGGAAAATCACTACAGGATGGGTTCAGGGATCCACAGGATCCACTGTGAGATGGAACTGAGCTAAGATTCCATCAATGGTTTGACCTACATACACTCCCACTCTGACCAGTGGGCCACAGTGACGTTGTGGGTCTCCTGGAATTAGTATCAATTCAGAGCCAATATCCAGTAATCCCTGAAAATTCTGATTATTTTTGTTTTCCTCCATGAATAGTCACCTCGTAAAAGGCTGTAGATGTTTGTGGGAAAAGATCAACAGTATACATTATACAGTATGCATTTTGGCAGTGTAGTGAAATCCTTCCTCAAGGGGACCCATCCTCCTCTTCATTCAAGGGGTTGTAGTTCTGAAAACTGGCTCAAGTCCGAGAAATGATTGAGGATCCATGCCTTTGTATTCTGTGATTCAAGTTAGAATGCTGTTCACTTGATCTAGAATTCTTCCACTTGTAAAGATCAAGTAAGTACTTAGTAGATTTCCCAGCCATTTAACTCCTAGGGACACCAAGTCTAAGTAGCTAACACAGTAAGTCCATAAGAATCAGACTATTCTGATTACTGCTTTACTCTGCTGTCCATTACAGGAACACATCTACCTTCTTTTTGTTGATTAAGTGCTGTTACTTTGCCCCTATTACCACAGGGCCCAATCAGTCCTATTGTGGGTAGGTTTCTTAATTCCATTAGGGCTGTTCCCACTGTTAAATCTGGCTTATAGACAATAACAATCACAGCAGTTTTCAAGAAAATTGGGGGTCCCTTTACAAATTTGTTCCTCACCATTTTTGTAAAAGGTGTGTCCTCTGGTCACTCCTTGGGTAGTGGAGTCTAATCTGATAAATCCATTCTAACATGCCAATTTCCCTAATCCTTTATATATCTTTTCTACATTATACTAAGGCTGGTCTGATACTTCAACTTGACTTAGTGTAGGCCACCACATAATACATACTTTACTAAACCAATCATATAAACTATACATCCTTTCCTAACCTAAAGGAGACCTTGAAATCTAATGTTTCAAGTTAAAACACCAAATGAAGAATCTGTGCTTAGTGGGCTGAAATTAGTCAGACTGACCAATGTTATGTTCTTTGTACCATTATCCCACACCCTTAAGAGCCATTCCAACACATATTCTCCAGTATATTCCAGGATATCCAGGATATCTCCACATATTCTCTGTAGGTATCAGAAGAATCAAGCAGTCCTTTTGGAGTCTTGTGTACCTCTTCCTGGGTCACACTTTGTACTTCCCCTTGTGGGGTTGACTGGTACTTAAGGCCAGTTATAGGTTCGGAAACAATAATGGGTGCTGTTCTTGGGGCTATTCATCCATGTCTTGTGAAGTATAGGCCTCAGGCAATGCCCCAGACAATGCTCCAGGTACTGCCCTATGTGACATCTCAGACAATGATTCAGCAGGCACAGCTGGGTTAGTCTCATCAGCTGATGGTAAGAGGGCTGGATCTGCTGGCAGGAGTGATTAAACAGATTTTAGGGGCTCAATGTACCCAGCTTCTTGATAATTTATCCTTGTGTTCCTATCTCAAGTTTCAGGATCCCATTTCTTCCCAATCAATACCCTCACTTTAACTTCAGTCATAATTCAAGGTTGGCAATTCAATTGCCTTTATTCCATTACTCTTATGATAAGACTCTGGATCTGGTTTTCAGAAATATCACCTCTGCTATTATGAGAAAAAAAAAAAGGCTTTCTTTTAGGGCATAAGTGGAAACACTTTATCTTTTGTATAGTGCTTGAGCTACAACTCCAAAGCCCTGAGTTCATCTTATTCTTTCACCATTTTGTCTAGCATAAGTAGGACCAACCACATAGATTCCTTACATTTCTATTTCTGAAAAAATTTCACAAAAGTATAAAACACCTGCTCAACTAGAGACCTACTGGTGATGCACTTTTCTGTATTAATATTGCCACTTAGCAGTGCCCTATTTATTAATGATAGGAGAATCCTCAGTGTATTTACAACTAATCGGAGTTGAGAATCAAGTCAGAAAACTCCTCCTTACAATTTTGTTGCTCTGTAACTACTCAGGCAGAGGGGATGACAGAGCAGAGCATGAGCCAGGGATTCAGGTAAGGGGAGGAACCCAGGCCCCACACCCAACAGGCAGGAAAGCAGGGGAAAGAGAAACCAGGGGGACGGCACGGCAGAGCAGCACCAGAGATCCAGGTAAGAGGAGGGTGGAGAGGTTTTGAACAGCTAAGTGGGACAAACTTCTCTGTCAGTTTGTCGTACTGTTGTGGCTTGCAAGTTGCTGTGAGGCTTGAGGCTGTGCCACCGGTGCTTTAAGTGCTGGTAGGGTTGCACATGGTGTACAGGTTTCGCTGAAGCTTATAGACTGAGACAGACTAGGAAGAAGGAAGAGGCCATCCACTTTTCAAAGAATTGGTCAGGGAAAGCCTTATGAATAGCAGAGAAATACTGTCTGATACATTATTGAGCAACTTTATGAATAGACTGGAAACATTATCCCATACAGTGAAGGAGGACAAGCCTCTTAGATCATAAGGATTTCAAAATATGACTAGTAAAGAGTGGCATTATCAGAGTTGGACCAAACTTTCTGCTATGGATGAAGCAAAGCTTTCGAGACCTTCATGTGCTGACGTGGCATGACTCAAATTGAGGAGAAAGAGCTGCAAGCATCCATTAATAATCAGAACTTGGAATGCATGAAGTTTGAATCTAGGAAAACTGGGAATTGTCAAAAGTGAAATGGAACACATAAAGATTGATATCCTAGGCATTAGTGAGCTGAAATGGACAGTTTTTGGCCATTTTGAATCAGACAACCATTTCGTACAATGCTGTTAGTGATAGGGTAATATCCATAGGCCTACGAAGAAGACCAGTTAATACGACAATTATTCTAATTTATGCACCAACCACCAAAGCTAAAGATGATGAAATTGAAGATTTTTTATCAATTTCTGCACTCTGAAACTGACAAAATGTGCAAACAAGATGTGTTAATTATCACTGGTGACTGGAATGCAATAGTTGGAAACAAAGAAGAATCATCAGTAGTTGAAAAATTTGGCCTTGGTGACAGAAATAACACTGGAGATTGCATGATAGAATTTTGCAAAACCAATGACTTATTCATTGCAAATACATTTTTCTAACAACATAAATGGCAGCTATACATGTTCACTTCACCAGATGGAATACACAGGAATCAGATTGACTACATCTGTGGCAACAAGTGATAGAAAACCTTCAGCCAAACCAAGGTCAGGAGCTGATTGTGGAACAGACTATCAACTGCTCTTATGCAAGTGCAACTTGAAGTTGAAGACAATTAAAACACGTCCACAAGAGGCAAATATGATCTTGAATATGTTGTTATTGTTATGTGCCCTCGAGTCAGACCCAACTCATAGCGACCCCTCCTTGGGTTTCTGAGGCAGTATCACTATGGAAGTAGATTGCCCCATCTTCTTTCTGAAGAGTGGCTGGTGGGTTTGAACCACAAGCCTTCTGGTTAGCAGTCAAGTGCCTTAGGCACTATGCTACCAGAACTCCTGATCTTGAATATATGCCTCCTGAATTTAGAGACCATCTAAAGAATAGACTTGATGCATTGAACACCAATGACCAAAAAACAGAAAAATTGTGGGTTGACATCAAGAACATTATCCATGAAGAAAGCAAGAGGTCATTAAAAAGATGAGAAAAGAAGAAAAGACCAAAATGAATGTCAGAAGAGACTCTGAAACTTGTCCTTGAACTGACAGTAGCTAAAGCAAATGGAAGAAATGAAAAGATAAAAGAGCTGAACAGAAGATTTCAAAGAGCAGCTGGAGCAGACATAGGCAATTAATATAATGAAATGTGCAAAGACTTGGAGTTAGAAAACCAAAAGGGAAGAACACACTCAGCATTTCTCAAGCTGAAAGAACTGAGGCAAAAATTTAGGCCTCGAGTTGCAATATTAAAAGATTCTATAGATAAAATATAGAATGATGCAGGAAGCATCAAAATAAGGTGGAAGGAATACAGAGTCACTGTACCAAAAAAGAACAGGTCTATATCCATCCATTTCAGGAGGTGGCTTATGTTCAAGGACCAATGGTATTGAAAGAAGAAATCAAAGCTGCACTGAAGGAATTGCTGAAGAACAAGACTTCAGGAATTTATGGAATACCCATGGAGATGTTTCAACAAATGGATGCCTCACTGGAGGCCCTCACTTGGTTATGCCAAGAGATTTGGAAGAAAGCTACCAGGACAACTGGCTGGAAAAGATCCTATTTGTACCCATTCCAAAGAATGGTGATCCCACAGAATGTGGAAATACAATATCATTAATATCACATGCAAGTAAAATCTTACTGAAGATAATTCAAAAATTGTCACAGCAGTATATTGATAAATAACTTCCAGAGGTGCAGGCTGGATGCAGAAGAGGATGTGGAATGAGGGATATCATTGCTGATGTCAGATGGATATTGGCTCAAAGCAAAGAACACCAGAAATGTTTACTTGTGTTTTATCGACTATGCAAAAGCAATTGATTGTCTGGATCATAACAAACTGTGGATAACATTGAGAAGAACGGGAACTCCAGAACACTTACTTGTACTCACGAGGAATCTGACATAGACAAGTAGGCTATTGTTCTAAGAGAACAAGGAGACACTGCAAGGTTTAAAATCAAGAAGAGAGTGTGTCAGGGTTGCATCCTTTCACCATACTTATTCAATCTATATGCTGAGCAAATAATTCGAAAAGCTGGACTATATGAAGAAGAATGTGACATCAAGATTAGAGGAAGAATCATTAACAACCTGTGATATGCTGATGACACAACTTTGCTGAAAGTGTGGATGACTTGAAGTACTTACAGATGAAGATTGAAGAATAGAGCCTGATATACAGATTATATCTCAATATATAGAAACCAAAAATTCTCTCAACTGGACCTATAAACAGCATCATGATAAATGGAGAAAAGATTGAAGTTGCCAAAGACTTCACATTTCTTGGTTCTACAATTGACACCAATGGAAGCAGCAGTCAAGACATTAGATGATGTATAACACTGGGCAAGTTGGCTGCAAAGGACCTTTTTCAAGTGTTGAGGAGCAAAGATGTCTCCTTGAGGACTAAAGTGTGTCTGACACAAGCCATGATATTTTCATTGTTTCATATGCATGTTAGAACTGGACAATGAATAAAGAAGACTGAAGAAGAATTGATGCTTTTGAAATGTGCTGGTGAAGGATGCTGAAAGTGCCACGGACCACTAAAAGATCTAATAAATCTGTCCTAGAAGAAGTACAGCCAGAATGCTCTTTTGAAGCATTAATGGCCAGATTTCGTCTCACCTACTTTGATCATGTTGTCATAAGGGACCATTCTCTGGAGAAGGATGTTATCCTTGGTAAGGTGGAGGGTCAATGAAAGAGGGGAAGGCCCTCAACGAGATGGATTGACACAGTAGCTGTGGCAATGGACTCAGGTATAGCAAGGATTGCAGAGTTGGCGTGGGACTGGGTATTGTTTTGTTCTGCTGTGCATAGGGTCTCTATGAGTCAGAAACAACTCAATGGCACTTAACAAAAATATAATCACTCAGTACCAAATATCTTAGAATGAGTTCTCTAGAGAAGGAAACCATGGAAGCTTATGTATATAGTTGTGACCACTTGTCTGTCAGTTTATTGTACTGTGGTGGCTTGCATGTTGCTGTGAGGCTAGAGGCTATGCCACCAGGATTATAAAGACCAGCAGGGTCACCCATGGTGGACAGTTTTCAGCAGAGCTTCCAGACTAAGACAGACTCAGAAGAATGAAAGGGCCATCTTCTTCTCAATGATTTGGCCCGTAAAACCTTATGAATATCAGTGAAACATTGTCTGATATATTACTGGGAGGCTTCATGAACAGCCCTGAAAAAAATGTCCAATATAGTGCCAGAAGATGAGCCCCTTAGGTTGGAAGACACTCAAAATTCAACTGGAGAAAAGCTGCCTCCTCAGAGTAGAATTGATCTTAATGATGTAGATGGAATAAAGCTTTCAGGACCACTATTTGCTGATGTGGCACATGGACTTCACCAGATGGAATACATGTGAATCAGATTAACTACATCTGTGACAGGAAGCAATGGAGAAGCTCAATATCTTTAGCCAAAACAAGACCAGGAGCTGACTGTGGATCAGGCCATCAACTGCTCCTAGGCCAGTTAATGTTGAAGCTGAAGACAATTAAAACAAGTCCACAAGAGCCAAAATATGACCTTGATTGTATTCCTCCTTAATGTAGAGACCATCTAAAGAATAGATTTGATGCATTGAACACCAGTGATGGAAACAAATGAATTGTGGGATGACATCAAGAACATCATCCATGAAGAGAGCCAAAACAAAACCAAAACCAAAAGCAAACTCACTGCCATGGAGGGGGATCCAACTCACAGTGACCCCTTCTTGGGTTTCTGAGGTGGTATTACTATGGAAGTAGATTGCCCAACCTTCCTTCCAAGGAATGGCTGGTGGCTGAAGAAAGCAAAAGGTCATTAAAAAGATAAGAAAGGAAAAAAAGACCAAAACGGATGTCAGAAGAGACTCTGAAACTTGCTCTTGAGCAGAGAGTAGCCAAAGCAAACGGAAGAA
Source organism: Orycteropus afer afer (assembly GCF_000298275.1). Taxonomy (NCBI): domain Eukaryota; kingdom Metazoa; phylum Chordata; class Mammalia; order Tubulidentata; family Orycteropodidae; genus Orycteropus; species Orycteropus afer. Next base: position 3,094,966 of record NW_006921982.1, on the reverse strand, counting down.
AGGACAAGATAAAAGAGCTAAACAGATGATTTCATAGAGCAGCTTGAGAAGACAAATTCAATTATTATAATGAAATGTGCAAAGACCTGGAGTTGGAAAACCAAAGGGAAGAGCACACTCAGCATTTCTCAAGCTGAAAGAACTAAAGAAAAGATTCAAGCCTTGAGTTGCAATATTGAGATTCTATGGGCAAAATATCGAATGATGCAGGAAACATCAAAAGAAGATGGAAGGGATACACAGAGTCACTGTACCAAAAAGGATTGACTGACGTCAACCATTTGAGAATGTGGCATTGATCAAGAACTAAAGAGATTGAAGGAAGAAGTCAAAGCTGCACTGAAGGCATTGGCAAAAAACAAGGCTCCAGGAATTGATGGAGTACCCTTTAAGATATTTCAACAAAAGGATACCACATTGGAGGTTCTCACTCATCTATTCCAAGAAATTTGGAAGACAGCTACCTGGCCAACTTACTAAAAGGAATACATATTTATACCCATTCTAAACAAAAGTGCTCCCACAGAATGTAGAAATTATTGAACAATATCATTAACATTATACACAAGTAAAATTTTGCTGAAGATAATTTAAAAAAATGATTGTAGCAATATATTGACAGGAACTTCCAAAAATGCAAGGTGGATTCAGAAGAGGATGTGGAATTAGGAATACCATTGTTGATATCATATGGATCTTCACTGAATGCAAAGAATATCAGAAAGATGTTTACTTGTGTTTCGTTGGCTATGCAAAAGCATTTGACTGTGTTGATCATAACGAATTGTGAATAACTTTGAGAAGAATTGAAATTCTAGAACACTTCATGGTGAACATGAGTAATCTGTGCATAGACCAGGAGGCTGTCATTTGAATGGAACAAGGAGATATGACATGGTTTAAAATCAGGAAGGTTCTGTATCAAGGTTGTATCCTTTCATCATACTTATTTAATCTGTATGTTGAGCAAATAATCTGAGAATCTGGATTATACAAAGAAGAACATGACATCAGGATTGAAGAAAGACTCATTAACAACCTGCACACAACAGTGCTTGCTGAAAGTGAAGATGATGTAAAGCACTTGCTGCTGATGAATATTAAGGACTATAGTCTGAAGTATGAATTACACCTCAACATAAGAAAAACAAAAATCCTCACAACTGGACCAATAAGCAGCATCACAATAAATGGAGAAAAGATTGAAGTTGTCAAAGGTTTCATATTACTTGTTTCCATAATCAACATCTATGGAAGCAGCAGTGAAGAAATCAGATGACATATTGCACTGGGCAAATTTGCTGCAAAAGACCTTTTTAAAGTGCTGAAGACCAAAGATGTCTCTTTCAAGACTAAGGTGCACCTAACACAAGCCATGGTATTTTCAATCACCTCATATGTATGTGAAAACTGGACAAAGAATAAGGAAGATCAAGGAAGAGTTGATGCTTTTGAGTTGTGGCATTGGAGAAGAATACTGATAGGACTAAGCACTGCCAGAAGAATTAACAAATCTGTCCTGGAGGAAGTGCAGCCAGAATGCTCATTGGGAGCAAGAATGGCCAGACTTCATCTCACCTACTTTGGTCATGCTGTCAGAAGGGACCACTCCCTGGAGAAGGATATCATGCTTGGTAAAGTCTGCAATTATGGGCTCAGGTATAGTGAAGATTGTCAGGCTAGTGCAGAACAGGGCAGTGGTTTGTTCTGTTTTTCATGGGGTTGCTATGAGTTGGTGCCAAGTCAATGCACCTAACAATAACAACATGTGTGTGTGTGTGTGTGTGTGTGTGTATGAGTGCCTAATGAACCTAAGAACAGTAGGCCATACAGCAGGCTGCTGGCTTTGGAAGCTGATGAATCCAAAATCATCATGTAAGATGGCAGGCTGTTTGCTCACAGGATTCAAAGGGTACAGTCCCAAGATCAGCAGTCAGTACAGCAGATGACTGGTTCAAATTCAGGTAATGATGAGCCAGATATGAGATCTCAAGCAAAAGTCAAAAGAGCTTTGCCAGAGCTTTTCCATTTATACTGGAAGCAGGCCACAACCCAAAGGAAAATACCTTTCAACTGATTTATTGCTCTTTATGGAGGGGATTACATTTTATCAGATCTCATCATGGAGGATGACTACATCATAATTGCTATACCACTTAGAATGAGATAATTTGACATACAACCTTAACTATCATGTTCACCAAAAAACATTGTATAAAAGGAAACATTTTTTCAGATCATAACTTTCAGCAATCACACTTGGAGTAGACACTTTGAATATTGCTCTTGAGTTTCTACTACAAATTTAACTCTATGATTTAAAATTTAGAATCTCTAAAATATATTAGATGTTATCCTCAAAGCTTAAATGACTAGTTGGTTTTAAAGTAAAATGCAAAATATTTGAAATAATCATTTGGTAAAACAGAAAAGTGTGAATTTATATATAGCTGCACAATAAATGTTTTGTCAACTCAAATTCCAAATGTAGAGGGTCTTAGGTGACTGTGTTCATTGTGTCACTTTCAAGGATATATGGAAGACCTCTTGTGAAAATGACAAAAATGACCCTAATTTGTCACACTTTTCTTAGTATGTAACTTTTTGCAATGTGACTTTGTGGTTCTTCTCATCAAGAGGTAGCCTATAATTGTGTACCTTTTGAACCAGATCTGGCATTGTGGCTTCCATTGGATTATAAAATAGCATAAGTAGTGGTACCTGTTTTGATCCTAAGCTTCCAAAGGCCTTCTTTGTCCCTTCTTCTCGGAACTCTGCCTTCATCATATTATACCATGAGTTACATCATCATCATCACTGCACTAATTGCAGCCAGCCAACAACTAGGTATGTGAGTGAGGTTTTTCTTGACCAACCAAAAATGACTACACGCATGACAGATGGCAGTTGAGAACAACAGAGCCTGTACCATATTAGCACAAGGACAGATAAGTGATAATAAACATGCATTTTTAAGCCATTATATTATGAATATATCACAGGAATAGATAAAGAAGTTAGTTGCTGAATAGAGAGGAGTGTTGTCATAATCAAAAAACAAACATGTGGTGTGAGCTTTGGCTTAGGGAACAGGCAGAAGCTAGACAAAAGGAGAGGATATATTAAGCAGAATCTGGAAAATGGTGAAGATATAACTGCTGGAAGCTTTAAATAGGTCAACCCATCTTATATGGTTACAAAATACTTGGCAACCAACTGTATGCAATAATTAGCAAAATAGAAAACATACCTCATTAATTCTGAATTTGGCTAAAATATTCTCTAGGATGAATGTTAAAAGTGGCAACTGGTTGATCTTAGCTATATATGATATGACATCTGGAGAAAGAATAGACTTAAAAAGTAAATTTGCAACTGGAATTTAGAGGGAATAGAGAAGGATCATACCTTGTTTAGTTGGAAAATAAAACTTTCTTATATCTGGTCTCTCCAGTAGGTAAAATATTTTAGAGTAAAATGTGAATTCTATGTACAAAGATCAAAACAAAGATGTGGCTATACATCTTTTATTGAGTCCTTTTAAAGAATTCAGTTTGTGCCTGTGAACCCTTTGAGTGGGAAAGAAAACAGCTTCTGAGAAACTGGAAAACATGATGTCACAGAAGCTTATTCTGAAAATAGCAGTAATTCTAGAGAAGGAAAAAAAAAAACAAAACATGTCCTGAAAGCAACTGTGGGTGTTAAGTTTTGTTCAATGTACTGGACTTACAGCAGATTCACAAGAAGCCCACAAAGATTTTAAGGGAGTTTTTCTGGCAAAATATCCCAGCATTCTCTACTAAATATGATTGAGATGGTTTAAATTATGAAAAGTCTTGTGTCTCCTAATTGTATAAGCAGGTGGAAGACAGACAAATTTAAACTTCCACTAAGGGTGGCATTGGAAACTCTGGTAGCTTAGTGTCTAAGGCACTTGACTGCTAACCAGAAGGCTGGTGGTTCAAACCCATCAGCTACTTCTCGGAAGGAAGATGGGGCAATCTACTTCCGTAGTGATACTGCCTTGGAAACCCAAGGAGGGGTTGCTATGAGTCGGGTCCAACTCGACAGCACATAACAACAACAACAACAAGGGTGGCATAATGCCTAAGGTATTTGACTGCTAACCAGAAGCCTGGCAGTTCAAACTCACCAGCCACTCCCTGGAAGAAAGGTTGGGCAATCTACTTCCATACAGATACTGCCTTGGAAACCCAAGAAGGGGTTGCTATGAGTTGGATCCAAGTCCACAGCAGTGAGTTTGGTTTTTTGGAAGAGTTATTTCTTCAAAGTAACCTTCTTAGTTATTGAGGGTTGCTATAATTGAAATATCAAAAGTAGATGGCATTAACAAAGAAGAATTTATTTTCTTATAGTTTAAGAGGCTAGAGGTCCAAATTCAGGGCATCAGCTGTAGGGGAATACTTTTTCTCTCTGTTGGCTCTGGCAGAAGGTCTTTATCTCTTTAGATTCTGTTCCAGGAAGATCTTCAGATGGCCCAACAGCAATCTTCCCCTGGGTCTACAAAGTTCTCACCACAGGATTCCAGGTCAAAAGCAATGGCTCTTCTCCTGGCTCTTCTTTTTTGATGGCAGTATGTCCTCCTTTTCTGCTCCCTCATCTGACCTTTTATGTCTTGTAAGATAGAAAATGATGCAGACCACAAACCAGGGAAATCTCTCTTACATCAGATCAGAATCAAGGCTGTGATCTAAGTAAGGGAATAAGGGTGTTTCATCCCACTCTAATTCCCTTATAACACATTGGCTGATCACATCTGATCATATCATAGTGGATGATTACATCATTATATAACTGATAATTTGCATTATTACCTAACTGGTGAACTACTGAGAATCATGGCCCAGCCAAGTTTATACGCATTTTGATGGGACACAATTCAATCCACCACATTGTACCTTTTGGCCCTCAAAAATTCATGTCCTTGTCATATGCAAAACACTTTCACTCCATCATGTCAATCCACTAATCTTAAATTAACTTCAAGGGGTAAAATTTCTCTTCATCTGTGAATCTAAAATACAAGTTATCTGCTTCCAAAGTGCAGTGGTGGAACAGGCACAAGATAGACATTTCCATAGCAAATGGGAGAAATCTGAGGGAAAGAAAGGATAACAAACACCAACCAAGTAAAAAAAAAAAAAACAACTTGAAAGTCCTCTGTTTTCTGAGACCATCTAGGCAATGACCTTGCCCTCCAAACTTTGGGGGTTAGCCATGCTTTCTAGACTCTGGGTGGTGGCCCCATGGTCGTGGACTTTAACTCTGCTTTCCAGTCCCACAAGGATGGCAATTCTACTCTTTTGGCTTTGGGAGGCCCCATTCTCCTACTCCAACTGAGGATGATCTCATCCCTTCTGCCTAGGCAGGCCTCATTCTTCTGCCCCTTGGGCAGTCAGACAACCCCCTTGTCTTTGGGAGGTGGCCTAATCCCCCTGGCACACATTAAGGGCATCCCTATGCTCCAAAAGTGAGTTGGCCAAAGTCCAAGTCTTTGACACATAAGAGCCTGGGCATTCACCCTTTGAAACCAGAGGCCATGGCTCCAACTTTTGATAATCTAGAGATTGTGGCTTTACCCTATGAGACTGGCACAGCTATTGTTCCCATGATCCTTCTCTCTTCAGCTTCTGCTTCTTAGTTCTGTGACTCCTCGGTCCCTCAGCCCTTTGGGAATTTTGAGGTGGCCCTGTCTCTGCCCTGCTCAGGCAAGTGTTACAAAGCTTTTTAGTTCTACTGATTATTGCTTGGAGGCACCCCACTCCACCAGTAAGCTTCATCCTGAAGGTGTTCAGCTCTCTTACACCTTGTGTTGGCAAGCCTGACTCCACTGACAATTGCCTGGATACACCTCACTCCTGCCCAAAGGCCGTAAGGTCTTTTGCTTTGTAGGTTGGCTCCTGCCTCATCTTGTGTCAATCTCCACAATCTACTGAAGCCATTTCTCTGCTATTATTTCATACCTTTTGCACTATCTCTACTGTTAAAACTCTCCCCCCTTCCTTTCTGAGCCCTCACCAGAATTGTTTTTGATGTCCATAATCTGCCAATAGTTTCTTTAGACAATTTAGACATTTACTGTTAGTCATTTCTAAACTCAGCCTCTACCCATTACTCAATTCCCAAACTACTTCCACTTTTTAGGTATCTGCAAAGCAGCACCCCACTCCTGGTATCACTCCTGCCTTAGTTACCTAGTTCTGCTATAACAAAAGTACCACAAGTAGATGGCATTAGCAAACAGAAACTTATATCCTCTCAGTGTAGGAGGCTAGAAGTCTGAATTCAGGATATCAACTCTAGAAGAAGGTTTCTCTGTCTTTTGGCCCTGGGGGAAGGTCCTTCTCTCCTTTCACCATCTGTGGGCTTAGCATTCCTTGGAGGTTTCCCTATATCTTGGGATCAATCTTCTCCTGGTTTAGGAACTTGTCCACGAAGGGACCACAGGTCCAAAGGATGCATTCCACTCCTGGCTCTTCCATGTTGGTGGTACTAGGTCCATCTCTTTTTGCCCACTTCTCTCTCCTCTTATCTTTTTTAGATAAAAAGTGATGTAGGTTAAACTTCAGAGAAACTCTTCTTACATTGAAATAGAGCCATGACTTGAGTAAGAGTGTTTCATCCCACCCTAATCCCCTTACAACTGATTGGCTGATCTCATCAGATCACATCATAGGGGATGATTAAATCATTATATAACTGAAAAATTACATAATTACATAACTACCAAACTACTGAGAATCATGACTCAGCCAACCTAATACATATTTCTGGGGACGCAATTCAATCTATGACAGTAGCCAAAGATAGTCTTGAAAGAAAAAAAAAAAAACAACTTTAGTAGAAGGAAGAACTTAGTTATTGGAGCTGAGAGTACTTAGAAACAATGTTGTTGTTGTTGTTGTTATGTGCCGTCGAGTCAGACCTGACTCATAGCGACCCCTCCTTGGGTTTCCGAGGCAGTATCACTACGGAAGTAGGATTGCCCAACCTTCCTTCCGAGGAGTGGCTAGTGGGTTTGAACTGCCAGCCGTCTGGTTAGTAGTCAAGTGCCTTAGCCACTATGCTACCAGAGCTCCCTTGGCATTTATTCCATACAAAAGGACTGACATTAATTAAAAAAAAAAAAACAAAAAACATTTTGCCTTTGGGGTAGAGGGACCTGGTAACACATACTTTGATTAAAGTTCTGTGTCAACTCTGTTGCATACTGACATAATGTAATCACTTCCATTATGAGATCTACTAAGCAGCCAATCAGTTGAAAAGAACTTTCCTTGGGGATGTTGTCTGCATGCAATATAGATGAGATTGTGGTAAATCTCTCTGGCTTTTTGCTCATTCTTGATTCTGCATCCAGCTCATCCTTATTTGACCTCCTGTTCATACTACTTGAGTTAATGGCCTGCCGTTTTGCCTGTTGATCTTGGAATTCATTATCCTTCACAGCCTGTGAGCCAGGCTGTCCTCTTGCCTTCTGACCTGGCTTTGTCAACCTCTACAGCCTGTGAGCCAATGGCCTTCCATCTGACCTGCCAGTCTTGTGTTTACCATCTTCTGCAGCTATGTGACTCAAGATAATCCTCCATCTTAAGGTCTGATCCACAGATGATTTAGGACTTTCCAGGCTTTACAACCATGTTTTATACGTACATACACACACACACACACATATTTCACTGGTTTTGCTTATCTAGAGAATCCAACCTAAGAAACATTTCCAGTGGGCTTTGTGAATTGCTATGGATAAATGACTGCCATGTTCCTGCCCCCTTAACTCATGTTAAATATATACTTATGATGGATATTCTATCCTTTTTCCCCAGAGAGTATCATATAATATATCTTTTTTATCTCAGAGGTGCTTTTCCCTTAAGAACCCACATCTAAGGGAATACATGGAGATATGATATAGTTCATGAGCTCCTAGACTTTGAGACTATAGGCAGTCTTACAATTGAATGAGTTTACTTTGCACATTAGAGGGGCAGGGGAAGACAAAGGGAGGTCAAAAGGATGACTGTGGTAGATTGATTATAAAAGCAGTTCATCTATCTACTTTATATCCCATATATTCCACAAGCAATGTGCATTTTCAGCCATTGTACAAAGAATATGAGTCTTATGACTTCCTTTGGCCAATAAAATCTGGCAAAAATGAAAGCATGCTCATTCTGAATCTAGATCTCAATAGGCCTCCATATTTTTCCCCTATCTTTTGTAACCCTGTTGCTACCATGTGCACAAACCTAGCTAGCTTGCTGTATGTTGAGACACGTAGTCTACTATCTCATTTTTCCTGCTGTAGGCTGGTCAACCTCAAACATGATAGTGATTTATGTTAGAATAGCTTCCTCAAGCCAACCTACAAACTGACAGCAGACACATAAACAAACCAAGCTGAAATATGTTAGTCTTGATCCAGATCAGAAGAACTGCCTAAGTAAATTATATCTATGTGAGCAATAATTCATGCTTGGTTTTAAGGCACTAAGTTTGGGGGGTTTTTGTTATACACCAATAAATATGCCTAATATCTCAGATCACCTCTTCTCTGAAAATTCTCATAGTTAAAGACTAATTTATTTGACTTGTCTACCACTTAAATTTTAAAGCTAATGTTAAGGTTGGAATTAATTGATCACATCCTCTACTGAAATATAAGCTTGATGGATTTGAGAAGATAAGGACAAGAACTGAGAACGTAGGAGCAGTAGATTTAGGATTTTAGAGAAAAATCTCTGACTGATAAGAAAGTCCCATTTTCTGAAAAGAAAAAAATATTGAGGACCAAAGGCCTGAGCTCCTTGTGCTATGTTTTAAACAAAGACAAAGATTTGAGGCGATATTTTAAGTTGATGGTTTTCTTGCAATTCACATGTGTAATGTGAAGAAGTTCTCTTGAAAATATTATATAGCATCAGTTTCCCTGTTTAGAAATAACAGTGATCTTTTGACAATGTTAGATAGATACAACACACAACACTAATAAATTTTGGAAGTTTGGTGATAGATATTCTGAAGATAAGTTTGCCAGCCATGCCACCATTTCTTTTATTATTCTAACAGAAACTTGATTTTGCACTGAAGAAATGTTCACCCACATTCTCAGTCTGGAAGGGGAGGGGTGAATGTTTGAGTAAACTCTCCAAGTTCCAGGAAATCATGTGATCCAAGCCAAGCTAGAGATTAAATTCTGAGACTTTTGTTAGACATCTGAGGAAAGAAACATATCTTGCCAGGAAATCTAGTATGCCGTGAAAACATGACTCTCTGTGTGACCACAGACACCTTGCTGTAAAGAGGGAGTTGGCTTGGAAATAGAGATAAAACAGGTATAATGCAGTTGACGGTTGAACAGAATCAGATTCCTGGTGAACTGGGCCTTGAATCCCATAAGTGATTCAATTTAGATGTATTCTTGCACTTCATGATCATGGGCTAAAGTCATGTCATTAATGACAATAGTAGTTGGCTATCTGTCCCTTACAAACAAAAGTGTTTATAAATCTTGAATTTGAATTAGCAGAGGGCATTCATCATTACTAAATATTGATTGATTGTTGTTGTTATGTGCCATCAAGTCGGACCCAACTCATAAAGACCCCTTCTTAGGTCTCCGAGGTGGTATCACTATGGAAGTAGATTGCCCAACCCTCCTTCTGAGGAGTGGCTGGTGG
>NW_006921982.1:3076874-3084513 GCF_000298275.1 Orycteropus afer afer | reverse complement strand
TGGTAGCATAATGCCTAAGGCACTTGACTGCTATTGACTGCTAACCAGAAGGCTGGTGGGTCAAACCCACCAGCCACTCCTCGGAAGGAATGTTGGGCAGTCTACTTCTGTAGTGATATTGCCTTGGAAACCCAAGGATGGGCCGCTAGAAGTTGGGACCGACTCAATAGCACATAACAACAATATATATAAAATATGAGTTGTATGTAAAATACAAAATGTTAGAGATATTAGTTGTCTGACAAAAGAACTGTAGCCTAAGACTATTGACATAGCCCCTGAGGAAAAGAAATACAGTAAAATAGAGGAAATGAAATCATAGGATAAGCTGATGTTTTGAGACAGAAGGGAAAATTTCTCAAGGAGATCCCTGGGTAAAGTGCTTTGGGGCTATTGAAGCATTAAGAAGTGAATCTGTGTATCAGAATCACTTGAGAGGTTTTTTTTTTTTTTTTCTAAAAATTTGCATTCTTGTTACCACCACATTGTAGCAAGTTCTTAGAGAATCATGTACTTTTGAAATTATGAAGAGTTTGATAAGATCTCCCTCCTGTTCTGCCTTCTCCCTACGTATTAAAAACTACTACATCTACTCTTAATTTATTGATTGTCTTTATATCTGACATTTTGCATTCATGCCATTAGTAAAAAATCTACTATCCAACTATTTTGAGCATTATTTTGAACCCATCATCTCTGTGGGAGTCTGCTTCTGTAAAAATTTATCAATTATGTAATGATACAATTTAGTAGTTATATGATGATATAATCATCTTCCATTTGGTGATCTAATGTGGTCATCTTCCATCTTTGCATAATTCAGATTTTTGCATAGCAACTTGGTATTTGGAACCTAACCATACTGATAAGTGAGAAGAGGGTGTACTGTAGAACTGCTTGTTTTATGAAACCAAGTGATGAAAGATTGAGGGGGGAAAAAAAAAAAGAAAGAAAAAGAACAAGGAAAAAGTACTCCTTCAGTGGAGAATTTTAGCTTGTCAAATCTGGAAGGTCCAGCAGTGCCCCACAGATGACTGATGACAGATTGTGTTTTCAGAAGTCAATGAAACTGTTATCATCAGCATGGTGGTAACAGTATCACCTGTTGCTTTAATCCTAAACTTTGCTGAGACTACTTACCTCCTTCTTTAGTCATAATCACTTTTGTGCTTACGTAGAGTTTATTTTGCCTTTAATCCTTCAGACTGCATTCATTGTCAGTCACTTACATCAGCACCATTCCCTCCACTCCCTGCAGTGAGGCTGTTTCATTAATTCGCAAAGCAGTTAGTTTATTTATTTATTTATTTATTTATTTATTTAATCAGAGTCTGTATTCTACCAAGGTTCTCTTTGCATACATAAAAATCCATATTTTGTGAAATAAAACTCTATGGATATCCGTCATAGTTGTTGTTACTGTTAGCTACTGTCTAGTTGGTTCCAAACTAACGGTGACACAGCTGAACTAAACACTGTATGGACTTGCAACTTCTTCATTATGAGTTGCACATCAGATCATTGTAATCAATAGAGTTTTGGTGGTGGATTTTCTGAACTAGATAACCAGGCCTTTCCTTCAAATCTGTCTTTGTCTGGATGCTCTGCTGAAAGTAGTTCTACATCACAGCAGAACATTGTTCATTGCTGGTGTATAGAAAATAATGACCTTATAACCTTATAACACACAAGCCTCCAGTGACAGATGAATGGTGGCTGTGCTTGAAATGTTTTGGCTGGGAATCAAATTGCCATCTCCCACATAGAAGAAGTATATTCTACTACTGAATCACCACTGACACCATATCCATAACTGCAGTATCACAGAAATTTCACCTCACAAGGACATTCTCTCTCTTTCCCTAGTCATTCTCTTCCCCAACACCATGCCCTAGTGGTCTTGATCAGTTTACTGTCTATATAATTTTGCTTTTTTCAGAATATAGTCCATAGTCATTTCATATTAAGTTCTATTACTTAACAATATGCATTGAAGATAAATATATTTTAGTGGTTTGATACCATCTTGCTTTTTATCACTGAACAGTATTCCATTTAGACTTGTCAATGTTTAAAAATAATTAATTAGAATTTGGAATGAGTTTATAATTGTATTTAATTTAAAGTTTATATTGAAAAGAATTGTCATTTTAAGAATATTGAAACTTCCAATCCATGAACACAACACATCTCTATTTATTTCCATATTCTTTTATTTCTGTCATCATAGTTTTGTAGTTTTCATAGACAGATCCAGTAAATATTTTGGTAGATGTATACATGTTTCATTTTCTCATATCATCTTTTGGTGTATTGTAAATTATATTTTTGTATTTCAAATTCCAGTTGTTCATTTCTGGTGTATAGAAAATAATGACCTTATAACCTTGAAAATATTGACCTTGTATTCTTATAATCTTGGTATACTTACTTATTTGTCCCAGACATTTTTCATAGATTCTTTGAGATTTTTCACAATTATGTCATAATGAACTGAATAAAGATAGTTTTTAAATTATTTTTATTTCCAATGTGAATATCTTTTATTTTTATTTATTTTGTTGCTTTCCTAGTTTTCCAGTTTGTTATTGAATAGGTTATCATAAGTGCAGACACCCTTGCCTTTTTGTCTTGGCCTTTTTTTTTTAAGATGTTATTTATCATATCGAGGAATTTCTCTTCTATTCCTAGCTTGTTGAGGGTTTTTGTCATAAAAAGGTTTTGGATTTTGTCAAATGTCTTTTGTGCATTGATTGAGATAATCATGTGATTCATTTTCTGTTTTATTAAGGTGATATGTTGGTTTTCTGTTTTTGAGTCATCTTTCCATTTCTGGAATAAATCTCACTTACTTATAATGTGCAATAATTTAATATGCTTGTGCATTCAGTTTGCTTTTTCATCAATGTTCATAAGGAATATTGATCTGCAGCATTCTTTCTGTTATGCCTTTGCCTTGTTTTGGCCTCAAGGTGATTTTGGCCTCATAGAATGTGTATTAAAGGAAGAAGTTCAAGTTGCACTGAAGGAATTGGTGAAAAACAAGGTTCCAGGAATTGATGGAATACCCACTGAGATGTTTCAACAAATAGATGCAGCTCTGGAGGTGCTTACTCATCTATCCCAGGATATTTGGAAAATAGAGACCTGGCCAACCAACTGGAAGAGGTTCATATTTGTCTGCATTCAAAAAAAGGTGTTTCAACAGAATGTGTAAATTGTCAAACAATATCATTAATATCACATGCAAGTTTGCTGAATATAATTCAAAACTGGTTGCAGCAGTACATTGACGAGGAACTTCCAGAAATATAAGCTAGATTTAGAAGAGGACATGGAATGAAGGATATCACTACTGATATCAGGTGGATCTTAACTGAAAGCAAAGAATGCCAGAAGATGTCTACCTGTGTTTTATTGACTGCACAAAGGCATCAACTGTGGATCATAATAAATTATGTATAACATTGCGAAGAATGGGAATTCCAGAAACCCTTAATTTTGCTCATGAGGAAGCTGAACATAGACCAAGAGGCTGTTGTTCAAACAGAACAAGGGAATACTGGTTTAAAATCAGGTAGGGCACACACCAGGGTACTATCCTTTCACCATACTTATTCAATCTGTATACTGAGCAAATAATGCAAGAAGCTGGATTATATGAAGAAAAATGTCTACATCAGGATTGCAGGATTGCTCATTAACAACCTGAGATATGCAGATGACATAACCTTGCTTGCTAAAAGTGAATATGACTTGAAGCACTTACTGATGAAGATCCATGCTATAGTCTTCAGTATGGATTATACCTCAACATAAAGAAAATAAAAGTCATCACAACTAGATCAGTAAGCAAGATCATTATAAATGGAGAAAATATTGACGTTGTCAAGATTTCATTTTACTTGGATCCATAATCAACACCTCTGGAAGCATCAGTCAATAAATCAGACATTGTATTGCACTAAGCAAATCTGCTGCAAAGACCTCTTCAAAGTGCTGAAGAGCAAAGATTTCACTTTGAAGACTAAGGTGCACCTAACCCAAGCCATAGTATTTTCAATCACCTCATATACATGTGAAAGCTGAAATATGAATAAGGAAGAATGAAGAAGAATCAATGCCTTCAAATTGTGGTCTTGATGAAGAACATCGAAAATACCATGGACTGTCAGAAGAACAAACTGTCCTGGAAGAGGTGCAGCCAGAATGTCCTTAAAAGGGAGAATGACTACACTTCTTCTCAACTACTTTGGTCATGTTGTTAGAATGGTCCATTCCCTGGAAAAGGATATCATCCTTGGTGAAGTGGTGAGTCAGAGAAAAAAGAGGAAGACCTTCAACAAGATGGATTGACACAGTGCTGCAAAGATGGGTTCAAACTGAGCTAAGATTGTAAGGATGGCTCAGAGCAGGGCAGTATTTCAGTCAGTGGTATAAAGTCACTGTGGAGGTTAAGTTTATATGTCAAATTTGCTGGGCCTGGTTGAGTGGCTGGGCAGCTGGTGGTAGTTATTCCCCACGATGAGACTGACAATCAGCTCCATGGTGTGACCTACCACAAGGAGCTGAGCAGCTGCTTTAGGGATCTGGTCTACTTTTTGTATATAAGAAACAGCTTTGGGAATGGTCTCTAGCTTATGACACATTTGAACACTGCATGTAGCTATGTCATTGTTCATCAGTCTTGCAATGCTCTGCCAAACTTGGGACTTTTGATGGACTTAAATTAATGGCCTGCCACCTGGTTTGGTAACACTGGGACTATACCATTTTATTTGTCAATCTTGGGCTTGTTAGCCTCAGCAGCCAGTAGCTGCTTGAGTGAAGAGATGCCTTTAGCTTCAGTGAACAAGAGGCAGAGCTGAAACCCAAGGATGAGGGGCTTTCACACAGCCCTTTGAACCTGACACTTTGAACTTGGACTTCTAACCTCCCGAACTGTAAGAGAATAACTCCTGTTTGATAAGTCCGTCCCATTTGTGGTATATTCTTGTCAAAGTAGCACTAGGTAACCAGAACAGTCACTATGAGTTGGAATCAACTAGGAGACACCTAACAACAACTGTCTTCATGAGTTTTCCATTGAAATTTGTATTGAAAATACGTACTCTAGGAGAAATAGAATTTCTTTCACTAGTGCTTTCATTGTAAGCTCTTCTAGAGCCTTAATGATAAGGTATATGATTAACTCTATCACTGGATGATGACCTTGCATTCTAGAATGTGAGGTAATGTTCTTCCACTGATGCCACCAAAACTGACCACAAATTGGCACATAACTTGAGTCCAGACTGCATCAAATTGAATCTCTCTTTTCCTCCCATTATTGTTTTCCTGTGCATATAGACCTTTTATCCCTGAGGTTTATGCTGAGTCCTATGTCTTTTTTTTTTTTTTCCTTTTGTGCCTTCCACCTATTACATATTGAGAGGTTATGTGGGTATAGAAGAAGTCCTGTGTCATCTCACCTGAGGACAAATAACCTTTTTTTAGGGGTCCCATTCTGAAACTTCAATTCCTTCTTGAGTCCAAAAGAAGACATTGATTTTCAGTTTGCCTAGTGTTTCTTTATTAGAAAGATGGGAATAATAACTTCCAAGACTTTTATATGCCAGACTTAAAACTTAAGGTCCCCTAGGTCCATTTTGAAACAAATTGCTGCTAAACCCAAAACCAAATCCACTGTCATTGAGTTGATTTTGAATCATAGTGACACTACAGGACAGAGTAAAATGGCCCCCTATGGTTCCAGGGCTGTATAACTTTTTTTTTTTTTTTTTTTTCAATATGAGCAAAGAATAAACATTTATTGTGTTCAAACACTAAGAGTTTGAGGTTGTTTTGCTACTGTGTGCAACAATAAGTATTCTAAAACAACAATATAAGGTGTTGTCTAAAGTCATATTATTATACAGATGAAGGCTTTTGAACCACCAGAGATTTGGTTTACAGAAACATGATTCAGACATAAACCATTCCACCAAAGAATTTACAATCCAGTAAGGAGCTTAGCAAAAAAGTGATAATAGAAGGATAAACAGGGAATTAATGAATGACTCATTTTTTTTCTGTTCTAGACATTAGTGAGGGAGCTCTGGTTGTGTAGTACCCAAGGCATTGACTGCTAACCAGAAGTGTGGCCATTCAAACCCACTAGCCACTCCTCAGAAGGAAGATTGGGTGATCTACTTCGATAGTGATATTGGTTCAGAAACCCAAGGGGTCACTATGGGTTAGCTTCGACTTGACGGCAGTAAGTTTTTTTTTTTTTTTTTCTTGTTAGACATTAGTGATAATGTAAAGAATCAGCAAGAAATGCTTAAGCAAGGATCCTCATAGTATTATTCTCTTGTGAAAACTTCCAAGAATTGAGAGCTTGTTTTACAAGAGATGAAGTCATTAAGATTCTACCCATGTGCTAATGGAAGCATCAATTTTTTTCTCTGATCAGTAGGGCTACAAAGCTTTTTGGAAACAGACTGCCCCATCTTTCTCCCACAGAGTGGCTACTGGATTCAAACCACCAAACTTTTTGATAGCAGCTGAATGCTTTCATGTCCATTCTATGTCTCATTCTTCTTTTTTTTAAAGTTAAATTTGTATATTTCTTTGCTCTCATTTGTTCTCAATTTTCTTCTCATCTTGCATCTTTCTCTGAATTTCCTTGTAACAAGATGGATCAATAGCATTCATACTGAGTAAAAATTATGGATTTATTTTGTGTTTCCATAATATCTTACAGCAAAGGGTATGTATTTCTTTGATTTGAAGTGGATATCCTCTTTAAATACGTTCTTTCAGAATATTTGCTCTGTGCATATGTTACATGATATCAAAAATATAAAATGTAAAATAATTATTTATAATACATCATATTTAAAATAACAGAATTAAAGTAATTTATGCAATACATAACACATTAGCACTCAATAAATGGAAGGTATTATTGCTATTAATATCATATTTAGTATTTTACCTTGGTTTCCATCCCAAATTACTATAAATTAAGAATAACATTCAGATGCTGAGACAATTGGATAGATACATGCAAAAGAATGAAATAGAACACCTTCCTTACATCATATGAAAAAAATAAAAATACATGAGAGACCAAAGTATCGATATAATTATATTAAATTATAAGATTCTTGGGAAAAAACAGAGAGGTAAGTCTTCATAACCTTGCATTGTAAAGGACTTTTAGACATGGTACCAAAAGCAGGAACAATGAAAGAAAGTTGAGAATGAATTATTCAAAATGAAAAAGAACTGCCTACTTCAATAGGCCCCATTAAGAAAATGAAAAACAACTACAGAATGGCAGAATGTATTTTCAAATATGTATTTGATTAGAGACTTGTATCCAGAATATATAAAGAATTATCACAATGTGATAATAAATAGAAAAATAAACCAATTAAAGTGAGCACTGAATCTGAATGAATGTATCTTCAAAGAACATACACATGGACAATGTTGTTGTTGTTATGTGCAGTCAAGTCGGACCCTACTCATAGCAACCCCTCCTTGGGTTTCCGAAGCAGTATCACTATGGAAGTAGACTGCCCCATCTTCCTTCCAAGGAGTGGCTGGTGGGTTTGAACCACCAGCCTTCTGGTTAGCAGTCAAATGTCTT
>NW_006921982.1:3070986-3076774 GCF_000298275.1 Orycteropus afer afer | reverse complement strand
CATTGCCATAAAGTTGGTTCTCACTCATGGCTACCTCTCCTTGGCTTTCTGAGGTGGTGTCTCTAAGGAAGTAGATTGCTCAGTCTTCCTTCTGAGTAGTGGCTGATGGGTTTGGACTACTAGCCTTCTGGTTAGCAGTCAAATGCCTTAGGCATTATGCCACCAGCTTCTGATTAGTCATTTGGGAAATGTAAATTAAACCAAAACAAGAAAGCACACCCACCAGAAAGTCAAGAATAAGAAAAATCAGATAATAGCATTTATTGACTAGACTATAGAGAAATAGGACACTAACACACTGCTGGGAAGATATAATGGTGCAGCCACTTTCTAAAACAGTTCCTCAATGGTTAAATATAGAGCTAACATAGGACCCTGCAATTCCATTCCTGGTATATGCCCCAAAGAAATGAAAATATATACGTCTTAGTTTATGTTTTTTAGAGGAGCAAAGCCACTGTAGACACACACACACACACACACACATATAGAATAAGA
Organism: Orycteropus afer afer; assembly: GCF_000298275.1. Classification (NCBI taxonomy): domain Eukaryota; kingdom Metazoa; phylum Chordata; class Mammalia; order Tubulidentata; family Orycteropodidae; genus Orycteropus; species Orycteropus afer. The sequence goes on along the minus strand of NW_006921982.1, from coordinate 3,076,276 downwards.
GCAAGGGAGAAACTTACTTCAATGGATTGGCTCATGCAATTGTGGGGCTGGCAAGTCCAAAATCTACATGTGGGGTGGCAGGTCAGAAACTTCTGCAATTTTACAATCAAGATCTGTAGGTCAGGCTACAAGAAACATTCAAGGACAAAAGAAAGAATGAGAGCTTTGCTATATATATATTTATATTGTGGAGGCAGACCCCACCCACAAAGAAAGTCCCCATTCAACAGATTGGTTAATCTCATTAGATCACATATGGGCAGTATTACATTACATCACATTACTGAACAGCAACCAGTCCAGTGTCTGGGCAAAATATCAACAAGCATAGCCTAGCCATAGTGCTGCATAAAATTAACCATCAAAATATATTAACAAAAAAATCTATCCACAAGTGTTTATGACAGCTTTCTTCACAGGAGATACAAGATTCAAAGAATGCAAAGGTCTATCAGTGCACGAATGAATAATCAAAAAGTGGTATGCAGATGCAATGAAATATTATTTGACCTGAAAAAAATGATGAAGTACTGAAATATGCTACAACATGGATGAGCTTTGTAAACATGCTAAATGGAAAAAAAAAAAAAAAAAAAACTCAGTCACAAAAGTCACATATTATATGATTCCACTCATATGAAAGTCCAGAACAAGGAATTCTATAGAAAAAACAAGGTAAAACAGTGGTTGCCTAAGGCTGGAGGATAAGAGGATGAAAACTAAAAGGTACAGTGTTTCTTGTTTTAAAGTGATAAAAATCTTTTATAATTGGCCAGGATGATTCAGCCAGGCCCCAGCCCCCAGAGCCAGGAAAGGGAGGAAGCTCCATGAACCACAAAAGTGTCAGGATCCATGTAAGTGGTCGGAGGCAGGCAGGACCCAGCCCCCAGAGCCAGGAAATGGAGGGAGCACTGAGGACCACAACAGCTGCAGGATCCAGATAGGAATTAGGTAAGGGAAGAGGCAGAGAGGTTTCCAACAGCTAAGATAGAGAAACTTGTCTGTCAGTTTGTCATCCTGTGGGGCTTGCATGTTGCTGTGAGGCTTGAGGCTATGCCATTGGTGTTTCAAATACCAGCAAGGTTGCATGTGGTGCACCAGGTTTCAACGCAGCTTACAGACTAAGACAGACTAGGAAGAAGGAAGAGGCCATACGCTTCTCAAAAAATTGGCCAGATAAAACCTTATGAATAGCAGAGAAACACTGTCTAATACATTACTGGGCAAATTTGTGAATAGCTTGGAAACATTATGTGACACAGTGCAGAAAAATGAGCCCCTTGGGTCAGAAGGCACTCAAAGTAGGAATGGAAAAGAGCTACCTCATCAGAGTATGACCAACCCTAATGATATGGATAAAGTAAAGCTTTCAGGACCTCCATGTTCTGATGTGGCATGACTCAAATTGAGGATAAACAGCTGCAAACATCCATTAATTGTTGGAACATGGAATGTACAGAGTATGAATCTAGGAAAATTGGAAGTTGTCAAAAATGAAGTGGAACACATAAATATTGATATCCTAGGCATTAGTGAGCTGAAATGGACTGGTTTGGGCCATTTTGAATCAGAAAACCATATGATCTACTATGCCAGGAATGACAATTTAAAGAGGAATGGCCTGGCATTCATCATCACAAAGGATGTTTCAAGATCTGTCCTGAAGTACAATGCTGTCAGTGATAGGACAATATCCCTACACCTGTAAGGAGGACCAGTTAATACTACAATTATTCAAATTTATGCACCATCCACCAAAGCAAAAGATGAGGAAATTGAAGATTTTTATCAACTTTTGCAGTCTGAAATTGACCCAATGTACAATAAAGATATGTTAATTATCACTGGTGATTGGAATGCAAAAGTTGGAAACAAAGAAAAATCACCAGTAGTTGGAAAAAAAGGTCTTGGTGATAGAAATAATACTAGAGATCTCATAATAGAATTTTGCAAGACCAACAACTTATTCATTCCAAATATTTTTTTCAACAACACAAACAGAGCTATACATGTGGACTTCACCAGTTGGAGTACACAGGAATCAGACTGACTACATATGTGGCAAGAGACAATGGGAAAGCTCAATATCTTCAGCCAAAAGAAGGCCAGGAGCTGACTGTGGAACAGACCATCAACTGTTCATATGCAAATTCAACTTGAAGTTGAAGACAATTAAAACATGTCCATGAGAACCACAATATGACCTTAAATATATCCCTCCTGAATTTCAAGACCATCTAAAGAATAGATTTGATGCATTGAACACAAATGACCAAAAACCAGAAGAATTGTGGGATGACATCAAGGGCATCATTCATGAAGAAAACTAGAGGTCATTAAAAATATGAGAAAGAAAGAAAAGACCAAAATGGATGTCAGATGAGATTCTGAAACTTGGTCTTGAACAGAAAGTACCTAAAAGAAATGGAAGAAAAGACAAGATAAAAGAGCTGAACAGAAAATTTCAAAGAGCAGCTGGAGCAAACAAAGCCAATAACTATAATGAATTGTGCAAAGACCTGGAGTTAGAAAACCAAAAGGGAAGAACACTCTCAGCATTTCTCAAGATGAAAGAACTGAGGAAAAACTTTAAGCCTCAAGTTGCAACATTGAAAGACTCTATGGGAAAAATATTGAATGATGCAAGAAGCATCAAAAGAAGATCGAAGGAATACACAGACATTGTACCAAAAAGAACTGGTCAATCTTCATCCATTTCAGAAGGTGGCATATGTTCAGGAACTAATAGTATTGAAGGAAGAAGTTGAACCTGCATGGAGGCAATTGCTGAAGATCAAGGCTCTAGGAATTGACAGAATACCCATTGAGATGTTTCAACAAACAGATGCCCCACTGGAGGCATTCACTCACTTAGGTCAAGAGATTTGGAAGACAGCTACCTGGCCAACTGACTGGAAGAGATTCATATTTGTCCCCATTACAAAGAAAGGTGATCCCACAGAATGTGGAAATTATCAAACAATATCATTAATATCACACGCAAGTAAAATCTTACTGAAGATAATTCAAATATGGTTACAGAAGTATATTGACAGAGAAATTCCAGAAATGCAAGCTGGATTCAGAAGAGAACATGGAACTAGGGATATCATTGCTGATGTCAAATTGGATCTTGGCTGAAAGCAAAGAATACCAGAAAGATGTTTACTTGTGTTTTATTGACTATGCAAATGCATTTGTTTGTGTGAGTCTTAACAAACTCTGGGTAACATTGAGAAGAATGGGAATTCCAGAACACTTAATTGTACTCATGAAGAACCTGTACATAGACCAGGATGCTGTTGTTTGAACAGAACAAGGGAACACTGCATGGTTTAAAATCAAGAAGGGAGTGCATCAGGGTTGAGTCCTTTCACCCTACTTATTCAATCTGTATGCTGACAAATAGTGCGAGAAGATAGACTATATGAAGAAGAGCATGGCATAAGGATTGGAAGAAGAATCAATAACAACCTGTGATATGTTGATGACACAACTTGGCTTGCTGAAAGTGAGGATGACTTGAAGCATTTACTGATGAAGATTGAAGAATACAGTCTTCAGTATGGATTACATATCAGTATAAAGAAAAGAAAAATCCTCACAACTGGACCTAAAAGCAGCATCACGATAAATGGAGAAAAGATTGAAGTTTTCAAAGACTTCACATTACTTAGTTCTACAATTGACACCAATGGAAGCAGAAATCAAGACATCAGATGTCTTATAGCACTGGGCAAATTGGCTGCAAAGGACCTCTTTCAAGCGCTTGCTGAAGAGCAAAGATGTCTCCTTGAGGACTAAGGTGTACCTGGCATAAACTATGGTATTTTCAATTGCCTCGTACTCATGTGAGAGCTGGACAATGAATACGGAAAACCAAAGAAGAATTGAAGCTTTTGAGCTGTGATGTTGGCAATAAATACTGAAAGTACCATGAACTGCTAAAAGAACTAACTGGTCTGTCCTGGAGGAAGTGTTTCCTGAATGCTCCTTGGAAGTGAGAATGGCCAGACTTCGTCTCATATACTTTGGTCATATTGTCAGAAGGGACCATTCCCCGTAGAAAGATGTCATGCTTGGTGAGGTGAAAGGTCGACGAAAAAGGGGAAGGGCCTCAAAGGTGGCAGCAGTGATGGGCTCAAGTATAGCAAGGATCATGGAGCTGGTGTAGGACTGGGCGGTGTTTTGTTCTGCTGTGCATAGAGTCGCTATTAGTTGGAGACAACTCCATGGCACCTAACAACAAAAACATGATGATACTTATAATATCTGTTAATATGCTGAAAAGCAATGAATTTGTACTTTAAACAGGTGAATTACATATGTGAATTATCTCTAAATAAATCTTAATGAAAAAGAATAACATTCAGGAATTTTTTAAAAACCCTCTGAAGAAGTGCTATTTATATTTTTAATTACTGGAGCTGATATGCCAGTGCTATTTAAGTATAAATTCTGAACAGTACATAAAAATAATCTTTTTTGTAATGCTATTCCTCATGATTTTTAAGTAAATCAATGCTAATATTTAAAAGCATGAAGTTTTTTATTTTAATTTGTAAATATTTTCAAAGTGAATATTCATTTGGGAATAAATGCATAATTTTCCTAGATTTGCAACATAATTTTAAAAGCAATATTCATCAAAACCTTACTAATAAGTTTAAACTGAGTTTTCAAACCACTTCTGAATTCTTGTATGATCATATTGATGTTTTGTACACATCATTTATTATAATTACCAGAATTTCAATACCTCATGGCTAAGTAAGCAGTTAAAAAAAAAAAAAAAATGAATTGCTCAAACACAATATCCTGAATATTGCCTGCCAAAATCAAATGGTAAATATAAAAAAGTGAACTATGGAGGTAATTATATCTTATTTAAACATATTTCTAGTTTTAGCCTTAAATACAGGAGACACTGGTGGAGTAGTGAATAAGGCATTTGGCAGCTAACCAGAAGGTCGGTGGTTCAAACCCACCAGCTGTTCTGCAGGAGGAAGATGACTACAATCAAAAGATTTACAGACTTGAAAACCCAGTGGGAGTTGTGTAGTATTAAGAAAATACTTAACTATTAAAACTACTTCAAAATGAAAATTTATTTCTTGTTTCATACCAGGGAATAACTATGATGTTGAAATGTCTGAGTTTTCATTTTCTGTAAATTCTGATGCTCTAAACTATGAAAAATAACAATTAATTCCTTTTTTTTTTTTTTGTTTTGTTTGTTAGGTGTCGTGGAGTTGTTTCCGACTCATAGCGACCCCATGCACAGCAGAAC
>NW_006921982.1:3056992-3070856 GCF_000298275.1 Orycteropus afer afer | reverse complement strand
ACCTCCACCCTACCAAGCATGACATCTTTCTCCAGGGAATAGTCCCTTCTGACAACATGACCAAAATAGGTGAGACCAAGTCTGGCCATTCTCGCTTCCAAGGAGCATTTTGGGTGCACTTCCTCCAGGACAGATCTGTTAGTTCTTTTAGCAGTCCATGGTACTTTAAGCATTCTTCACCACCACCACAATTCAAAAGAATCAATTCTTCTTTGGTCTTCTTTATTCATTGTCCATCTCTCACATGCATACAAGATGATTGGAAATATCATGGCTTGTGTCAGGCGCATCTTAGTCCTCAAGGAGACATCCTTGCTCCTGAGCACCTGAAACAGTTCTTTCGGGTTGACCTTCCCAATGTCACACGTTGTCTAATGTCCTGACTGCTGCTTCCATTGGCAGAGATTGTAGAATCAAGCAATGTGAATTCTTTGACAACCTCAATCTTCTCTCCATTTATTGTGATGCCGCTCATTGGTCCACTTGTGAGGGTTTTTGTTTTCTTCATATTGAGACGTAATCCTTACTGCAGACTGTATTCTTCAACCTTCATCAGTAGGTGCCTTAAGTCATCCTCACTTTCAGCAAGCAAAGTTGTATCGTCTGTGTATCTCAGGTTGTTAATGATTATTCCTCCAATACTGATGCCATGTTTTTCTTCATATAGTCCAGATTCTCAGATTATTTGCTCAGCATATATATATTTTCTTTTTTATGTATCAATATATACTCTAATCCAGTGTTGACTTCTTCTTACTTCTTTTTAATGGATGAAAGTTTGTTCCTTATATTGTCTTTTAAAAAAATTATGATCAAAACCTGTATATGAATCTTGATTTTGTAAATTTCATCTTTTGTTATACTTAATATTCTATAGATATCACATTATGTTTATTTAAGGTTTGTAATGTAAGACTTACCTTACTTCTTCAGCATTTCATTTATACAACCATAAAAATTGTCAGTATCTTCCAGTTACTAAATTAGAAATCAAGGGGACACAATTCTGTATATCAATCACTGGAAGTAGATTGGTTTCAAAATGGAGCATTGGATTTAAAAGAGGAAATCTTTTCTACTGAAAAGTAGAAAAGTCTGCTTTTGAAAGGGCATTTGATCCCAGGTTATTTTCAAGCTAGAGCACTACTATGAATTATATTTTATAGTTAGTTAAATTAAAATGGCTCATAGAACCCTGGACAATATGAGACCCAATGTCCTACTTTCTACAATAATTATAAACCTCAAGTTCCTAAAATAAAGGACCTTAAATCTTAATTAGGGAGCTCTGGTAGAGTAATTTTTAAGGCACATGACTAACCAGAAGGCTGGAGGTTCAAACCTACCAGCCACTCTTCAGAAGGAAGATGGGGCAATCTACTTCCATAATGATACCATCTTGGAAACCCAAAGAGGGGTCGCTATGAGTTGGATGAGACTTGACAGCACATAACAACAACAACAAGATCTTAATTTTCTCATGATGATGCAATCTATATTACTCCAAATCTTTCAGCATCAATACATCAGCATGAATTTTGAACACATGCCAAGTATTAATAGAAATAGATATATTTTTTCACTGTAAAAATTTTTTCTTCCCTCAGTGTAACATGGTTTCCTTAAGTTCTACCTGCCTGGATACCTCACAAGGCTGTATCATACCACGTTTAGACCTCTACTCTATGGGCCTAATGTATAAACCTAAAACTGGGCACCACCATGACTCATTTGTAGAAAATAATCACTGTACCCCAAGTTTCATTTTATAATTAAAGAAAACATACTTTTCATGGTTCTTTCAGGATTGTAAGGATTCAGGACAGAACAGAATCTTGCAGCAGTGGGAAAACTGATCAAGATACTTAAGTTTTAAATATATTGTCATTATTAGGCTCTTGTTAGGGATAACAATGAGAAAATTTATAGAAACATTTCCTCCTTTGTAAATTACTCTATAATAAGAGGTAGTTAGGTGAACAGGAAAGATCTCAGATATTTGTTTCTGATAGGTACAGGTTCAAATTAACTTTCCCTTTAAAAAACTTATGCTGTGTGATTTTAGACTGGTTAGTTAAACACTATGAACATCAGTGTATTTATATGCATAATGGGACCCTGAATTGTAACTCACATTATTACATTTTGAAAAATATGAGACTCTTAGAAAACAACTTAGAATTGTTCTTTGCTCAAAATAAGATCCCATTTATTATCCATTTATTGCATAAGTAGCAGCATGAAACAAAACATCCCTCTTTGAATGTCCATTTTGCTTCCAAAAGGGATTAGACCTGTGATTTAAGGTCAGTTGTCCCTTTTGGTAAAAGAAAGAAATCTTTCAGAGGAATACTGGGTAAGCATTTGATATATTTCATCTTATCAAATCACCATTACACTAAGACCCACGGGGCCATAAAATACACTTTAAGTCAATGTACTCTTTCTGGATATGATGCAGGTTAACACTAGTCTTAAAACAAGGATGTCATTTAACATTAATAGAACCTGGGGAAAATAGTGAATGAAATTGAATCATATGGGTGTTTAGGAAAAGATCAGGGATCTTCTGATTATGAAATAGTGAAAATATTTTATTAGTATTTTTTTAATAGTACTAAAATTGTCACTCAGAAAATAAAGGTAATTAGTGTGACTTTTATTGTGGTAAATACAGATGTAACAAAACATCTGCCATTTCAACATTCTTCATATGCACAATTCAGTGACATTGTGTTCATGTTATGCATCATCATCCTTTTTCAAATTTTTCCATAACCCATAACAGAAGCTGTGTTCCTTAAATAATGAGTCCCCACTTCCCCTGTCTCCCACCTGCCCCTGTTAACTACTTAATAAACTTAGATAAAGAATTTTTTTCTTGTAGATGTGTCCCTTCCAAAAGCGGAAGTGAGAGTATTTATTTATTTTTGGCCTAGCTTCACCACCTGCTATTCAAAGAGAAAATGTACAATTATATTTGTCAGAAGATAAAATAAGTGATGATAATTTATCTCATCTAAAGGATTATTTAAAGGAATGACATGTCAATGTTTCTTTCTGGCTCCTTTAGTTATCTAAAGGATTAAAATAGAAAAATACAAAAACCTGTGGAATATATCTAATATATGTTGATTTTGTTATTCAAATTGATGGGTTAAAGACATATACTTATCTGAAAAGCTTATATTCATAAGTGGATGTTCTCAAATATCACTCCACAGAGTAAAGAGGAAAAACAAAATAAATCTTCATTTGAAAATATAAGCCTCTACAAAGGAATATATGACTGCTTAGAAGTGAAGAAGATGTAGGAAATTGCAGTTTTTCTGTTTCTAAAACCTGCTTCTTTAATCTTCACAGAATATGTCAATTTATAAAGCTAGTTTACCAACAATCTTTCTCTCACTCTGATTCAACTGGGTCTGCATTTCCTAAACATGGGTATATTTCTCAAACATTTAGTGCATTCAATCTGTGAGTATGAAATTTAAATATAGACTAAATCAAAGGATATCGTCTATGTTCTCAATGTGAGTTAATACTGGAATGAGCTCTCTAACATCTCCATGATGATGTAATGAACTTCTGATCCAAGATATATTTGAGTCATCTGTTTGAATTCAAAGAAGTCTTTTCTTCCAGTTTACTTTCATTTGTCCTTTTTATTTCATGTAACCTCATTTTTCACCACTGTGTTTCAAGAAAGGCACTGGAATAGAAATTATTTTGTAAAATCCATCCCCCCTCTTAAAAAAAAAAAAAAAAAAAAAAACCTCACTGCCTTGGAGTTGATTTAACTCATAGTGACCCCTCCTTGGGTTTCTGAGGCGGTATTTCCATGGAACTAGATTGCGCAATCTTCCTTCTGAGGAGTGACTGGTGGGTTTGAACTACCAGTCTTCTGATTAGAAGTCAAATGCCTTAGGCACTACACGACCAGAGCTTCTAATTTGTAAAATAATAACCATAAAAAAATATCTGTACAAGTTACTCAGGAGGTAAGTGGTGTAGCTGAGATTCACACTCTGAGCTTTCTAACTTCAATTTTTTTTTTTTCTTCTCTAATCATGGTGCCTCCATCTTCAGAGTAGCTTCAGACATACAACTGTGATTTAATATCATAGTCTTTCCATTATGAGAAGTATATGCATAGTAGACCTTGTGGAATGAACTTCAACCATGGGAAGAATTAGGTGCTGTATTTACAGAGAACATCAAGTCACTAAGGAGTCCCAGCTTAGGTCAGAGGGTTAAGTATTATTGGTTAACATGGTTAAGATGCACAAGGTTGATGGGTTCAATTTTACCTGCAGGAACCTTGGAAGAGAGCCCTGGTAATCTGTTTCTGAAAAGTCACAGATTTGAAAAACACATAGAGCAGTTCTAATTTGAACATATGGGGTGCCATGAGTAGATTCTGTCTTGACAATAATTATCAAAAACAACAACATCAAATCACTAACTTCTTTGTTAAAAATTATTGGGTTATTGTTAAGCATGCCTAGCAAAGTTTCTTGCACTGAAATTACTTCATGCTCTGAAAATAAAACTCACTATATGCTTAATGAAGAGCTCTGGTAGCATAGTGCCTAAGGCACTTGACCGCTAACCAGAAGGCTGGAGGTTCAAACCCACCAGCTACTCTTTGGAAGGAAGGTTAGGCAATCTACTTCCATGGTGATACCACCTCGGATATCCAAGGAGGGGTCGCTATGAGTCAGGTCTGACTCGAGGGCACCTAACAACAACAACAGCATATGCTTAATGATGGATAACATTGTGAAGAACGGGAATTCCAGAACACTTAATTGTGCTCATAAGGAGCCTGCACATAGACCAAGAAGCTGTTGTTCAAACAGAATAAAGAAATACTACATAGTTTAAAATAAGAAAAGATGTGTGTCAGTGTTGTATCCTTTCACCATACTTGTTCCATCTGTATGCTCTGCAAATAATCCAAGAAGCTGGACTATATGAAGAAGAACATAGAGTCAGGATTGGAGGAAGATTCATTAATAACCTGTGATATACAGATGACACAGCCTTGCTTGCTGAAAGTGAAGAGGACTTAAAACACTTGCTGATGAAGATCAAAGACTACAGTCTTCAGTATGCAATTCAGCTCAACATAAAGAAAACAAAACAAAAATACTCACAACTCAACCAGTAAGCAACATCATGATAAATGGAGGAAAGATTAATGTTATGAAAGACTTTATTTTATCTGAATCCACAATCAACACTCATGGAAGCAACACTGAAGAAATCAGACATCATATTGCACTAGGAAAATCTGCCATAAAAGACCTCTTTAAAGTGCTGAAGAGCAAAGATTTTACTTTGAAGACTAAAGTGCATGTAACCCAAGCCATGGAATTTCCAAGGGCCTCATATTCAAGTGAAAGCTGGACAATGAATAACGAAGACCAAAGAACTGATGCCTTTAAACTGTGGTGTTGGTTAAGAATACTGAAAATACCATGTACTGTCAGAAGAGAGAAAAAAATACATCCTGGAAGAAGTATAGTCAGAATGTCCCTTGGAGGCAAGAATGTCCACACTTTGTCTCACCTATTTTGGTCATGTTCTCAGAAAGGATCAGTTCCTGGAGAAGGACGTCATGCTTGGTAAAGTGGAGGGTCAGAGAAAAAGGGGAAGATCCTCAATGAGATAGAATGATACAGTGGTTGCAACGATGGGCTCAAGTATAGTAAGGATTGTAAGGATGATGCAGGAAAGGGTAGTGTTTCTTTTTGTTGTATATGTTGTTGTTGTTGTTTTGTGCATTGAGTTGGACCCGACTCATAACAACTCCTCCTTGGGTTTCCAAGGCAGTATCACTACAGAAGTAGATTGTCCAACTTTCTGTCTGAGGAGTGGCTGGTAGGTTTGAACCTCCAGCCTTCTGGTTAACAGTCAAGTGCCTTAGGCACTATGCTACCAGAGCTCCTTTGTTGTATATAGGGTGCTATGAATAGGATTTGATTCAATGGCACCAAACTACAGCAATAACTCAACTGGTAAACTAAATTATAATTTTCTGGTGGATTATCCTGCCATCATACACAGAATAGGGAATATGCTGTTGTTTAGTTGTTGTTGCTGTTGTTGTTAGGCACTGTCAAGTTCATACCCAAGAGCAGGTCCATGGAAGGAAGATGGGGCAATGTACTTGCATAAAGATTTAGCACCTTGGAGACCCAATGGGCTTTGTTATGAGTCATAATTGATTGGATGTCAGTGGGCTTGTTTTTTTAGTTGTAGCAAAATTTTACTTGCATGTGATATTAATGATATGGTTCAACAATTTCTGCATTTTGTTGGATCACCTTTCTTTGTAATGGCACAGATATGAATCTCTTCCAGTTGGTTGGCTAGGTAACTGTTTTCTAAATTCTTTGGCATAAATGAGTGAAGGCCTCCAGTGTTGCATCTGTGTGTTGAAACATCTCAGTGGGTATTCCTTCAATTCCTAGAGCATTGTTTTTAGTGAATACCTTCAGAGCAGCTTGGACTTCTTCCTAAATACCACCTTAATCATATGCTACCTCCTGAAATGATTGAACATCAGCAAGGTTTTTTGATACAGTGGTTCTGCATATTCTTTTCATCTTCTTTTGATGCTTCTTGCATCGTTCATTATTTTGCCAATAGAATATCACAACTCAAGGCTTGAATGCTTTATTCAATTCTTCTGGCTTGAAAATTGCTAAGCACATTCTTCCTTTTTGGTTTCTAACATCTGGTCTTTGCACATTTCATTACAATACATTACTTTGTCCATTACTTATCTATCAGTTTGTCATATCGTAGTGGCTTGCATGTTGCTGTGAAGCTGGAGACTATATCACCAGTATTTCAAATACTACCAGGGTCACCCATAATGGACAGGTCTCAGCCAAGCTTCCAGACTAAGACTGATTTGGAAGAAGTAAGGGGATATCTACTTCTCAAAAGAATTGGCCAGGGAAACCTTATGAATAGCAGTGGGGCACTGTCTGATATATTGTTAGAAAGTTTTATGAATAGCCCTGAAACACTGTCTTATATAGTGCCTGGAGATAAGCCCCTCAGGTAAAAAGCCACTCAAAATATAACCAGGGAAGAGCAGCCTCCTCAGAGTAGAGTCGACCTTAATGATGTGGATGAAGTAGCACTTTCAGGACCTTCATTTGTTGATGTGGTACAACTCAAAATGAGAAGAAACAGCTACAAACATTCATTAATAATCAGAACATGGAATGTACGAAGTATGAATGTGGGAAAATTGGAAGTTATTAAAATGAAATGGAATGCATAAAGAGGTATATGCTAGGCATTAGTGAGGAGCTCTGGTAGCATAGTGTCTAAGGCACTTGACTGCTCACCAGAAGGCTGGCAGTTCAAACCCACCAGCCACTCTTCAGAAGGAGGACTGGACAATCTACTTCCATAATGATACCACCTCAGAAACCCAAGGAGTGGTTGCTATGATTCAAGTCCAACTTGATGGCACATAACAACAACAACAACAACAACAACAGGCATTCATGAGCCAAAATGGACTAGTTTTGGCCATTTTGAATCAGACAACCATATGATCTGCTATGCAAGGAATGACAAATTAAGAGGAATGGTGTGGCATTCATCATCATGGAGAATGTTTCAAGATCTATCCTGAAGTACAATGCTGTCAGTGATAGGATAATATCCATATGCCTGCAAGGAAGACCATTTAATACTACTGTTATTCAAATTTACGCACCAACAACCAAAACGAAAGATGAAGTAATTGAAGATTTTAACTAACTTCTGCAGTCTGAAATTGACCAAACATGCAATAAAGATGTATCAACTTATCACTGGTGATTGGAATGCAAAAGTTGGAAGCCAAGAAGAATCACCAGTAGTTGGAAAATATGGTCTTGGTGAAAGAAATAATGCTGGAGATCACATGATAGAATTTTAGAAGACTAATGACTTATTCATTGCAAATAGTTTTTCAGCAACATAAATGGTGGCTATGCAAGTGGACTTTGCAAAATGCAGTGCACAGGAATCAGATCAACTACACCTGTTGAAAGAGTTGAGGGAGAAGCTCTTTAGCAAAAATAAGGAGCTGACTATGGAACAGACCATCAAAAACTACTTATATGCAAGTTCAAGTTAAAGCTGAAGACATTTAAAACAAGTCCATGAAAGCCAAAATATAATCTTGATTATGTCCCACCTGAATTTATAGACCATCTAAAGAATAGATTTGATGCATTGATCACTAATTACGAAAAACCAGAGGAATTGTGGGATGACATCAAGAACATCATCCATGAAGAAAGCAAAAGGTCATTAAAAAGACAAGAAAGGAAGAAACCCAAAATAGATTTCAGAAGAGATTCAAACTTGTCCTTAAATGGAGAGTAGCTAAAGCAATTCGAAAAAAATATAAGATAAAAGAGCTAAACATATTTCAAAGATAAGCTCAAGAACGCAAATTCAATTATTATAATGAAATGTGAAAAGATCTGGAGTTAGAAAACCAAAAAGGAAGAAAACACTAGCCATTTCTCAAGCTGAAAGAACTGAGGGAAAAATTTAAGCTTTGATTAGCAATATTGAAAGATTCACGGACAAAATATTGAATGTGCAGGAACCATCAAAACAAGATGGAAGAAACTGCACAGAGTCACTGTATCAAAAAGAATTGCTCAATGTTCATTCATTTCAGAAGATAGCATATCATCAAGAACCAATGCTATTGAAGGAAGAAGTCAAAGCTCCCCTGAAGGAATTTGCAAAGAAAGTATGATACATGGTCTGGCCCTCACCTCATGTTCCCTTCCATAACTCTTTGTTCTACTATAGGATAAATAGGGTTGTGGTACTCATAGTCTCTGATATCAACACAAGGAAATGTTATAAGATACATTCTTTTCCTAATAGAAATTTGAAAGAGCACATGATTATATATTAGATATATATGGATGCTTCTCAAGTCTTTCTCTTTCAACCTTCATTTTCCTTGGTAAATTACTTAAGCTGAGCATGAAGTTTATTTTTGCTTAGTTAAGAGGAGCTAATGTAACCCACCAGGAGCTCTGGCGAGTAGTGGATAAGGCATTTGGGAGCTAACCAGGTCAGCAGTTCAAACCTACAAGCTTTTCCATGTATGGAAGAGGGGACGATATACTTCCATAAAGATTTACAGCTTCAGAAACCTAATGGAAGTCCCTTTGAGTCAGATTTGACTCAATGGCAGCAAGTTTGGTTTGGTTTAATGTAACATATCTCCAAGATTTTCTGAAAAGATGGAATGGCCATAACTTAGTTCTAGCATATTTCGGGTCCCAAATAAAATCTTAATGAAAAAAATGAATATCGTAAGAGAAATTCCTAAAAAATCTTTTTAGAATTTGAGAGACAAGAAACTTTAAATGCACAAGAGAATACAGGGAGAGACAGAGGAAGAATTTTCTCCCTTCTCTTGGGTACAAGAAGAAAAAGGAAACATTGTTTTGGGGGGTTTTAATTCCTTGAGAGTTAGTATATAAGGCCTTTTGAACTCTGAAAAAAGTGTTTATAATTGTATAAAAAATGGGCTGTTTTTCTAGATAAGAGCAGGTAAATTTGTTACTTTATATGGCCCCCTCCATGACATATTTCTTAACATGTGTCTAGATATTTATTTATGATTACTTTTTGAGATTTGTCTACTATGATTTGTTGTATTATATTCCATAGCAAAGCTTTCAAACATTGAGGTAAGTGATTAATAAATAGTAAGATCTAGTAGAACAAATTGAGCTAGGAAGCCTCAAATGAATGATGCTGTCGGGCTATAGTGTTCTAAGGATGAATTGGCCATTCCTAATAGTGCATGAAGTGTTGGGTTGTATCCACAAAATAATTTATACTTACAATTTACATAAACATGAAAGAAAGGATGACATATAGAAAATATGCTCAATTTAGTTTGAAAATTGTATATCAAATGATTAAATTAATTTTACTCTACTTTTTCCATAGTGGTTGCATGCACTTCCACTGATGTCTGGCTGTATTGTGGCAATTACTTGTTTAATTTTGAACTATATTTAGTTATGTACAGGCATTATTGAGTGTAGAAATAAAAAAAAGTTAATCAAACCAAGAAAATTTCAGTCCCTGGAACATGTGATTTGTACACAAAAGTTGCTCAATCAGGGATTGATAGTCCAATAAGCAAGATATGCACAGGCCTAATTGTGCTTACTTACTACTATGTAGTGCACAGTTTCACATAGGTTTCATTACTGTAACCTGGTATATACTGTGCTTACTGGTTAATATGTCCCTGAGCTCAAAATATGTTGGTTCATTGCTTTTGGATATGATTAATGCAATTGTAGTATCCAAAATACTGAGCTGCAAATACTCATGTTATTGATCACTCAACATTTGAGGAACCATATTTCCCAAAACTATGGCTTTGTGACTTAAAGACTGTGGACTCAAGGAGGTCACGTTGCTCTGAAGTTTTTTTATAAACTTAAGATAAAACTTTGATACAATCACTGTATTGAAGAAATCTGGATTCAGGTGAATCTATGTTCTTTTTATTTCATTAGTTTTTATAAGTTTTGAAAAGGCTTTGAAAGAGCCAAGTAAGTGCAATTTATCTTTTTTTCTTACTGTTTATTACTTTTTAAAAGAAAATAATTATATAAATAGGTGCTTTTATTTGAGAAGACTAGGTAAGTTGTTTTGATTATTTTCTTCCTGTGCACTTTGGCTTGAAGTAACTAAATTTGAACTGCGAATGCAGTTGCTCAAACCAGAAAAAAACAAACCCAATGCAGTTGAGTAGATTCTGATTTGTAGAAATACTGTAGGACGGAGTATAACTGCCTGATGGGGTTCTCAAAACTGTGATCTTTATGAGAGTAGACTGCCACATCTTTCTCTTATGGAGTAGCTATTGAATTCGAACTGTTGGTCTTTCTGTTTAACATCCCACTGTGCTTTAATCACTGCATCACTCGTTGCTTCAAACTGAAAAAAAAAAAAAAAAAAAAACCTTGCTACCATCCAGTCAACTCCAATTCATAGGAATGGAATGGCTTCTTTTCCACAGTGAAAAATAAATGAAGTATTACTTTAAACAGCTAACTATAAATTTAAACAAATAATCTAAAAATTGTGTAAGGGAAAGAAGGGTGGCAAGTGAGGGGAGACTTTAATTCTATTTTTTTCCCTCTTACCAGAAAGTCTAGAAAGTAGAGTGTTACTTTTCTTTTTTTTCTTGTTTAATAGTTTGGTGGAACACATCTCAAGAGTGCTATCAAATGTCCACTCTGTGCATAATTGATCTTGAAAATGATCAGAAAAAAGGTCTTTTCCTATCTCACTACTTTTGAAACATCAAGGGCATTCTTCTCTCTCTGAAAGAAGCATCTACCTTTGATACACTACAAAGCATGGCCTAGATTTTATGGCCCTAGACTCTCAGTACTTAAGCACTCCTCGATCTGTCTGAGAGGCCTGACCTGCACTCTGATCCTTAGACCACCAAACCAAAAAACAAGCCCAATGCCATTGAGTAGATTCTGATTCATAGAAATATTGTAGGGCAGAGTATAACTGCCCAATCGGGTTCTCAAAACTGTGGTCTTTATGAGAGCAGACTGCCACATCTTTCTCTTATGGTTACAGCTCCTCCCTCCTCTCTTGACCGCAGCCTGGTTTACAAACCCCACCAGCTGAGAGCCTTAAGCTGCCAAAACCCCAGGTTTACAAGCCACTCCCACTTGTAGAGTCATGAGGATTTCTACTCCTGACCTCCTCCAGGTGCCTCATTGGGAGTGGCCTGGCCTGGCTCCTCCCACTTTTGCTCAGTAGTACTGTGCCTCATTTTCCACCAAGAGGAAAGGCTGCAAATCTGGACTTTGTACTCCCAGATAGCTATTTAATTCTGTCCCTCCTGGTGGTTCACCACCATTCATCTTTCAGTTTGCCATACTGTGGTGGCTTGCATGTTGCTGTGAGGCTGGAGGCTATGCCACTGGTATTTCAAACATCAGCAGTGTTACCCATGGTGGACAGGTTTCAGAGGAACTTCCAGACTAAGACAGACTCAGAAGAAGGAAGAGACCATCCACTTCTCAAAGAATTGGCCAGTGAAAACCTTACAAATAGCAGTGAAACACTGTCTGATGTATTACTGGAAAATTTTATGAATAGTCCTAAAACACTGGTCAATATAGTGCTGGAAGATGAGTCCTCAGGTGAGAAGTCAAAATACAATTGTGAAAGAGATGTCACCTCAGAGTAGAGCTGACCTTAATGATGTGGATGGAGTAAAGCTTTTGGGACCTCTATTTGCTGATGTTGCATGACTCAAAATGGGAAGAAATAGCTGCAAACATCCATTAATAATTGGAAAAACATGGAATATATGAAGTGGGAATTTAGGAAAATTGGAAGTTGTCAAAAATGAAATGGAACATTTGAAGGTAGATATGCTAGGCATCAGTGAGCTTAAATGGACTGGTATGGACCACTGCAAATCAGATAATCACTTGGTCTATTTTGTTGGGAATGATAAATTAAAGAGGAATGGTGTCACATTCATTGTCAAGAAAAACAATTCAAGATCTAATCTCAAACACAAAACTGTCAGTTATAGGATAATATCTAATGACTACTAAAAAGACTAGTTAATTTAACTATTTTTCAAATTTATGTGGGAACCAATAATGCCAAAGATGAAGGAATTGATGATTTTTACCAACTTCTGCATACTGAAATTGCTCAAGCATGCAGTCAAGATATATTGATAGAGGTTCTGATAAGATGGTGGAATAAGCAGACAAACTACACAGACCCTCTTCAACAAGAAAAGGGGAACTGATCAACACAGAAGATAATCTGGAGCCCTGAGCTTTGAAAGGAAGGATACAGAAGTGGACAGAACTCCAACTAGTAGAACCTGCATGAAAACACTGGAAAAGGAGACATATGGAGATGTGGTCCGTCAGTGATTCTGATGGCATTGCCAACTGATGTTTGTTGCTGTTGTTGTTATGTGCCACCAAGCCAGATCTGACTCATAGAAACCCCTCCTTGGGTTTCCAAGGTGATATCACTACAGAAGGACATTGCCCAACATTCCTTCTGAGGAGTGACTTGTTGCCTTGAACCATCAGCCTTATGGTTAGCAGTCGAGTGCTTTAGGAACTACACAAGTGGTGTTAGGACCTAGGAATTAACCCAAAAATTGGCCCTGCTAGTCAGGGGCCACAAGGAAGACAGCACTGGTGGCTGGTGGAGTGATAGCCACTACTTCCTTCTCCACCAACTTGTTGTTGTTGTTGTTGTTATGTGCCTTAATAAGGTATAAGTCGAGTCAGACCTGACTCATAGCGACCCCCTTGGGTTTCCTAGGCAGTATCACTATGGAAGTAGATTGCCCCATCTTCCTTCTGAGGAATGGCTGGTGGGTTTGAACCACCAGCCTTCTGGTTAGCAGTCAAGTGCCTTAGCCACTATGCTACCAGAGCTCCCATAAATGGCCACCAAGAAGAGCCTGACTCACCCCTAACTGCTCCTCACAAACAGTTAGCAGAGATCTAAATACAACAACATGACAATGTCTTGGAGACAACAGACCATCACAGTCCACACAAAGAAGCAAGATAAAATGGTAGAAATGAGAAAGCAGGATACAGATCCAGAATAAATCCTTGAGAAAGAAGCAGCATTGGAACTCCCTGATAAGGAATTCAAAAGAATTGTATTTAGGTACCTTCAAAGGATTGAGAGAGAGATCAAGGAAAACACTGATAATATTAAGGAAAACACTGACAAAACCGTACAACAATTTCAGAAGAAAATACAAGAACAAAAT
>NW_006921982.1:3053123-3056727 GCF_000298275.1 Orycteropus afer afer | reverse complement strand
AGAACAGGAAGAGACAAAGAAAACCACTGAGAAAATTGTCCAAGATTTATTAGAAGAGAACTTCCCTGATATGATGAACAATGAAAATATATCCATTCAGGAAGTCCAAAGAACACCAAACAGAATAGACCCCAAAAGAAAATCACCAAGACATATCATCATCAAACTCATCAAAATCAAAGACAAAGCAAGAATCCTGAAAACAGCACTGGGAAAATGAAAAGTTACCTACAAAGGACAACCAATAAGAATAAGCTCTGATTTCTCAACAGAAACCATCAAAGCAAGAAGGCTATAGGATGGTACATAGAAAACCCTGAAAGAGAAAAATTTCTAAACAAGAATGACATGCTCTGCAAAATTGCCCCTCAAATATGATGGTGATATAGGAGATTTCCAGATAAGCAGACATTAAGGGAGTTTGTTAAAATCAGTCCAACCTTACAAGAAATACTAAAGGGAGTCTATAGAACAGAGAACCAATAATAGCAAACCACAACTGACCATTAATATGCAAGATGACATAATCCAGAAACCAACACAGCTATGGAAATATTTAAAGTAAAATAAGCTTACAATATTGTAAACAGGGAACCAGAGATATCAATTGGCAAATGAGGGCAACTATAAACCAAAAAGAGGAAGAAAATAGTGTAGTTACGAAACATGTAAATGGTGAGGAAGTCAAGAGAGTTGCAAGATAAAATAGACTGTTCTATCCTTGAGGAGAAAATGATAAATCACAGGGTAACCTCAAATAAAGATGATAAACCTTCACATCACAATAAAAAAGAGGACAAGTATAAATATTTAACAAATACTAAAACAACAGCAGCAAAGGAAATGATAACATGATTTATAAACATAATGAGCTGAGCACAGAAAATTATCTGGAAAAATGAAACCACCAACACCATGAAAAAACATATAACAAAATGATAGCAACAGATTCATACTTGTAAAAAATTACATTGAATGTCAAAGGACTAAATGCAACACACAAGAGACAGAGACTTGCAGGCTGGATGAGAAAATATAACTCATCCATATGCTGTCTACAAGAGACATACCTTAGAGACAAAGATTAAAATAGAATAAAAAATCAAAGGATTGAAAAAGAATTATCAAGCAAATGACAACCAAAAAAGAGCAGGAGTGGCAATATTAATTTCTGATCAAATTGACTTTAAGAAAAAAGAAAACCACCATAAGAGACAAGGAAGGACACTATATGATGATTAAAGGATCAATTGAACAAGAGGCTGTAACCATAACAAATATCTATGGACCCAGTGAAAGAGACCCAAAATCCACAAATCAGACTTTAACAGAATGGAAAGGGCAAATAGATGAGTCCACAGTCATAATAGGAGACTTTATTACACTAGTTTCAACGAAAGATAGAACAACTGGAAAGAAGCTCAACATATATATTCTTTTCCAGTACACAGGGAACATTCTCCATAACAGCTCATATGTTAAACCATAAAGCAAGCCTTAATAAACTTAAAAACATTGAAATACTGCAAAGCATCTTCACAGATCACAATGCTATCAAATTAGAAATCAGCAATAGGAAGATTAATGGAAAAAGGGCAAACACATGGAAACTGAACAACACCCTCTTAAAGAATGACTGGATAATAGAAGAAATAAAAAATGAAATTAAAAAATACCTTGATTCAAATGAGAATGAAAACACAACATACCAAAATCTTTGGGACACAGCAAAAGCAATGATCAGAGGCCAATTTATAGCAATAACTGCACACATCAAAAAAAGAAGAAAGAGCCAAAATCAACACTTTAAACCAACATCTCCAACAACTAAAAAAGAACAGAAAGAAAAGCCACTACTCACCAGAAGAAAGGAAATAACAAAGATTCAAGCATTGTGGTATAGTAAATTACATAGTGTGGCTTTTCTAGCCATAAGTCTTTTTAAACTCAATGGTGAAATTTGCCATAAGCAACTGAGTAGCTCCTGACTGTTAAAGTTATCTGCCTGGGGTATTTCTGTTGAGAGTGTCATGAAGCAATCTTTTGGGAAGTTTGCTCTCTCTCTCTCAGGTGTATAGAATTCTGATGTTGGAATTGGTTAGTTTGCCCACTTTGCCTGCCTCAAAAGGAGCCCTCCTAGAAGTAGGAAAGGGTCTTTCTGACTGCTGGCTGAAAAAGACATGCTGCTGAGAGAAACAAATTCCTCAGAGAGAGATGCAAGAGACACACACTGCTGAGAGAGGGATGTGCTAATGAGACTGCTGGCTGCTGAGAGAGATGGGCTGCTACAAGAGACTGAGGGCATTTCTGAACTTGAATTGTAGCCTGTTGCTTCCCTAATAAAGCCCATATCCTGTGAGGTCTGTGTGGCCACTGTAGTGAATTATTGAACCGAACAAAGAGGTGGTGGGTGCTGCGGGAGGAACGGTTGGTGAAAGGGCTGAAGGGAGGCAGCATGTCTGGCCTTGCAGGAATAAGCCTTGGGCTACTGATGGTGATTCTGTCTTCCTCTTGTGGGGTTAGAGGAGGTCAGAAGATGCAGCCTCCCTGTCTCTTTGTCAAGCAGAAATCAATGAAACAGAAAATAGAAAGACAATAGGAAAAACAACAAAACTAGAAGTTGGTTTTTTGAAAAGATCAAAAAATTGACAAACCACTGGCAAATTTAACAAAGGAAAAGAGGGAGAGAATAAAAATAAGAAATGAAATGGGGGACATCGTAATAGAACCAACTGACATTAAAAAAAAAAAGAAAATATCAGTATACCCTGAAGAACTGTACCCAATCTACTGCCATCCAGTTGTATTCAACTCATAGCAACCTTTCTTTGGGTTTCTGAGGCTGTATTACTATGGAAGTAGATTGCCTAACCTTCCTTCCGAGGAGTGGGAGATGGGTTTGAACCACCAGCCTTCTGGTTAGCAGTAAAATGTCTTAGGTACTACTGTACCAGAGCTCTTATGAAGAACTAATTTGGAAGAAGTGGATAGATTTCTAGAAACACAGTATTTACCTGTACTAACACAGACTGATGTGGAAAAGTTGAATAGACCCGTAACAAAAGAAGAAATTGAACAAGTCATGAAAAAAATTAACCAAAACCAAATAAAACTCAAGCTTTCAAATTAGATCTGACTTATAGCAACCCTCTTGGGTTTCTGAGGTGGTATCACTATGGAAGTAGATTGCCCAATCTTCCTTCAAAGGAATGGCTAGTGGATATGAACCACCAGCCTTCTGGCTAACAGTCAAATGCCTTAGGCACTATGCCACCAGAGCTCCAATGAAAAAATTACCAACAACAAAAAAAGTCCTGGCCCAGATTGTTTCCCTAGGGAATTCTAGTAAACATTCAGAGAAGAAATGACACCAATCCTACTCACACTATTCCAAAACATGGAAAAGGATGGAATCCTTCCAAATTCATTTTCTGAAGCAAGCATAACCTTGATACCAAAACCAGACAAACACATCACTCAAAAGGAAAAGTGCAGACCAATATCCCTCATGAATGTTGTTGTTATTAAGTGCCGTCAAGTCATTTCCGACTCATAGCGACCCCATGCACAGCAGAATGAAACACTGCCTGATCCCGCGCCAGCC
>NW_006921982.1:3015820-3051818 GCF_000298275.1 Orycteropus afer afer | reverse complement strand
CAATTCCCGGAGCCTTGTTCTTCGCCAGTTCTTTCATTGCAGCTTTGACTTCTTCCTTCATTACCATTGGTTCTAGATCATATGCCACTTCCTGGAATGGATGAAGATCAATCAGTTCTTTTTGATCAGTTCTTTTCTCATGAATATAGATGCAAAAATCTTCAACAAAATCCTAGCCAATAGACTCCAACAGTACATCAAAAAAATAATTCATTATGATAAAGTGGGGTTGATATCAGGTATGCATGGATGGTTCCATATTAGAAAAACAGTCAAAATCATTCACCACATGAATAAAACAAAGGAGAAGAGCCACATGATCATATCAATCAATGGAGAAAAGTGATTTGATAAAATCCAACATACATTCCTGATCAAAATTCTCAGCAAAATAGGAATAGAAGGGACATTCATCAACATAATAAAGAGCATATGTGCAAAACCAACATCCAACATTATTCTCAAAGGAGAGAGATTGAAACCATTCCCCCTGTGAACAGAAACCAGACAAGGATGCCCGCTATCACCATTTCTATTCAATGTTGTATTGGACATCCTAACCAAGGCAATAAAGCAAGAAAGGGAAATCAAAGGCATCCAAGTTGGTAAGGAAGAAGTCAAATTATCCCTATGTGCTGATGATATGATCCTATACCTAGAAAACCCAAGAGACTCAGTAAAAACTCTACTGGAACTAAATGAGAGATTTAGCATAGTGGAAAGATACAAGATCAACATCCAAAAAATCAGTTGGATTCCTCTACACCAGCAAAAAGATTGCTGAAAAAAAAATAAGGAAATCAATACCATTTATGACAGCTACCGAAAGAATAAAATACTTGGGGATAAATCTTACCAGGGACACAAAAGACCTGTACAAAGAAAACTATAAAAGACTACTTCAAGAAACTGTGAGAGATCTACATAAATAGAAGAACATACCAAACTCATAGACAGGAAAATTGAACATTGTAAAATGTCAATTCTACCCAAAGGCACAATCAATGCAATCCCAATCCAGATCCCATTATCATTCTTTAAGGATATAGAAAAACAATTACTAACTTTATATGGAAAGGAAAGAGACCTTGGATAAGTAAAGCATTATTGAAGAAGAAGAACAAAGTAGAAGGTCTCACACTCCTGGATCTTAAAGCCTACTATACAGCCACAGTTATCAAAACTGGTATTGGTACAATGACAGACACATAGACCAATGGAGTAGAATTGAGAACCCAGAAATAGATCCATCAACCTATGGTCAACTGATCTTTGACAAAGGGCCAAAATCCATTAAATGGGGAAGAGATTTTCTGTTTAACAAATGGTGCTGGCAAAACTGGGTATCCATTTGCAGAAAAATGAAACAAGATCCATACCTCATACCATACACAAAAAAACTTCCTCTAGATGGGTCAAAGACTTAAATGTGAAACCTAAAACTATCGAGTTCCTGAAGGAAAAACTAGGGGCAAATTTAGGGTTTCTGGCATACTGCCTAACGCATTTGCTGCTAACTGGAAGGAAGGAAGGAAGGTTGGGCAATCTACTTCTGTAGTGATACTGCCTCAGAAACCCAAGGAAGGGTTGCTGTGAGTCAGATCTGAGTCGACAACAATGAGTTTGGTTTTTTGGTTTTGGCAATAAATAGCATGAATACACTATCAAACATAACCCAAAATGCACAAACAGCAGAAGAGAAACTAAATGAAAGGGACCTTCTAAAAATTAAATTTTTTATGTGTTTCCAAGGGAGCTCTGGTAGCATAGTGGCTAAGACACTTGCCTGCTAACCAGACGGCTGGCAGTTCAAACCCACCAGCCACTCCTCGGTAGGAAGGTTGGGCAATCCTACTTCCATAGTGATACTGCCTCGGAAACCCAAGGAGGGGTCGCTATGAGTCAGGTTTGACTCAATGGCACATAACAACAACAAAGCTTGTGAATTAGAGCGCTACGGAGGATCAAAGAAAAATACTCTCATTCGCAGAATGCAGCTGGGGAGTGGTGGATGTGGCCTCTTTCTGTCAAAATGATAGAATTCAGAGAAGTTTAGTAGGAAATTATTTGATTTTGTTGTTGTTGTTGTTACTGATTAAGAAAAATGAAGTAGTCCAAGAACACATTATTTTTTGTCCCTTCTATTTCCCTCTTTTTTTTTTTCTGATCTGAGTATTTCTATAGCAGCTCTCATCTTGACAGCATGAGTGAAATGTCAAAAGAATTGTAATCCCAATATTTAAGTTGCTGAACTGTCTCTTCAAATTGCCTACCACCAGGCGTCTTGTTATGCAAAGAATATAATACCATATTTGTTTAAGTTAAGTGGTGCAGTTTTAGGGCAATTGTCAGTAAATTAAATTGAAACTAATAAATCAAGACTGATGTCTTTATTTGTTCCTTATCTCCATCTGAACCAGCAGAAAAACATAAATTTTCATACTCATTTCTCTCAACCCTTATTTGCCTAAGTCTCCCATTAAACTTATAAATTAGTTCTATCTTTCCAAATCCAATGGTCAAATTGCAGTCATTATCTTAGGGAACATTGTAGCACCATATATATATATAAAGAAAAATGATTATTTTCTCCTTTCTGACTCAGATTTTTTTTCATATTTTAACAGTTAATTAATTAGCTAATTCTTCTCAATTTCCTTTTCTGAATACACTTATTAACTTCTCAATCAATGGTAGAGTAGCCAAAACTCAGTCTTCTGGTCTTTTCTATTCCTCATCTACGATCTCTCCCTTTGTGACCTTTCTTTTCCCATGCTTTTTAATACTACCAAACCAAAAAAAAAAAAAAAACCCCACTGCCATTGAGTTGATTCTGACTCATAGAGATGCCTGTTGTTTTTCCAAGTCTACAAATCTTTATGGAAGTAGATTGCCTCATCTTCCTCCTGCCGAGCAGCTGGTGGGTTTGAACCAGCAACCCTCTGGTTAGTGGCCCAATGCCTCACCCACCACACTGCTAGAGCTCCTTTTTTGATACTATAGCATGATGATTTTCAAATTTACATATTCAGACCTTACTCTTAAACTCTAAGTTAACTGCCTACATTTGCACATGGATGCTTCAATAGCTTTCTTAATTTGAAAAACAAAACCTCTTGAGTTCCACCTTTCACCTTCCTTCCTTGGCCTTCTCAATGTCTTAAATGACACCATCCTCAGTACAATATCACCAACTTAAAACTTGTCAGTCATAATGGGTAAATACCTCCTTCTTACCTCCTTGTTTCTGTATCATCAAATTTTGAATTTAACACTATATTTCATATCCCACAACTTCTCCTCATTTCTGTCACTACCATCTCCATTCACATCACCATTATCTTTCACTTCAATAACTAAAAATGTCTTCTAATTGCTTCTGCTCCTGCCTTCTACAATTCCACAGAAGGCATAGGAGTCTGTTTAGAAGTTAAACCAGATTATTGCTTTTTTTATGTTCAAAATCCTCCAATATGGCTTTATTAAATTTACCATGATAGCCAAACAGTTTTCTACGGCACACCAACAATTCACGCCAATATATTTGGAAGACATCGACCTGGACAACTAAATGGAAGAGATCAATACTTGTGCCTATTCCAAAGAAAGGCGATCCAACAGAATATGGAAATTATCAAGGCATATCATTAGTATTCACACACAAGTACAATTTTGCTGAAGGTAATTCAAAATGGTTGCAGCAGTACGTTGACAAGGAACTTACAGAAATACAAGCTGGGTTCAGAGGGGGATGTGGAATGTGGCACATCATTGCTGATGTCAGATGGACCTTGGCTGAAAGCCAAGAATACCAGAAAGACGTTTATCTATGTTTTATTGCCAATGCAAATCTTTAGATTTTGTGGAATCTAACAAATTATGGATAATATTATGAAGAATGGGAATTCCAAACACTTAATTGTGTT
This sequence comes from Orycteropus afer afer, assembly GCF_000298275.1. NCBI lineage: Eukaryota > Metazoa > Chordata > Mammalia > Tubulidentata > Orycteropodidae > Orycteropus > Orycteropus afer. Next base: position 3,047,892 of record NW_006921982.1, on the reverse strand, counting down.
CATGGAGAACCTGGACATACACCAAGAGGCAGTCTTTCAAACAGAACAAGGGGATACTGAATGGTTAAAATCAGGAAATTTGTGTGTGAGTGTTATATTCTTTCCCTATACTTATTCAATCTGTATACTGAGCAAATAACCTGCTAAACTGGACTATATGAAAAGAACATAGCATCAGGATTAGAGAAGGACTCATTAACAACCTATGATATGCCAATGTCAAACCTTATTTGATGAAATTGAAGATGACTTGAAGCGCTTACTGATGAAAATCAAAAACTACAGTCTCCAGTATGAATTATACTTCAACATAAAACAAAATTCCTCACAACTGGACCAATAAGCAACATCACGATAAATAAAGAAAAGATTGAAGTTGTCAGGGATTACATTTTACTTGGATCCATACTCACCAGCCAAGCAACAGCCAAGAAATCAGATGTCATATTGCACTGAACAAATGTGCTGCAAAATACCTCTTTAAAGTGTTAAGAAAAAAATATGTGACTTTGAACACTAAGTAGAGCCTAACTCAAGCCACGGTATTTTCAATCACCCCATATGCTTGTGAAAGCTGGACAATGAACAAGGAAAACTGAAGAAGAGGTGATGCCTTTGAATTGCAGTATTGGTGAAGAATACTGAAAACACCATGAACTAGCAGAAGAATGAACAAATCTGTCCTGGAAGAAGTACAGCCGGAATGCTCCTTAGAAACGAGAATGGCCAAAATTTGTCTCACCTATTTTGGTCACATTGTCAAAAGAAGCCAGATTCTGGAGAAGGATATCGTGCCTGATAAAGTAGAGAGTTGGGTCAACAGCATATAACAACAAGAACAAAGTAGAGAGTGAATGAAAAAGGGGAAGACCTTCAAAGAGATGGATTGACACAATGGTTGCAACAATGAGCTAAACCACAGCAAGGATTGTGAGGAAAGTACATGTAATCATTAACCTTGTATGTTAACTTGGCTGGGCCATGGTTTTGAGTGGCTTGGCAGTTGGATGTAGTTATTTACCGTAATGACATTGTAATCACTCACATGATAGAATCTGTTGTGAGCAGCTAAGAATTGACCTTTGGGGTGTGGCCTTCTTCCAGTATATAAGGAAACTTTGAGGAATTTCCTTAGATTTTTGGCATGTCTGGATCCTGCATTTGGCCAAGTCTTCATCTCTAGTTCATGAACTTGAATTAGTGGTCTGCTGTTTTACCTGCCAATCTTGAAATTGTTCTCAGACTTGAACCAGTGATCTACCATGTTGTATACCAATCTTGGGATTATATCATTTTACCTGTTTACCTTGGGTTCATCAGCCTTAGTAGCCAGCAGCTGTCTGAGTTAGGAGATGCCTCTAGCTCCAGTGGGCCTAGAATGAGAGGTGGAGCTGAAGCCCAAGTTCGAGGGGCCTTCACTTGGCCCCTAGAGCCAGCACTCTGAATTTGGACTTCTGGCCTTTGCAACTGTAAGAGAATAAATTCCTGTTTGTTAAGCCATTCACTTGTGATATTTCTGTTATCCCAGCACTAGAGAACCAAGGCAGCGCAGGACCAAACAGTGTTTTATTTTGTTGTACATAGGGTCACCAAGCATTGGAGTCAACTCAATGGCACCTAACAACAACAACTATACCAACACCATAACCTGTGTGATCGGTAGCATAGTGCCTAAGATATTTGACTGCTAACCAGAAGTCTGGAGGTTCAAACCCACCAGCCACTCCTCAGAAGGAAGTTTGGGCAGTCTACTTCTGTAGTGATAAAGCCTCCAAAACCCAAGGAGGGGTCACTATGAGCTGGACCCAACTCAATGGCAGTGAGTCTTTTAGTTGAGTGTGATCTGAACCCTAACTGTCTTCCCAATCATATCATTACTATTCTTTACTTCATACCAGCCATATGGATAATTTTGGTGAGTCTAGAATATTTCACTTTTTAAAAAGAGTTTTAAGGTCATTCGTGTGCTTCTCTTCTGTTCTGAGACAAGCATGTCACAGATTCTTTCCATTTGATATTTCTATGTAAGTTTCTATTAAAATACAACCATCTCAGAAAGGTCTTTTCTGACTACACCGTGGTTAAAATAGTAGTTACAGATCCCTCCCTTTCCTTGTACCCTACTTTGTTAGTTCACAGTCCTTATAAAATAAAATATAATTTAATTTAAGTATTGTTTTATTATTATTGTTTTAAATTAAGTTCTCTACACTAGAAGGAAATCTCAATGAGAGAGGAACATTTCTACCTTTTTTACCACCATGTAATGAGTGCTTAGAATATTTGTCACATAATAGGAATTCACTGCTTTATTTAATAGAAGAGTGTATCAAATGCACATAATGATTCACTATAGCAAAGAGATGGAAACAACCTAAGTGCCTATCAACAGATGAATGGATAACCAAATTACTTTACATTCACACAATGGAATACTATGCAACATTGAAGAACAATGAAGGATACGAGAATTATCTCACAACATGGATGAGCCTGTAGGATATTATGCTGAGTGAAATAAATCAATTGCAGAAGGACAAATATTGTATGTGCCCTGTGGTGTAGTAAATTACCTGGTATAGCTTTTCTAGCCATAAATCTTTGTAAACTCCATGGTGGAATTTGCTGTGAGCAAACTGAGGAGCTCTTGATTGTTAAAGTTATCTACCCAGGGTATATCTGTTATGGGTGGCACAAAGCAATGTTCTGGGAAGTTCACTCTCTCTCAGTTGTTTAGAATTGTGATATTGTGATTGGTTAGTTGGCCACTCTGCCAGGCTCAAAAGGAGCCCCCTTAGAGGCAGAAGGAGTCTTTCTGACTGCTGGCTAAGAAAGACATGCTGCTGAGAGAAACGTGCTCCTGAGAGGCATGCACTGCTGAAAAAGAGACACCTAGAGACACACATTTCTGAGAGAGACACTGAGAGACACAATCGCTGGGAGAGTGACTAAAAGAGACTGTTGGCTGAGAGATGGCAGGCTAAGAGAGATTGACCATTTTTCCTGAACTTGAAGTGTAGCCTGGTGCTTCCTAATAAACTCCATAATCTGTGAGTTCTGTGTGACCACTGCAGAGAATTATTGGAGCCAGTAGAGAGGTGGTGGGTGCTGCAGAAGGAACGCTTGGTGTCAGGGCTGGAGGGAGATGGCATGTTTGGCCTCACAGGTATAGGTCTTGGATTACTGATGGTGATTCTGTCTTCCTCTTGTGGGGCTAGAGGAGGTCAGAATTTGCAACCTCCCTGTCCTTTTGGCAAGCCCATTACTGTAAAAAGTCAAGGAAGGTTTAGCTTAAGGAAGGGAATTCACTTTGTAGGTTATGGGGGTGAGGGGCGGTTAGGGAAGGGGAGGAAATAATTTTGGGCCAGTTAGAGGCCACACACTGAGGTGGGTGAGGGGAAGGATGGTATGGAAAGAGTCTCTGACCACCATGATAATATTGGGGAAAGGGAGGACACCGAACTCTGCACATAACAGATAGATGACAGATGCTAATACCAGTATATCCACAATACCACATTACCATTAACACCAAACACCAGGCTACAGATAAACTTATAAACATCTGAGAAGATCTGATGGGGATCAGTGAACAGGATTATACTTTAGACCAAGGATAGACTGAGCTGAAGCTAATCTTCCACAGATATCAGTGATACAAAATACCCATGATCCTTACAGAAACAACAGAAGACAGACATAGAGCAATCCCTTAAAGACAGCCAGACACTGTAGGAGAGAGATCCAATGGATCTACCAACTCAGGAAAGTAGTACTGGGGGACACCAGACTCAATTGGCACAACAAAAAACATAAAAATCTTGTTCCACAACCTACATTGGTGAGTAGTGACTGGGGTCTTAAAAGTTTTCAAATGGTCATCTAAGATTCAGCTAATTGTCTCCTATAGTCAGAAGTGAAGAAGAGTGCAAAAACAAAAAACAAAAAACAAAAAAAAAAAAAGGGCTTCCTCCTCAGGGATGTTTTCAGGGTTTGTATCTTGCTCCCTTGTTTATACTACTTTAACTTGCTTTTTTGTGTGGACTGTGATGATCTGTTGTCATTGAGATATTGTGATGGTGTTATATTTATGTTTAATGTGTGAAAAAGAATGAACATGTGTCCACAGATCTCTGTTTTTAAGAAGCAGTTGAGGGTGAGTTGAGCGGTATTGGCCACCCTCTATTGTTGGTCAGTTGGTGCAAAAGCAAGCAGTGGCCCTCACTCAGTGATTGGGTTGTGAGAGGTTCATATTTGGTTGGGTTGTGTTGGAACAGTTGCTGTATTCCACTCAGAAAAAAAAAAAAAAGTTAAAAAAAAATCCAAAAATAAAAGCAGTGGAACAAAAAAACTCAAACCACATAAATAAATAGGGACAATCATGAAAAAAAAAAAAAAAAAGAAAGAAAAAAAGTGTAACAAATGAGGTTTCCAAAATATGTTTAAAATGGATAAATGAAAGATAATGGGAAAAAGAGAGAAAAAAGCACCAAAATATCAAGGGGAGAAGGGATGACAGAAAAGAGGAAAAGCAAAAGAATAGTAAAGGAAAAGTGGGACAACCACAAAAGAAAAAATAAAGGATGGGAAGAATCAAAAGAAAGGGGAAAAAAAGGATATCAAGAAAAAAGAAGAACAAAATTAAAAGAAAAAATAAGAACTGTGTATAGGCTAGAGAAAAAAAAAGAAGGAATAAAAGGAAGATAAAAAATAATTTTAAAAGAAAAAACAATCAAAAACAAAACTATAGCAGATGGGGCATGGCCCCAGGCTGTCAGGGAACAGACCAGGACAGAATTCTGCTGGTCACAATGGTAGGTGGAGATGGGTAATGGCCACTTCTCTGTTCACCAAGAGTTTGTGTTGTGTAAGTATGACAAAGGGAGTATTGGATCTTTTCAACTGTCAGCCTCCAGTGTGATTCCTGTCTTGTCCTCAACAAGAGGAGCCCACTCCTGTGTCACCATCCAGGTAAGAAAACCACTGACATACGTTCAAAATGGTTCCATCCTCCACTCGCAGATATTCAAAATGGTTGTACCCTCAGGACAGCTACTGGCAATCCACAGGTCTATTTGTCTCCTTCTTAGTGGTTGTCCTTTGTGGTTGTCAGGTACCAATGTAGTCTTTGCCCTTGTAGTATTTTATGACCATAGCCAATACTTAGGTTGCTACCACATTATATTCAAATGGGCTGTTCCCTCAAGACAGCTGGCAGTCTGCAACTCTGTCTCCTTACTCACTATTTCCTTTCAGGTTCTTTTACTAGTTGGTATTTAATCCACTTCTTCAAAGCCTTGCCTTCAAAGCTCAGAGCTCCAGGATTGCCTTCTATATTGGTTTCAATTGGTTTCTCAGTGTTTTGTTGCAGAGGGTCTGTGTAGCTTGTCTGCCTGTCTGTCATCTTTCCAGCAAGGCTTGGTCTATCAATGTAGTTTTAATAATGATAATAGAAGTTCATTGCAAAAATAAACTAGCAAGAATAAATGGTTTGACAGAAGGGTTAAATAAATTATGATCTGTAATAATAGTGGAATGACTTATATAATGCATTAAGTTGGCTTTTGAAAATTATTTAAAGATATTGACAAAGTATGATAAATGAATAATTCAGATTTTGATAAATTTTTTAAAATGCACAAAAGTCTTGATAAGTAATATGGTCAATGATTACTTCTGTGTAGTGTGATTTCAAAAGATTTGCATGTGTTTCTTTATAATTTTCATATTGTTCAACTTTAATTATCAAATTATGGTACTTTATAATCACAGTTACTTTTTTTTTTAATAAGTTTAAAGTAGAAAATATAAAGCAACAATGCTTCCAGTGACTTTTATTTCTGGAAAATATATACATATATATTTTTTTCTGAGCTCATATAATTTGAAAATTCAATAAAATAGAAAAAACTAAATTTCATTTGGATCTAAGAACAAGTACACCTATTAAAGGAAAAATTATGTTCTCCATTGAAATAACAAGGTTAAGGACTTAGAGGTGTTGAAAGGCCAGTTAGTAGGTAATTTCAGGATGATTATTCATAATTTGTTCCAACCTCTTTTCTTTGGTAAACATCATTACAAGGACAAAAGTCCTGGTGATTCTTCCAATTTTCTGTCTTTTGTGCTTGTGTTTTAGGATTGCTTTCACTTACATTCTCTCTTAATGAACTTTGAGAAAGATGTTTTTACTCTTCCTCCATTATCTCATAGTGCTCAGATGAGAGCCAGAAAGACAAACCTAATGAATTCTATTTTGGTTGTCCTGTGCCTCTCTAACAGAAATAACACAGGTGGATGCTTTTAACAAACAGTTTATTTTCTTGTAGTTTTGGAGGCTAGAAGTCCAAGTTCAAAGTGCCAGCTCTAGCGGCTGGGTGAAAGCCCCTTAACCTCTAACTTTGCTGTGCATCTTTCTCCTGGACCAAAAAAAACTACTGGTTACTGAGGCTGAAAAAACCCAAGGTCTACAAATAAAAGGGCAGTTCCAAGATTACCAAACAACATGGTGGTACACTAGTTCACATCCAGAGATAGTCTTAAGATTGGCAGAAAACATGGCAGCTGCTGAATGAAGACTCAGCTACGTGCAGCGTTGAAGCATGCCAAAAAGCTGCAGAGACCTCTCTCAAAACTTCTTATATACTAAAAGCAGACCACACCTCTAAGGCAGCTTCTCAGTTGCTCCAGTAGATTCCACTGTGGATTACCAATCTCATCATGGGGAATAACTACATCCAGTTGCCCAGCCACTCAAAACAAGGCCCAGCCAAGTTGACACACAACTGAACTACCACAACTATATTTCTCAGTTGCCTCATTTTGCTATGGGCCACACATCCCAAGTGACCTCATTTCTATCTCTGTAGATATCACCAGTGCTTGGAACATATTAATCACTCAAGAGCATTGATTAAATTAATTGAGAAAATAAGATTTTTATTGACTTACTTTGTATTTAAGGAAACTAGTATACAGAACGTTTATGGTAGGCTATTTGCACAGGTCAACAAGCAAAGTTAAGACAATATTCAAACCAGTATCTGACGAATTCAAAATTCAGTGCTTTTCACCTCAATTCTGTTGCCTTTCAAAATACAGAGCAAGAGACAGTAAAAGAGAAAAATGACCAAAAAAACCACAGGAAAACAAAGAAAAGATGATCTATTCAGTCCTTTTGAAATAATTCAAATAATAACGTGTTCCTTTGATCTTACTTTCAAAATCCAACATCGCTTTTAGAAACCAATTTCCTACACTATACTGGCAATCAAATACTTAGCTGCAGTATGTCATGAATCTAAATGGGTACATCTAAACTAAAATGGCATGCATTTTAACATCATTCCAACCCTACAAGTCTCTCCTCAGAATCAGAGTAAACCAAGATTTCACTGAATAGAAAGCCCACATAAAAGTGGTATTTTAGATATTTTTTTCTTGTTTAAAGTACATTTTCCATTGCTTAAATTACCCTCTGTTATATAATGGAAGTAATATAAAGTCACTTCCATCCTATATAGATAATATTCAGGTTTATTACTCTTTTAAGAAAAAGGAATCTGCAGTTTCATGCCAGCAATCACATCTGCAAACAATCACCAAGCAAATCTATTTCACTGTACATCTCCATTGAAAGTATGGAGATTACTAGATTTCACTGACCCGCAGAACCATCTTGTTGGAATAATAGTTTATCCTCAAAGCCCTCCCAGTGACAGGTAGATAAGCACTGTGAAAACTGAAGAGCATAATTAGATATCAATGATTATCATTTCTGAACCACTTGTGTATTCTCAGAATAGCTACTGCTATTATGCCATGAATACCAGCTATGTTTTTTTTTCTTTTTGCTGTACATAATGAAAAAAGAATATATTATGTGATTCTGAGAAAAACATCAAACTAATTCCAGCTTACTCCATTTATTCCTCATGCATAAATGTACTCAGTTTAGTGAAGCATTCAGGGTTACTTTAAAAACAATGGAATTTAAAATACGATGAATAAAGCAATTTAGAGGTCACATAAAGAATGTGGATAACATTTAAAATACAATTAACTCTGCCTATACAACTTTGTAGAATTTAATATGGCAAGGTTAAAGAAGAAAGCAAAAAAAAAAAAAAAATCTCAAAAATATAATGGAAGAATCAAGTCTGTAAGTATAATTTTTTATTATATTAATGTAACCAAATAGTTATCTGTATGGGTGTCCCCCAAAGCTATAGCTTTAGAATCATTTTCCTACTTCCATGTGGAAAATCTCAAGGAGTTTATACTTCTACCAATAACCTCTTGCTCTGTTTCCTTCCTTCCCTTGAACTTTTGCTATCACTGGTTCTCTGAACTTATGAATCAATCTGTTCTTTCTCATGAACCAACACAAGTCTAATCATAAATATTTTGTATTTAATTTTAAGAATTAACCAATAATGTGAGACCATTGCTTGCTTTGCAGAGTTTTACTGGAAGTTTGGTAGTAACAGATACTATGCTACAGGACCACAGGATGGAAGAACTTATAGTACAGTTTAGGAATGAATATTGGATCTACTTTTCCTTAATGTTCTCTAGCAATTCCAACATCCAAAATGTCTTACTAGCCTATACTATATATTGAAACAAATGGATATATAATCTTGTAATAGACTCTTATACTTGCTTTTGATGGGAAGAAAAAAAAGTCCTTTGGTGTAGCTTCATATCAGTCTCCTTCATTTCCCCATTTCTCTGTTCTTAAGTAGTGAGTATACTTATCATTCTCCATAATAATGTTAATAATAAATAAATAGTAATTATTTATTGATCTTTCTCTACATAGTGCAACATCTTTAAGCACATAGTTATCTTTCATATCTTTACAACTGTTGCTTAACCCAGGGTTTATTATATATGATGACTAAAAAAACAAAAAACAAACTCACTGCCACTGAGTTGATTCTGATTCACCGGGTTTCCAAAGCTTTAAATCTTTATGGAAACAGACTGCCTCATCTTTCTTCCACAGAATGACTTTGTGGATTCAAACTACCAACATTTTGGTTAGCAGCCATATGCCTTGAGTGTTGTACCACCAAAGCTCCCTATACAGTGATTCAATAAATGTTTATTAAACTCACTGCTGTTGAGTTGAATCCAACTCATAGCAGCTCCTCCTTGTGTTTCTGAGGCAGTATCTCTATGGAAGTAGATTGCCCAGTCTTCCTTCTGAGGAGTGGTTGGTGGGTTTGAATCACTAGCCTTCTGGTTAGCAGTCAAATACATCAGGCACTATGCCACCTATTTAGAATAATAAATTTAAAATAATATATGAGCATAATGTTATGTTAGGTTCAACCAGTCTTAAAGATATAAGTAACATATGGGATGATATAATTCTTGCCTTTAAGAAGCATCCGATCTAATTGAGGTTGGGAAATTGGTAAATATAATTTTAGTACTACATAGAATGAATATACTGTTATAAAATATCAAACAATATGTCACATGAATTAATTGTTTAGAGAAGTAATCTCCATTTTGTGAAACTAGAGTACTTTCATGAAATAAAAAGAATCTAATGTGATACTTGGTGGAGAGATTGGAGAATACATTATTTTGAGATGATAAGGCAGGAAAGAACAGGATATGTTTGGAGAATAACAAACTTCCAGTAAAGAATAAAATTTAAGATATAGTAAGAGATAACGTTGGAAAGATAGGGGAAATATTGTTTAATATTTTGATTGGTAGTTTTGTAGGTGAGGATAGGATGGCAATCTTTATTCAGAGAATACTGATGAATCTTAGAGGATTTTAGAACAAGGGCTAGGTGGATATTTCTGCTTTTTTAGAAGGAGATCTCATCACTGAACAATAATGAAGAGCTATGATGGATCAGGTTGCTAAAAAGACAAGCAAAGAAATATGAGGCAGAGAAGTGGGTAGAGCATTCAAGACAGAAAAGTAAATAGTAGGGCTCACTTAATGGGAGTTTGATATCAAGTAAGGTCGAGGCAAGACCTCACGATGAGCTTTGAGTCTAGGTTGCAGGGAAATGGAATTCAAGAGAACTCCAGAACCTTGAAAGAAATGTTTAAACTATCAAGACAGAGCCTCTGGCATAGTCTTTAAAGTAGATTTCCAGTAACTAGAAGTTGGTCAGCAAATGAGGGCTGGATTATAAAAAGAGATTAATGCCAGAACCTAGTAAGCAGATACAAAAATTTTAAGGAAAAAAAAGAAAAAAGAGAGAAACAGGGCTGATACTTAAATGTTGAAGTAGATCTCAGAAACTCTTCCTGTTGAACAAAGGATTTAAGTCAGAAACTGTGGGAAAGTTCACAAACTAATAATAGTTAAAACTTTAAATGGGCCCAGGTTTATTACTGATATTAAAATGCTTTTTTCTATGACAGATTGATTCTCTTGAATTTTATCATTAAATAACAGAAGTCATTTCACAAACAAAACCAAAGAAATATAAGATTGTTTGAAGACAAAAGCAAATCACATACCTGATGGGTGTGTTCCTTATAAAAAGTGATTTTTAAGGTTATAAAGTTGAAGCTTCATTGAATTAATTTTATTATAACCAATTCATTGCCTTATTCTTCCATTATCTACTACCCTTGGATTAACTTAACCATTTAAAGATAGAATATTTTACATTTTGTTCTCTAATTAGAGGTTTTTATGAACACCTCTAATTCAGTCAGATTCACTGACAAACCAACACACAATGAGAAAATATGACTTCAAATAAGTGCCCAAAACACTTTTACTACCAGAATTGTTTTCTTTCTTGTTATTTATTTATCTGAATTATATTTACTTTTAAATATCCTATCAAGTTGTATTCATGTTTGAAAAACTTTCCCTGATCCCCCCTTAACCACATAATCACTCCACAAAAGAATCTACATTTGATTATATATATATATATATATATATATATATATATAACAAAATAGAGTTAATTTCCAATGGATCGTCTATTTTTACTGAGTCTAGAGTTAAAAACCTTTATCTCTTTTTATCATACTATATCTTTTTGACAGCTATGCTGAGTTATAATTCACATAAAATAAAATTAATCAATTATAAGTGCATAATTGATTGTATGCTAATAAATGAATACAGTTTTCTAATTATCACCACAATTATGATAGAAAACAACTTTAATAAATTCCCTGTCCCCATTTCTCACCCATAGCAACAACTGCACTGCTTTCTGTCACTACACTTTTGCATCTTTTAGAAATTTTTATAAATGGAATCATAGTGCATATGTTGTTATGTTGTTATGTGCCGTCGAGTCGACCCCGACTCATAGCGACCCCTCCTTGGGTTTCCGAGGCAGTATCACTACGGAAGTAGGATTGCCCAACCTTCCTTCCGAGGAGTGGCTGGATAGTGCATACTATATATAGTGCATATAGTATATCATTTTTCCCTTAATGCTTTATAGATTCTTCCAGATTTTTAAATACACAAATATTTGTTCTTTTCAGTTGTTCTTCCATATACCAAAAATAAAGCTTGCTTTAAACTCACAACTATAGAATTCAAAGTAGTTTATAGATCTAAGAAAACAGATTTATACAACTTTTAGAAGAAAATACAGAAAATAAATTCTGGCCTAAAGGTAGGTGAAGAGTTTTTGCTAAGATGCCTAAATGAATAGCCCTTAAAGAAAAATAAATGATAATTTGTACTTCAGAATTGCTTTAAAAAACACACTGTAATGTGACTCAAAAGACATGCAACAGAGTGTGGGATAATATATGCAAAACAAATATACTATAAAAATCTTGTATCTAAATTTATTAATAAAATTCATTATTCAACTACATGAAAATAAAAAGAAAAAATTAAAAAGTTAGCAAAAATTTTAACAGGGACTTCACCAAAAGTATGACAATTAAGGACATGAAAACATGTTCAACAGCATTAGCCATGAGAGATATGAATTCTAAAGCCATGATAAACTGAATACATATTTATTCAAACAGTCAAAATAAAAACTTGATAACACCAAGTGTTGATGAGGATGTGGAGAAATTGGGGACTTTATAAACAGCTGGAGAGAATGTAAATCTGCAAAATATATAGCCTGCAAAATGGTTTGGCACTTCCTCCAAGTTAAAAATATGCTTGCATATGACCCAGCAGTCCTGCTCCTGGGTGCCTAGAGGGAAAAATAGTAATAATAATAACAACCAAACAACTTATGCTTACAAAACCTCTATTGGCAAATTTTATAACAGCTATATTCATAATTACCCCAAACCAGAACAACCCAAATGTCTTCCACAGACGAGTGGGTAATAAACTCAAAAATATCCTCACAATAAAAGACTACTCAGATTTTTTTTAAAGAGTTGTTAATATACTCATAATTTGCATGAATCTCAAAGGTATTTTGAGTAAAATAAGTGAGACTCAAAATTTCCATATTACTTCCTGAGACTATGACCCTTAGTTACCCTTTAATCCAAGACCAGAACTCATTCATGTGGTTCAACTTTCAGCCAAACAAAAGACAGACCTGTAAGGTGAAAAATAACTCACTCCTTAGAACAATTAATGACAAGACATCAAAAGGACAACATTTGCCCCTGGATAAAACTCAAATGGCAGGCAGGGGCAGGAAACCATGAAGGGAGACGGTAATCACAGGGAAGAAATGTGAAGGCCGCAGTTACATTCGGGGATTGCATTCAATGTCATCAAACAAAATGTGTATGAATTACTGAATGGAAAGCCAATGTACTCTGTAAATTTTACTCAAATTACAGTAAAAACTTAAAAAATAAGTTGCCTACTATAAGATTCCTTTTATATGACATTCTCAAAAGAATAAACACCTGTAAGTGAAGAAGAAAGAGCAATAGCTGCCAGGGGGTAGTAGAAGTAGAGATTGTGTGGGAAGAGGGAGTTTTTGGGTACTGGAACTGCCTATATCCTGAATGAGATGGGATTAAAACAAATCAATACATATATTAATTTGTATAGGGGATAGTAGAACTATACACCAAAGAGGGAAAAAGAGAAGCTATTTTCCATATGATAATACAAGAAATAAAAAAGTACATGAGAAATTTATGGTTAGTTTTTAAGCATTCATAGTATAGAAATATTGACATTATCAGTGATGCTAACATTTATGTGATTAAAGATGACTATGGAATTCATTACCTAAAACACACACACACACACATATATATATATATATATATATATCTCTGATACAATTATATCTGTATATATGTATCTGACATATCTGTATAGATGTCTGAACCAATTATCAATTTAATGCAGAAATGTAGTAGAAAAATATGAAACTATAAGAATTTTTTGATTTCAATCCAGATCTTTAATAAATATATTTAATAATTAGCTGCTAACCAAAAGGTTAGTGGTTCAAGCCTACCCAATGGCTTTGTAGGAAAAACACCTGATGATTTGCTTCCATAGATATGACAGCCAATAAAACCATATGGGATAGGTTAGAATAACTTCTTAGCCACAACTAAGCACCTTGAGGGAGTGAGTTGCTGGGCCTGTGGACTGGGGACCATGGTTATGGGGACCACCAGTTCAATAGTCATAACATAGTATACAAAAACATGGTTCTACACCTAACCAGTGAGTAGCAGCAACTGGGGTCTTAAAAGCTTCTGAGAGGTCATCTGAGATGCAGCTATTGTTCTCTCTTTGCCTGGAGCAAAGAAGAGTGAAGAAAATCAAAGCCACATGGAAACACTTAGTCTAAATGAGAAATGGACCATGACAACCTCAGTCTATATGTATAACCCAGAGACCAGAAGAACTAAATGGTGCCCAGCTACCATGTCAACCACTTAGAAAGTGGTAAAAATGGACATCCTAGATAGCGGGAGAGAAAAATGTGGAACAAAACTCAAAATCATAAAAAGGACCAGGCTTATTGGTCTGATATAAACTGGTGAAGTCCCTGAGACTATGGCCTTGAGTCACCCTTCAGGCCTGGAATCGAATTCTTCCCTGTGGCTTAACTCTTAGCCAGACTATAGACAGGTCTATGAGCTGAACACCTATACTAGAGAGATGCACTCCTTAGAACAATCAACCATGGGAGATCAAAAGGGAGGGAAGTAGGAAGGCATAGGCAAGAAAGGCTCAGAGAAAGGATAATCAAAAGGAGGAAGAGGAAAGATAGCTCTTACACTGTAGGGAGTGTAACCAGTGTCATCAAAACACAAAACAAAAAACACATGGGGTAGTTTTACTCTGTCATATGAGGTTGTTATGAGACAGAACTGATTTAATGGCAACCAACAACAGTACTATGTAGAGTATCTTCTGTATAAGTACATAAAACATCTCCATCCTTGTAAGGTTCTGTTAATACTTAGTGCACTCTTCAACTGTTAAATGGTCTTTTTTGTTTCTAGTTTCTATGTGTGTTTAAAAAAACATAACAACAACAACAATGCCTAAGATATCGATCTTTATACATTCCATTTCATTTTTCACTACTTCCAATTTCCCTAGATTTATACTTCATACATTCCATATTCCAATTATTAATGGATGTTTGCAGCTGTTTTTTTTTTTTTGGGCCATGCCACATCGGCAAACAGAGGTCCTGGTAGCTTTACTCTATCCACATAATTAAGGTTGATTCTACTCTGATGAGGCAGCTCTTCTCCAGTCATATTTTGAGTCCCTTCCAATCTGAGGGACTCATCTTCTGGCACTATATTGGACAAAGTTTCAGGTCTATTCATAATGTTTTCCAGTACTATATCAGACAGTGTTTCACTGCCATTCATAAGATTTTGACTGGCTAACTCTTTGAGAAGTGGATGGCCCATTTTTTCTTCTGAATCTGTCTTAATCTGGAAGCTCCACTGAAACTTGTCCACCATGGGTGACCCTACTGGTATTTGAAATACTAGTACCATAGCCTCAAACTTCACAGCAACATGAAAGCCACCATAATACAATAAACTGAAAGACAAGTGGTGAGATTGAACTCATAGTAGAGTACAATTACAAGGCAGCACAAAAAGGGGAAAACAATGATAAAGAACACAATAATACAATAAATGTGTTTTTCTAGGTTGAAAGCATTTCACAGATATCAGTTGTATTACCTTGCCTAGCAATAATCTTGGGAAATACAGACATAATCCTACATTTCATTATTAAAAATTTGTATTAAAAACAAACAAACAAAAACCCTTCTTTTAGAATTGTCCTGTGCAGGTGTTTTGATTTGCTATTGTAAAGGACTATCAGTCTCAGTATTTTGTTGTCACATTTTTAGAGGAATGATATTTTAGGGCCTCACATTTTTACAATTTTAGACACAGCTCTAAGGAAAATAGTAGAAACATTATAAATACTAGCTGTTTGTTCTAATGTTTTGAATTTGAGATACCACTTTTATTACTTATTTTAAAAAAGCTAAAAAATGCCAGAAGGATAACAAAATTTTGAAAACAATTTAAAAATCTAGTTAATCACTTATCACATCAACAATATTTTCTTTTCCAGTTGCATTAAACACAGGAATTTTGATAAAGTCTGTTTTGTCATAATTTTACTCAATTAAAAAAAATCATGTTTCTGAGAAATTAATTCTAAACCTTATAATTTTCTACACCCCAAAAAATGGATGTAAGAGTAACTTTGACTAGTTTCTGGCTCTATATGTTTCCATAACCCAGATTTTTTCTGATGCCACATGCCACAAGGAAAAAATTTACATCCATTGCAACTATTGAAAATGAACTTTCATGTCATGACAAAAAATAATCCACAAGGGTGGATTAGGAGTAATCCTGAAATCCATTCTCAGATTAGGATGTCTAGTAATAGTTTAGGATGTAAACTATTATTAACAGTGTAACATTTATCAGTGCTTTACCTAATGGGGCTAAACATATCTTTCATTGCCTTTTCTGTGAAAGTGAATCTAAACCAAAAAAAATAAATAAATAAAAACCCTCACTGCCTTCTAGTGGGATCCAACTCATAGGAACCCCTTCTTGGGTTTCCAAGATGGTATCACTAGGAAATAGACTGCCCAAACTTCCTTCCCAGGAGTGACTTGTGGGTTTGAACCTCCATCCTTCTAGTTAGCAGTCAAAATGAATTGGGGCCCTTTAAATATGATTCCTTTGCCAGCTGATGCAAAGTTAACCATCGACAGTTGAAGGTGCTATGAGACATTGCAACAAGAAAGGTACTTTCTTTCCTGCTTCTGGCTTCTACATTTTTGTTTTCTTTCAGCCTGCTAACTAATTTTCCATAGTGCTCTAACAAGAACACTACATGGACAAGGCTCTTAAAAGAGTCCCAACTCCTTTAGCACACACACACACCCCCAAAGGCAACTTGCCTGCACCCTAAATGATTTCTTCTTACATGCCTGATGATTGTAATCTGGCTCTGGTATGAGCAACCCATAGACATGTCCACAGTAACCACATTTTCCTTCCAACTTGGCAATGAGACCAATTCCAGGATATCCCTTTCTTTGGCACTCTCTCAATTCTGAGATACACTTTAATTTCTGTTAGCATCCTTATACTTCTTGTTGTTAGGTGTCATCTCTGACTAATAGTGACTCTCTGCACAGCAGAAATAAACACTATTAGATTCAGTGCCAGCCCCAGAATCTCTGCTATATTTGAACCCATCATGGCAGCCACTGTGTCAATCCATCTTGTTAGGAACTTCCCTTCTTTCATCGGCCTTCCACCTTACCAAGCATGACATCCTTCTCCAGGGAATGGTCCCTTCCGACAACATGACCAAAGTGTGAGACAAAGTCTTGTCATGCTTGCTTCCAAGAAACATTCTGGCTGCACTTTCTCCAGGACAGATCGGTTAGTCCTTTCAGCAGTCCATAGTACTTTCAGCATTCTTCTCCAGCACCACATCTCAAAAGCACCAATTCTTTGGTCTTCTTCATTCATTGTCCAGCTCTCACATGCATACGAGGCTACTGAAAATATCATTGCTTGTGTCAGGCGCACCTTAGTCCCCAAGGAGACATCTTTGCTCCTCTGCACTTGAAAGAGGTCCTTTACAACCAACTTGCCCAGTGCTATACATCTTCTGATGTCCTGACTGCTGCCTCCATTGGTGTTGATTGTAGAACCAAGCAATGTGAAGTCTTTTACAACTTCAATCTTTTCTCCATTTATCATGATGCTGCTTATAGGTCCAGTTGAGAGAATTTTTGTTTTGTTTATATTAAGATGTAATCCTTATACTTAATCTTCTATTTTAAAGCTTTAAACATCTTGATATTAAACTTATTGCCTTCAAATTACTGCTTAGATTCTGTTTCCCTATTGGACCCAGACTTTAGATAGAAGTGATTGAAAACTACATAAATATAGCCCATTAAATCCAAACTAAATATATCCTCAGCTAACTTTTTCCTTAGCTTGGACCAAAAATTATCAAGACCAAGAGGTAAAATAGATTTAAGGGAATTCTGGAGTGTGATCTAGAGTAAATGGACTTGAACTCAAGTTACAGATAAAAGAAAGCTATTATCAAAACACAAAGGCCAGGAATAGGAAATCCTGAGCAAAATTCAGCAACCTTATAACAGAAGAGAAGTAAGGACTTAAAATAATTTTAGAAAACTAAATTAATTTGGTTAATATAAAAGTTAAGTCTGTAGTGTCTTTCCTTTTTGCAAGGCTCCAAAAAAAAACCCAACCAAACTCACTACCCTCGAGTCAGACCCCACTCATAGCGACCTCTCCTTGGGTTTCCGAGGTGGTATCACTGTGGAAGTAGATTGCCCAACTTTCCTTCTGAGGAGTGGCTGGTGGGTTTAAACCACCAGCCTTCTGGTTAGCAGTCAAATGACTTAGGCACTACTCCACCAGAGCTCCCTTCTGAAAGGCTGGCATATTGACAATATAGTGTAAGGTTTTTATAAAGACTAAACCAAGCAAGTGATACAACCTTGGAAACCTAAGGAGGGGTTGCTATGAGTCAGGTCCAACTCAATGCCAAATGAGAGCAACAACAACAAACCAAACAAACCAAGGAACAAAACAAAAAGAAAACAAAACTCTCTGTCATTGAGTCCGTCCCAACTCATAGTGACCCCTTCTTGGTTTCTGAAGTAGTATCTCTACGGAAGTAGATGGCCCAGTCCCTTCAAAAACTACTAACTCCAGGTAAACAACAAGATATTTCTAAAGATAAATGGGAATCTCTCCAAGTAAAATGGAAATGAATGCACAAGATAGAATGAAATTAAGTCTTAGTTTGTTTCAAGAGCCATATGGGAGAAATCAATCTGGGAGGTCAGCTGTTCTCCTAAAAAATAAAAAAATATCTGACATTAAAAAAACATGATTCTTTCTCAAAAAATCAAAACTTAAAATAAAAGCTGCCAATGATTTGGTACCATTCCTTCTATTTTTAAATAACTCTTGGAGAAATATTTGAATATATACTCAAATACATATAAATATTTAGAATCAAGGTTTTCTTTGCCAATTCATTTAAATATAACTTGATTTAAAATTAAGTATCCTTTCTGAGGACTCCTAGGGGAAGACAAATGTACTTAATTTAATAGCAAAACATGTTTAACTGTGGAGTCTGACTGCAGAAGCATCTAGTTTTCATGCTTCATTATTTTATCTATATCTTGATTTGTACACTGAAACTGTTGGTCATAAGTCACTATTCACCATATCAAAGGAAAGAAATTTACAAAGCTAATGTTTATTTTAATATGATAGAGCTATAGCAAATGCACAAATCTTTGGATAAAAATGTTAAATGACTTAGAGTACAGTATGTATTGCATTTTATAAGAATAATCTTTCTTTTCCATTTGTATATATATGCAAAACAGATGGTGAAAGTTTGGTTAAAATTATTTGTCCATTAAAGAAACTTACTCCATCAAGTTCTATTACTCCTTGATGCACAGAGATTTTGCTTTTTGCAGATATGTTTCATTACTGATATATAAGTAGCCATGATAACAATACTATTATTAATACATGCCTTTATTATACACCCTCTCAGTACTGCCATATGGTGACATTCTATTGACTTTTTAAATTGTCAAACAACACATGAAAGCTGGTTAGCAATTGTAGTGATTGACTGGAACAAAATTCCTGAGAATGGCGTTTTCTTGGTGTTGTCCTCTAGATCCAGGATATGCCATGACTATATATAGGTTATGAACTTTTTTAGGTTGGGTTCAAGGATGTCGTTCATAATAAGAAGTAAAAAAAAAAAAAAAAAAAAATGCTGTTAAATTAATTATTAAATGAGACTCCACCATGTTTTTCTTTTTTATTATTATTATTTTTTTAATGAGTAGATTCAAGTCACTCTTCTTCTTAATGTCAAGGTACTCAGGAAACCAAAATAATTATAAATTTTCACTTAGCATATAAATTGTGGAAAAAAATTTTCAAAAACAGCAATTGATATTGTTTAAGTGTTCTTTCTCACCCATAATAAAGTATACTTATTTGGGGACTAGGGCACTCCTATCTCCTTCACTTTTAAACAGTGTTAGGTAAAAGTGGCCATTTCTAAATGTCACTTTTTTCTCTGCATTCAGATCACTAATCATCTACTAAGATATATCATTTAAATAATGCTTTAAGGAAGAGACTGTTTTTCAAAATTACTTTGGTCCATATCAAACTTTATTCCTTTTAATTCAGAATCACCATCTCTCACTGGAGAAGGATATCATGTTTGGTAAAGTGGAGAGTCAATGAAGAAGGGAAAGGCCCTCAATGAGAAGGATAGACTCAGTGGCCACAATGATGGTCTTTGGTATAGCATGAATTGTGAGGATGAATTTTTTGGATTTTAAAGTGATAGCATTCTCATTCAGATTCCAGGGACCTAAGAATAGGCTCTGTTTGCCAAGGTCAGCAGGGACACACAAGAGACAGACAACAGGACTGGAGACAGGTGGTGAGTATATAAGTGTTATCAACTAGTGAATAGAGGAGCATAGCACAGTACCCTGCTTGTGTAGATAACATACAAACAAAACAAAGAAAACAAAAATCATGGGTAAGCCAGTCACTCCAACATACAATCATCAATTAAATATAAACACAAAAATATCACAATGCCTCAGAGACAACAGAGCATCACAGTCCACACAAAGAAGCAAGATAAAGGAGGAGAAACAAGGCACCAGAATATAGACCCAAAACACATCCCTGAGAAAAATGGAGCATGGAAATCCCTGATAAGAAATTCAAGAGAATTATATTTAGGTATCTTCAATGAAATGAGAGACAGATCAAGGAAAGCACCGACAAACTTGAGGAAAACACAGAGAAAACCCTACAACAATTTCAAAAGACAATACAAGAACAAAATGACAAAATAAATGAAAAATTAGAAATGATACAAAATCTACACTCAGATATCCAGAATATTAATACTAAATTTTCAGAAATAGATGAGACATTGAATGGGCAAAGGAGCCGAATTGAATCAATGGAATGCAGAATTAGTGAGATTGAAGGCAAATACTTGAACATTTCTTTGAAAAAGGATAAATCAGAAAAAAGATCAAAACAAAATGAAGAAAGCCTAAGGTTCATATGGAATACCATCAAAAGGAATAACCTACATGTAATCAGAGTTCCAGAACAGGAAGAGAAAAAGAACACCACAGAGAAAATTGTTGAAGATTTGTTCAAAGAGAATTTTCCTGATATGATGAAAGATAAGAATTTATCCATTCAGGAAGCCCTATGAACCCCAAACAGTTTAGACCCCAAAAGAAAATCACCAAGACATATCATCATCAGACTCACCAAAACTAAAGACAAAGAAAGAATAATGAGAGCAGCATGGGAAAAACGAAAAGTTACCTACAAGGGGCAACCAATAAGACTAAGCTCGGATTTCTCAGCAGAGACTATTTAGGTGAGAAGACAATGGGATGGTATTTATAAAACTCTGAAAGAGAAAAATTTCCAACCAAGAATTTTGTACCCAGCAAAACTGTCCCTCAAATATGATGGTGAAATTAGCACAATTCCAGATAAGCAGAAATTAAGGGAATTTGTTAAAACCAGACTGACATTACAAGCTATGCTAAAAGGAGCCCTTTGGACAGAGAAGCAATGACAGCCAACAATAACTGACCATTAAACACACATGGTGACATAACCCAGCAACTAACCCAGCTATGGAAGTATTCAAAGTAAATAAATCTACAAGATTGTAAACAAGGAACCAGAGACATCAATTGACAAATGAGCACAACTACAAACCAGAAAGAGGAAAAAAAAAACTGTGTAGTTACAGAACTTTTAGATGGTCAGGAAGTCAAGACAATGACAAGATAGAATGGACTGTTCTAAACTTGAGAAGAAAACTATAAATCACAGGTTAACCTCAAATAAAAATGATAAACTTTCATATCAAAAAGAGGACCAGCATAGACATTTAGCAAATACTAAAGCAATAGCAACAAATGAAGAGATAACATGATTCATAAACAAAATGAGCTCAGCATAGAAAATTATGTGGAACAAAGAAATCAACACCACAAAAAAGCACATAACAAAAATGACAGCAACAGACTCATATTTGCCAATAATTATGTATCAGGCAAGGGACTTATCTTTAAGAGTTATAGAAAACTCCAATGTCTCAACACCAAAGGCATTAACAATCTAATTGAAAAATAGGCAGAAGACATGAATAAACACTTCACCAGGGAGGATATTCAGGTGGCCAGCTAATACATGAAGAGATGTTCACAATAATTGGTCATCAGAGAGATGCAAATCAAAACAACGAGACACTATCTTACCCCAGCACTGATGGCAATGTTCAAGGAGACAGAAAATAAATGTTGACAGTGATGTGGAGAGATTGGGACACTCATACACTGCTGGTGGAACTGTGAAGTGATATAATCACTTTGGAAAGCAATATGGCAATTACTTAGAAAGCTGGAATTGGAGATCCTATTTGACCTAGAAATCCCATTACTAGGTATATATTCTAGAGAGGCGAGAGCTAAGACAGGAACAAATATATGCACACTCATGTTCATCGCAGTACTATTAACAATAGCAAAAAAGATGGAAACAACATACGTGCTCATCAGTGGAAGAACAGATGAACAAACAATGGTACATACACATAGTGAAATGTTATGCAGCACTAAAGAATAATGTAGAGTCTGCAAAACTCTGCATAATATGGATGAACTTGGAGGACGTTATGCTGAATGAAATGTCAATCACCGAAGGACAAATATAGTATTAGCTTGTTGTTGTGGATGGTCAAAGAAAGGTTTATATATGGAGGGAAACTTTCTTTGTTGGTTGCCAGTGGTGGGAGGGGAGGGAAGGAACACTGCAAAAATCAAAAGTAAAAATAAAAATAAATGCATTGACCCATGTCACTTTAGTTTTGTGTATTTCACTGCATATAAATTATATTTCAATAAAATGCATTAAAAAATAAATAAAACACCATGTATATGAGTGACTAGAGAAAACCACATACATGCTGAGGATAAAATTATGTATAGAAAAAAAAAAAAAAAAAAAAACTAAGAAGACCCTATGCTTTCAGCTTGATCCACAAGCATACTGAAAACAAGCCTAATTTCAAATGTTGAATGAATTGGAGGACCTCTGGCTTTTTTGTTTGTTTGTTTTGTTTTTCCAACTTTCGGAAAGAAAAAAAAAAAAAAGGAACCGTGAGTCTGGCACAGGACCGGGCAGTGTTTTGTTCTGTTGTACACAGAGCCTCTATGAGTTGGAGCCAACTCCATAGCACCTAACAACAACAACAACAACATCACCGACATATTTATCCACCAGGATATGGAACAGATTATGATCATAGCTGGTTCATCTCATTCAATGGGGTTTAGTTTTGACTGTTTCTTACAGGTCATACACGATAGAGGAAAATTATTTTCCTCAAATATTTATTGTTGCCATTCAAAATACAGTAATAATTGAGTGATTTTTTTTGTCATGTATATCTACTAATAAGAACAATAGACTTATTTTTGGTGCAGTGGGTAAAATTTCACTTAGCTGGGATTCATGAAACTGCTACCTTTAATTAGAATTGATTACAAATCATCATGATAATACTGGTGAGGTTTTATGTATATCAGCTTTGAAAATATCTTTTCACATGGACACTACAAAATACAGCAAATCCACAAGCAAATGCTTTTAATTGAGCATATTTATCTCTTGGAAGACATTTATAGATGTCTTCCAAGATTCTTCTTTTGATATTTGTGTTTAAGCAGATCATTACAGAGCAGATCATCACTTGCAATTAAAGATTAGATGGCAGCTCCACAACTGCATAATTAAATGGGCTTCGAAATGTGGAATATTATTTCACATTTATATTAAAGTATGAAAGACACCGCTGGAAGTTTAGCTTGAGTTTGAAAAGTACATCTACTTCAAATGTATGTGGAAATGAGGATCCTGTTTCTGGTTTACACTTTTCACAGAAAAGTAACTGTGTAAAAGAGCTTGGCATTGTGATTCAAACAATAGTAGTTGTCATAGCAATAACTTGTAAATTTTACTATGGTAAAATGAAGGGATAAAACTTGGAAATAAAAGTTAAAATTAAAAAGTATTAACTACTTGGTATCATTTTTTTCCTACACATATATATTGGAGATGTATTTAAATATGTCTTGTAAATTTTAAGTACCGTTTGACTTTGTAATTTAATGTTGAACTGTTAAAAACATCAAATCTCCAGTAAAAGCTAATTTCCAAAATGATTTAGTGTCAGTAACAGAAATTGATGTAAGTTCTCACCCTCAATTTCTACATTGAGCATGAAAGATAGCAATGAAACTTTACCACGGCTAAACCATTAAACAGTTGTGTACTAGGACAAGTTAGGATATTCAGCTTCCATTTCAGAGAAAAACATACAGGATTGAGGATGATTGAAGGAACACTGGTGGCGTTGTGGTTGGCATTGGGCTGTTAACCAAAAGGCTGGTGGTGGAAACCCACCAGCCACTCTGCAGGAGGAAAATGAAGCAGTCTGCTTCAGTAAAGATTTGTAGCCTTGGAAACACCATGGGCGTCACTGTGAGTTGGAATCTACTCAGTGACACTGGGTTTGGTTTTCGTTTGAGCATGATTAAGTCCATGAGAGGAAATGAAGTTAATTTTTGACAGTACTTATTCAATAACACATAATAGATTCAAATATTTTCCTCAAAGTCCCTGCTGATGAATAATAAAATGGGCAACGGTAGCCTTACATTTCCACAAACAAGCCTTGTTTGCCCACATAAGCCTTTTCTTGCTCTTTCCCTATTTTCACCAACATCAGTTGTAACATAACAGATTTCCTTTCAGGTTGTACTGGATTAGCATTTTCTCAACTTCTTTAAAAATATCTCCACCTCTCCTTGTTCTATACAGCCCATTCTTAGATGTGAAATCATCAGTCACTGCCAACTCAGTACTGGTTTATCAAATAAACAACAACATATAGTCAGTAACATCTATCAACTTATCAAGAGCAAAGAAAGAAACACTTGAAGTCATTTCCCTTGTAAAACTGAAGAAAATTTATTACTGACGCTGCTTCCAGTCTCTTTGACTCCTCATGCAACTATTCTTGATTAAAGGCTGATAGTCTGAAACACATATTTTTCTCTAAGCACATTTCTTCAGCTGCTCAATCAAATATGATTTAATTAACTCACCATTGGTAAATGACTTTTATTGATTGGTTAGCAAAGGAGCAAATTGGGAAGTTATTTTGCTTATAGATTTATTTAACATTCTTATTTTTATGAATAAACTCTGCAGTGATGACATATTCTGTTCTAAATTTTATAATTTTTCAAAATATTATTTTTCTGTCAATTGAAAATAATGTGAAGTCTGTAATTCCAGCATAGTTTGTATTATTTTTGCATAAGTATAGTGTCATTCAGTAACCAGCAGTCAAGAATCATCAAATAACATATTGCATTGGTCAAATCTTTAAAATCATCTCTTTGAAGTATTAAAAAAGCAAAGATGTCACGTTGGAAACTAAGGTGCACTTGACTCAAGGCATCTTATTTTCTGTTGCTTCACATGCATGTGAAAGCTGGACAATGAATAAGGAAAACCACAGAAAAATTGATGCACTTGAATTGTGGTATTGGTGAAGAATATTAAACATATCATGGACTGACAGAAGAACAAAGAAATTCATCTGGAAGAAGTACAGTTGTAATGCTTCTTAGAAATGAGAATGACCAGACTTTATCTCTTTTACTTTAGGCAAGTTATCAGGAAGGACTAGTCCCTGGAGAAAGATCTCATGGTTGGTAGAGTGGAAGGTTAGTGAAAAAGGGGAAGACCCTCAATAAGATGGATTGACACAGTGTCTGGAAACACCTGGCATTGTTTCTCTCTGTTGTACACAGCGTCGTTGAATGGAAACCGGCTTGAGGGCACCTAACAACAACAACAACATGAATATCATTGCATAAAACCAAAACTAAACTCACTGCTGTGGAGTCAGATCAGACTCATAGCGACTTCTCCTTGGATTTCTGAGGCAGTATCACGATAGAAGTAGAATGTCTAGCCTTCCTTCTGAGGAGTGGCTGGTGGATTTGAACCACCAGCCTTCTGGTTAGCAGTCACGTGCCCTAGGCACTACGTCACCAGAGCTGCCAATTATTTACCTTCTAATTTCATTTTAAAAATAATCCACACTCCACTGTGTCTTAAAAATGAAATATTTAATGTTTCCTGTTTTCTCTTTTTTTTTATGTGTATGTATAACTTACATTAAAAGAAAATACACCTGTTACAGCAACACTTGGCACTTGAAATACTTTCAAGTTATAACTGTGTTATGCCAGTTTGTAGACTTCCTGGCACCTGTGTGAAGCAATGAAGGCACCACATACATACATTGCTTTTCACAACTACTCAACTCTGCTGTTTTAGCACAAAATTAATCATACAGAAATGTGAAGAAGGGATCATGCTGCTTTCCCATAAAACTGCATTTATGGACACTAAAATTTGAATTTCATATAATTTTCATGTATTATAAAATATTATTCTTTTTTTATATTCTCAAGCATTTAAAATTGTAAAACTATTCTAAGCTAACAGGCCATGAGAAATAGACAGCAAGCCAAGTTTGTTCAACAGGCCATAGTTTGTCAACCTTTTGTTTCTGACTTAGACAAAAAAAAAAAAAAAATATTTCTTGTTTATTAAAACACACGATGAAAACTCAAGAATATTGACAGGTAGGTAATAAAGTGTAAAAATGTTAAACAATAGCCAAGGAATGGTGGTAGCATTATAATATTTTGGTTTTTCACTTTTAGACTCTGAAGTACGTTGGCAGGTTTTATTATTATTATTATTATTACTTATTTTTATTTTTTTTGTTTCTTTTAAATTTGTTCTAATTGGAATTTATTAACTTCAAGAATTTGTGATTTGATATCTTCAATTTTGGAAAACTCTCAGACATTTTTTCTTTATTGTCTCCTCTCTTGTGATTACTATATCATGTATTTAAAATCATTTGATATTGCCTTGCAAAATCTTGGATGCTGTGTTATATTTTTCACTCTTTCCATTTTGTGCTTCAGTTTAAGTAATTTGTATTAATTTAGCTTCAAATTTACTGACTTCATTGTTTTCACTCTGTTGTTAAGCCCATTCAACGTGATTTTTTTTTATATCTAATACCTCATTTACCTCATTTTTTATTTCCAACATTTCTATTTTGTTATTTCTATCATTTTCAAATATGTGTTATTCCCCATATGCTCATGCATTTTCTTCATATTTCATTTAGCATAATTACCATAGCTGTTTTAAAGTTCTTGTCTGGTAATTGTAGCATTTGTGTAATCTCTGGGCTTTCTTCCTTTCTTAAATGGGGATCACATTTCTTTGCTTCTCCATTTTTTTTCCTTTACGCTGGACTCTAAATGTAAAATAATAATAGAGACTACAGTAAATATTATTTAATCCCAGAAAAGTGTACATAATTATATTGTCACATTACTAGCTTGGGGAGTGGAGATCTGAGTCAATCTAATTTATAAATTAACTAGGTCAGAGATTTTCTGAAATTTTTGTTAGACTAAATTTACCATTAATCTCTAATTTGAGAGTTAATTCAAGATTGACCTTTCTTTGAGGATTGGATTCTGGGTACTAGTGGGATTGTAGATACCTGTTTATGTTGAAAACAAAGGAACAAATTTCTTGGTATTGGAACGTATCTATTTGTCTCTCCCTCTCTCTATCCCTCTCCACTCACTGAAGCACATTTGCCAGTCTTTTAGGTTATTGGGGGTTCTCTTTTTGCCCATCATCTTGAGCCCAAGTTTCTGAGTTTTTCTTCATTGTTGCCTAACTTCCAGTTTGTGCACCTGGTGAAAGCCTCTGGTTTTCAAGAGATTCATCTCCAATCTCCTGCTTTCCTCAAGCTTTTAGTAGCCTTCCAAGCACTTACTAAAGAATCTCAGATAAAATTTTCTTCTTGCTCTTATCCTGATCCCAGATTTTGGACTACTACTTCACATACCAAATATATGGATTTTCTCTTTTTCCCACTACAATAAGCCTCTGTGGTGGTTGTTGTTGTTATGTGCCGTCGAGTCAGCCCTGACTCATAGCGACCCCTCCTTGGGTTTCCGAGGCAGTATCACTATGGAAGTAGGATTGCCCAACCTTCCTTCTGAGGAGTGGCTGGTGGGTTTGAACCACCAGCCTTCTGGTTAGCAGTCAAGTGCCTTAGCCACTATGCTACCAGAGCTCCCAGCCTCTGTGGTAGGTACTATTATTATCCTCATTTTGTAGGTTAGAAAAGTGAGGCACAGGGATATAAAATCACACAAACAAGGATAGTGAACTAATAAGTAGTGGAGCTGGGATTTGAACCCCGAACAGTTGATAATATCCCATTCTTATAGTTATTACCCCACAGCAGTAAATAAGTACTTGTAAAAAGAAGAGTAAATGTTATCTTAATTCTTCAGAAACTAAAAAAAAGTATTCCCTCTGTCTGGAAATTGTACTTCATATTGATAACTGATTGTACAATTACTTTGGTATCATTATGGAAATAATTCTCTTTTTTTAGATTTGCTAACTAATACTGTGGGATGAAATTGATTGCAGTACTAACATAGTACTGTTTTTATAACTTCAGACCTTAACTTATTTCTATTCTTCTTGTGAATGTCATTGCAAATTTCTTCATAAGCATTTCTTTAATGCTCATTATTAATAAAATAATCACGTAAGAAATTCTAAAAATTGTTTTGTAATGTTCTCTTTACTGACTGTGTATAAGTTATGTTGTCTTCATGATTTTTACATTTCATTAATTATAAGAACAGAGAAAAAATCCATTTACCATAAAATGAAATACTGGTGAACTTAATGAGAGTCATTGTATGTTACACTCATATATTAATTATTTAAACATATTGAGGTTACTCTGGACTCTGGAGATTATATTATATGGCTGAGACATTTATTAATATTTAACTTAATAGTACTTATTAGCAAATAGTTATTTGGTATCATGCCAGAATTATTCCTAACTACCAAGGTGTGAAGCAATTACAATTCATTTTATCTCATGGGTCTGTCAGGTCCAGGTAAGGGGAGGGAGATCCCCCACCCAATGCAGGAAACGGAAAGAAGTCAGGGCCATTGGCTGGATCCAGGTAAGGGGAAGGCCAGGAAGTGGGAGGAGAAGTTTGGAACAGCTAAGGGAGGTGAACTTGTCTCTCAGTTTGTTGTAGTGTGGTGGCTTGCATGTTACTATGAGGCTGGAGTCTATACCACTGGTGTTTCAAACATCAGCAGAGTTGCCCATGGTGACTACGTTTCAGTGGAGCTTCCAGACTGAGACAGACTCAGAAGAAGGAAAAGCCCATCCACTTATCAAGAATTGGCCAGGGAAAAGCTTATGAATAGCAGAGAAACACTGTCTGGTACATTACTGGACAACTTTATGAATAGCCCTGAAACACTGTCAGATACAGTGCTGGAAGATGAGACTCTCACGTCAGAATACACTAAAATATGACTGGAAAGAGCTGCCTCATCATAGTAGAACTGACCTTAATGATATGGATAAAGTAAAACTTTTAGTGCCTCCATTTGCTCATGTAGCATGACTCAAACTAAGGAGAAACAGCTGCAAACATCCATTAATAATGAGAACATGGATTGTATAAAGTATGAAACTAAGAAACTTAGAAGTTGTCGAAAATGAAATGGAACACATAAAGATTGATATCTGAGGCAGTAGTGAGCTGAAATGGCTTGGTTTTGGCCATTTTGAATCAAAGAACCATATGATCTACTATACCAGGAATGGCAAATTGAATAGGAGTGACGTGGCAGTCATCATCACAAAGAATATCTCAACGTCTATCCTGAAGTACAATGCTGTCAGAGATAGGATAATATCCATACACCTACAAGGAAGATCAGTTAAAGCTACTATTATTCAAATTTATGCACCAACCATCAAAGCCAAAGATGAGAAAATTAAAGACGTTTCTCAGCTTCTGCAGTCTGAAATTGACTGAACATGAAATCAAGACTCACTGATTACCACTGGTGATTAGAATGCAAAATGTGGAAACAAAGAAGAGTCACTGCTAGTTGGAAAATTTGGACTTGGTGTTTTCTAACACCAAGAGATTGCATGATAGAATTTTGCAAGACCAATGACTTATTCACTGCAAATACCTTTTTTCAACAACACAAATGGTGACTATTCATGTGGACTTCACCAGATAGAGTACACAGGAATAAGATTGCCTACAACTGTGGCAAGAGGTGATGGAAAATCTCAATGTTCTCAGCCAAAACAAGGCCAGGAGCTGAATGTGGAATAGACCATCAACTGCTCATATGAAAGTTCCAGTTGAAGTTGAAGAAGAAACAAGTCCACAAGAGCAAAAATATGACCTTGAATATATCCAGATGGGGCCATGCCCTGAAGAAGTATATCATGCTTGGTAAAGTGGAGGGCCAATAAAAAAAGGGGAAGGTCCTCAACAAGATGAATGGAAAAAGTGACTTCAATGATGGGCTCAGGTATAGCAAGGATTGCGATGCTGGCACAGGAGCAGGTAGAGTTTCATTCTGTTGTACACAGGGTCACTATGAGTTGGAGTGCAATTGACACCATCGAACAACAACAACATGACTTTAATCATCCAAACTAACACTGTAACATTGGGAAGAGAGATTTTATTTTATTTTCCATTCATAATTTCTCTAGCACTTTTTGAAAAGCAGCAGGATAATAGTAAATGCTTGCTTAATTAATGGATGAATTAAAGTATAATTTCCCTGTCCTTATTTGTGAGCTTAATACACAATTCTTTTTTTTCTTGTTCCCAAAAAACAAGGTATGTGATCAGAGAACCCTAGAGATTCTATTCAATTCATGCTGAGAACATTCATTTATTTTATGATTCAGAATTCAAGAAAGCAGATGAGAATATTGAATTTTTTTTTATATTTATTTCATTGTTCCCAAAGCTCTTCTTTATAGTTCTGGAAAGATGATAAAAATGACTTAAGAGAATGCTTCCATAAATTAGATAGTTCTCTTCTTTATATTTTTTTATAATATAAAAGTATGATCTGGGAGAAAAAAAAAAAAAACATAATAGATTCAAAGCCTTATCACTGATTATTAGTGTAGAGCATTTGGAATTTAATGTTACAACATGGAGATTGAAAAATAATTTTACTCAATAAATTCAATTGCATAGAGATCCTGCATTTTATTGTCTACTATTGTACAATTTTATAAAGAATGAATGCCTCTTTGAGACTAGTGTCTGAAGGAATCTTTCAGAAGCCTTTTTATACTGACAGTTCTCTCTCCCTCTCTCCAACCTTTGTGACAATTTTTACAAAAGAATGATTTCAGATTAATTTACTATCAATACTGAAAATAGAAATGTTACTCATTATGTCTGGGAAATTATCCTCCTTATAAACATGACAATGTAATTTTTTCAATGATATCTTCAAAGCATTTCCACAATGCCTACTCCATAGTTTTTGTTGATATTTAGCTTTTATAAGACAAGCTGGGGATATAACTTAATGCACTTTTAATATGAACAACTTTCATGTTTAATCCAAACTATCTTATTGAATATACAGTAAAACCTATGAAATGTGGTAACTGTAATGCAAAAACCTGTCAGAGAAGGAAAACTTAAATATTTTGCACAAAAAACAAGTGATAGAAAAGTAATAAGATGGCATCTTGTCAAAGATACAAAATTTGCAAGATTTGGAAAAAAGACAGTCTCTTCAATTCAGGTTTCACTATATATTTATGTACACATAGCCTTAACTGACACAAGCTCGTGTATGAAAGAGCACAGCTATTCTATTGACATTCATGGATGGTGATTATCTTGGATGATTTTATGTGCCAAACATAAAGCAGAACAAGACAATCTAAAGATCATTGCCTCCTCAAAGGTCATCAAGCAGAAGAACTAGAGACACTGAGAGCTGACAATTTAAACTAGTGTATTTTGTTGTTTGAATTCTATAAAATTTATTTTTTGAATAATTCAATGATGCTTTACTACTGGCTTAAATTAGATCAGTTAATGCCTGAAAAGGTAAGCAGTTCAGGGCTGACTAATTTAAAAAAAAAAAAAAAACTAAAAAAAACTAAAAAAACTAATTCTTGTCTGCTGAATTATTTTTGTTAAAATTCATAAAGAACAATGACATTAATAACAATTGACAATGATAGCAACAACAAAAATAACAGCCAACACTGCCTAACATTATCCTAAATGCTAACTCAATTAACTATATATCAGATACTAAAAATAAGAGGAAGAAATTGGGGAGGCGGGGCAAGATGGCGGACTAGGCAGAAGGATTGCACAGACCCTCTTCAACAAAGAAAAGGGAAACCAATAAATACAGACACAGAAGATAAGCTTGGACCCCTGAGCCTTGAAGGAAAGGATGCAGATTTGGACTAAACCCCAA
>NW_006921982.1:2996487-2997659 GCF_000298275.1 Orycteropus afer afer | reverse complement strand
CAGTTCTTTTTGGTACAGTGACTCTGTGTATTCCTGCCATCTTCTCTTGATGTTTCCTGCATCATTCAATATTTTGCCCATAGAATCTCTCACTTGGATATTAGGAAGCATTTTATCATTCTACTATATGGAAATGATGGTTACATCTGAACCAAGAGATTCATATTGTTCTACATAGTATATGTGGGCTATTGTTTTGTTGATGATTTCCTTGAGAAACTCAGTCAAAAATCACTGCAGCAAATATTTCCAATTACCTATTCCATTGAGGGAGCTCTGGTAACATAGTACATAAGGCACTTGACTGCTAACCAGAAGGCTGGTGGTTCAAAACGGCCAGCCACTCCATGGAAGGAAGGTTGGGCAATCTACTTCCATACTGATACCGCCTCAGGAGCCCAAGGAGGGGTCGCTATGAGTCAGGTCTGACTCCACGGCACATAACAACAACATTCCACTGAAAGAGCTCTGGTAGCGTAGTGCCTAAGGTATTTGACTGCTAACCAGAACGTTGGCAGTTCAAACCCGCCAGCCACGCTGTGGAAGCAAGACTGGCCAATCTACTTCCGTAAGGATTTACGGCCTTGGTAATCCAAAGGGGAGGCACTTGGAATCAACTCTACAGTAGTGGTTTTTTTTTTTTTTTTCCCCCTCCATTGTGTTCTATTACATGCAAATGAAAACTGAAATTCCAGCAATTAGTAAAATTTGTACTATGCCACTTTTGTAGATCTCTATCTGATGATGAATTTAGAGTATCAAAACATCTAACAAACTCTTGTAATAGTGCTACATATATAATATATTTGCTTAATTTCCATTGGTAGCAGAACTTATGCCTATCTTTGAAATGTGCATAACAATTGGTTACCATTAGCACAATATATGTTATTGCTGACATTTTTGTATGAAATGAAATCATTTTTACTTTAATATATTTAATCTATTTGAAATATTTCTAGGAAAGACAACAGAATGTTCAATTTGTATCAGTGTCTTTACTCATATAAATGTAGGGTTGTTTTGGTACTATGTAACATTTTAGATACTGAAATGTAGTTAATTTAATATTTTCTCAATTTGTACATTGGTTATTTATAAAATTGAAAATCATTACTAAAATTATCCATATCAAAATTTTCTCTCTAAATTAAATTTTTTCAATAATAATT
>NW_006921982.1:2987347-2996387 GCF_000298275.1 Orycteropus afer afer | reverse complement strand
CTTACCTTGCTCCCGAAGACCTGGTCCCTCTTGGTAGGGTAACAAGGGAACGTGTTCAGTGCAGATCAGTGAGTAAGCACAAGCCCGCCTTGTGACCTCCCGTACAACAGAACAAAACACTGCCCAATCCTATGCCAGCCTCATGATCCTTACTATATTGGAGCCCATAGCTACAGCCACCATGTCAGTCCATCTTGTTGAGGGCCTTCCCCTCTTTCGTTGACCCCCCACTTTACCAAGAATGACATCCTTCTCCAGAGTATGGTCCCTTCTGACAACATGACCAAAGTAGGTGAGACAAAGTCTGGCCATTCTCGCTTCCAAGGAATATTTTGGCTGCACTTCCTCCAGGACAGATTTGTTAGTTCTCAAAGAAGTTCATGGTAATTTCAGCATTCTTCACCAATGCCACAACTCAAAAGCATCAATTCTTCTTCAGTCTTCCTTATTTACGTCTAACTCTCACATACATATGACGCAATTGAAAATACCATGGCTTGGGTTAGGTGCATCTTCGTCTTCAAGGACATATCTTTGCTCTTCAACATTTGAAAGAGGTCTTTTGCAACAGGTTTGCCCAATGCAATGTGTCGTCTGATGTCTTGACTGCTGCTTCCATTGGTGTTAATTGTAAAACCAGGTGATATGAAGTCCTTGACAATTTCAATCTTTTCTCCATCCACCAGGATGCTGCTTATTGTTCCAGTTGTGAGGATTTTTGTTTTCTTTATATTGAGGTGTAACTCATACTGCAGACTGCAGTCCCTAATCCTCATCAGTAAGCGTTCCAAGTCATCCTCACTTTCAGTAAGCAGAGTTGTGTTGTCTGCATATCTCAAGTTGTTAATGAGTTTTCCTCCAATCCTGATGCCACATTCTTCATATAGTCCAGCTTCTCATATTATTTATTCAGCACAAAGATTGAATAAGTATGGCAAAAGGATACAACCCTGACACACTCCCTTCTTGATTTTAAACCATGCTGTATCCCCTTGTTCTGTTGGAACGACGGCCTCCTGGTCTATGTACAGGGTCCTCATGAGCACAATTAAGTGTTCTATAATTCCTATTCTTCTCAATGTTATCAACAATTTCTTATGATACACACAATTGAATACCTTTGCATAGTCAATAAAATACAAGTAAACATCTTTCTGGTATTCTTTGCTTTGAACCAAGATCCATCTCACATCAGCTATGATATCCCTTACTCTGTGTCACTTTATGAATCCAGCTTGCATTTCTGGAAGTTCTCTGTCAATATACTGCTGCAACTGTTTTTGAATTATCTTCAGTAAGATTTTATTTGTTTGTGATATTAATGATATTGTTCGATATTTTCCACATTCTGTGAGATCACCTTTCTTTGGAATGGGTAGAAATATGAATCTCTTCCAGTCAGTTGGTCAGGTAGCTGTCTTCCAAATCTCTTGGCATAGCCAAGTGAGTGCCTCCAACAAGTTGGAACATCTCAACGGGTATTACATCAGTTTCCAGAGCTTTGTTTTTTGCCAATTCCTTCAATGCAGCTTCAACTTCCTCCTTCAATACCATTGGTTCTTGATCACATGCCACCTCCTGAAATGGATGATCATCTAACAATTATTTTTGGTATAGTGACTCTGTGTGTTTGCCGAAGATTTACAGCCTTAGAAATCCTGTGGGGCAGTTCTATTCTGTCCTATGGGCTGGCTATGAATCAGAATCAATGGACAGTGTGTTGGGCTTATTTAAATAAAAGGGAGAATATAGAGGATGTAGGAATCTCCTTATGCCTTTGACATCCACAAAACTCACTGGCTCTACCAAACTTTTTTTCAAGTTTACTTTGCTTGTGTGGTAGAAAATAAATTAAAGAGTAATTTCTGGCTGTGATGTTAATGTCTTTGTTTTTTTCTGTATTTCAAGTAATAAATAGCCATTTGACCAGTAATTTAGCCAGATTTCAAGATTTCATTTTGCTTTAGAATGGAGAGTGTATCTTTTATTATTCATTTCTATCATTTTTTTTATTGTTTTACTTCAAAATAATTTTAGACTTTAATAACAGATTCCAAAATGTTGCTAATGGTTCCCATGTATATTCCCTTTACATGACTTTTCAGAATGTTAACATTTTAAATAACCCTAACACTATAATTAAAATCAGGAAATTAACTTTGAGAAATACTGTTAATTATTCTACAGACTTATTCAAATTGGGCTAGTTGCTCTACTAATTTCCTTTACTGTCCAGTAACCCATATTGCATTGATTTGTCTTATCTCCTCAGTTTCTTCCAATCTGAGATTGTTACTTAATCTTTGTCTTTCATGAGTTGATAGGCTCAAAAGTTATTTTATGAAAAGTCTCTCAATTTGGGTTTGTCTGATGTTTTCTGCAGATTAAATTCAGGTTATACATTCTTGGCAAGAATACCACAAAGTGGTATATATCCTTCTCAGTGCATGATATCAGGAAGTTTGTGATGTACACATGTCTCCACATTGATGATATTAACTTTTGTCACTTGGTTAACGTGATGTAGACTGATATATTCAATTGTAAAATTACTAACTTTTACTTTAAATTTAAATTTCAACTCTGTGCAATTAACTTTGAGGTAGTTAAAGTTATGTGTCAACTTGACTGAGGCTGCTTTTGAGTGGCTGGGCAGTCGGATGTAGTTATTTCCCATGATGAGACTGGTCATCAACTCCATGGTGGAATCTACTGTGAGCAGCTGAACAGCTGGTTTAGGGGTATGATCTGCTTCCAGTGTATAAGAAGAAGCTTTGAGAAAGGTCTCTAGCTTCTTGGCACATCTGGATCCTGCATTTAGCTTAGTCATCTGTGTTCTGCCATGTTGTCTGCTGATCTTGGGACTATTTAATGGCCTGTTGTGTTGCTTGATAATTTTAAGACTGTGCCATTTCACTTGCCGACTTTGGGTTGTCAGCCTCCGCAGCCATCAGCTGTATGAGTTAAGAGAAGTCATCAGCTTCAGTGCACCTGGAGCAAGAGGCAGAACTGAAGCCCAAAGTGGAGGGGCTTTTACCCAGCCCCTAGAGCTGGCACTTTGAGCTTGGACTTCTAGCCTACTAAACTGTAGGAGAATAAATCCCTGTTTGTTAAGATCACCCAGTTGTGGTATTTTTCTGTTAGGGTGGCACTAGAGAACCAAAACAAACTTGTTTCTTATCATCAAATTTAGCATCTAATTTTAGCATCCGCTGATTTTTTTACCTGCAAAATTGTGTCTGGCAAATTGTAACTTTCAATTTCCATCATTCATCCTATATTAATTAGTTGGAATCTTACAATGAAGGAGATCTTCATATTCTCTTTATTTCTTTTTATTTTATTAATAGGAGTTCATATATATTTATTTATGTTGTGAATTATAGGCTAATGTTATCATTATGTGTGTAGTTGCTTACATTATCTTCAATATGGCTATTGGCTGCTTCAAGTTGGCTCCAGTGTCTTCAAAAAAATCCTATTATTTTTATTCTTGAGGGCATACCATAAGATGTTCCAGGATCTTCTTATGCTTTCTGTGCTCTATCCTTGGAATCACCTGTTTCTCTAAGTTCTGATACTTTTTGTTTGAGAATGTTTTCAGAAATTAATATCCTTATGCTAGGTATGTTCATTGCCATTTGCTATTATTGTTTTTAGAACCTCTCAGGGACCACAGCTAGGAAAAATTGGCACAATGCACACAAATCGATATTGATTTCAATATTGATCTAGCTGTATATGTTGTTGTTGTTATGTGCTGTCGAGTCAGACCCGACTCATACCAACCCCTCCTTGGGTTCCTGAGGCAGTATCAGTACGGAAGTAGATTGCCCCATCTTCCTTCCAAGGAGTGGCTTGTGGATTTGAACTGCCAGCCTTCTGGTTAGCAGTCAAGTGCCTTAGGCACTACGCTAGCTGTATATATACATGTAAAAAAAAAAAAAATGAGTTTGTACTGATATCTCAAAGTCCATTCCAACAACATAAGTTTCTCTACCCTCCCTCATTTCTTGTAACATCTCTCACTGACAGTGAAAATCCTGGTTGTTAGTGTACACAAAATATGTATTTGCTCCACCCTAGAATACACATATAATTTCAGAATTCCTCACACATGTATCTATGAAAAGTAAATATCGAAATTGGAATATATAATTTGCACACAGGTTTTTTTTTTTTTTTTTTCCAGAGTTATTAAGGTTTGGTCTTTCCTTTCCCATTACCACCATTTTGATTATTTTTATTTTGTTCATTTATAATACAAATCATTTGTTATATTTTGGAATTTATTTTTGTGTTCTCTCATATCCTGATTAACTTTAATAACTTAATTTGGATATGTGAAGTACTAACATGGTTAAATGTTACAATACAAAAAATTATACTCAGAGAATTCTCTTCCCTCTCATCCCTTCTACCATATTCTCATTGCCCTGTATTTTTATGTAAATTATCAAATGTGTATGTGTGGGTGTGTGTGTAGATATATATATATATTCTTTCATATATATTTCTTTCATACAGAAATAATAGAGCTCTCTAGATACTTATGGATTTTGCTTTTTTCCACTTAAAATAGACATCATAGAAATAACTTCATATCTCTGCATAAATATGTTTTTCATTATTTTTTAGAGCTATGTGCATTCTTTTGGATAGATCTGCCATTAATAACACCCCTTTTTCATGAACATTTAGGTTATTTCCAATATTTTATGATTACAAATAATGTTACATGCTAAATTTTCTTTTCAGAGTTAACTCCTAGAAATGAAACGACAGGGTCAAAAGGTAAGTGACCACATAGTTTTGTTAAATTTCATTCCAGAAGGGTACTGGTTTGCATTCCTACCAGCAAGATGAGTGTTTCTGTTTCCCAACAGCCATGCCAACAAAATGTAGTGTCATACACTTTAATTTTAATAGACAATAATTGATATTTTAGTTTTTAAACTTACATGTTTCTACCATGAGTAAATTTGAACATTTTCATATGTTCAATTATACATATTTTTCTAAGAATTATCTGGTCACTGTTTTATTTTTGTTCTTCTATTGGTACTTATTATATTGTTTTTAAAGTTTTAAGAATGATTTACATATTAGTGATATAGTCACACTACCTGTGACATATACTATGATTTACCTATTAGGGATAAAGTCACACTATTTGTGACATATACTACAGATATTCCTTCCCTCTGTGACATATACTACATATATTGCCAATTATCTTTTCATTTATGTTTTTTTTTCAGAGCTATGCAATCTGCACACACACAGACACACAAATACAAATGTCTTAATGCTTTATTTTATTAAATCTTAATTTGTAAGTCATAGTGAGAGACATAAATTAAGATTTAATAAAATAAATTGGAAATCACACATGTACCTCTCTACATGTCCATTGATTTTTTAATATTAATTTAATTATATCTTCTTTCTTTTTCTTTCATTTACATTGGAAATGTCTACCTAGTTGTTGTAACATCGTTTATTTTAAAATCTATATTTGCTTCAGTTATAAGAAACAATACCTTTATCTTATACTAAATTTCCATAAGTACTTAATTTTATTTCTAGGTATTCTATTTTATTTCAGCAATCCATTTGCCTATTCTCATGACAGTGTGGCATCTTATGAGAATATGGCACACTTCTAATTATAGAGGTTTTATTGTATGTCTTATTGTCTGTGAGGACTAGTGTCCGTTATAGATTTTCCATTTCTATGCTTTTGTTGCTACTTTTGCATGTATGTTTTTCAGCTAGAAACATTGGTATCACCTTCCTTAACTTAAAAGTGTTGGTGTTTTATAGAGATGACTTTAAATGTATTAATTAACTTATGGAGGAATACATTTTTATGATGTAGAATCAGCTTATCCAAAAACAGGAGATATATCTCTATTTGTTTGAGTCTTCTCTTTTGTCTTTCAGAGTGCTTTAAAGTTTTCCTCCTACAGGTATTGTATGTGCCTTATTAAATTTACTCTTAAATATTTAATCTTCTTGTTTTGTATTATGTGTAGGAATTTCTTTACTATTATCGTTTATATGTATGAAGTGTATTGAATTTGGTACATACATTTTATAGCAGCCTAGCTTATTGTGTTAATTTACTATTTGTGCTACTTTCATCATTTATTCTATTTGGTTTTCCAGTTATATCACATCATTTACAAATAATGAGGCTTTCAATTTTAAACATTTTTTTTTTTAATTTAACAATTCTTATGTTCCAAATTGATTTATTTTGTATAATTTTATTGGCAATTTTCTTTAACAATATTGAGTATCAATGGGGAGAAATGGGCATCTTTGCCTTATCTTTCATCTCCATGAAAAGATCATATGCTAATGATAATGAAGAGTTTGGCAACCGATACAGTGATGGTTGCTCAATATGATTAATGCAATCTACGTCACCAAACATACATGCAAAAAATATTGAATTGGAAAACAAAATGACATATTTTTATTTAACTAAAATAATAAAAATAAGAAGAATTTCATGGACCTTAGAAGTAATGCAGATAATCACATAGTCAGATAACTAGATAGCTAGACAGACATCTGGAGAGCTAGACAGACAGACAGATAGTAAGATAGAGATACATGTAATCATATGATTTATCATGTTTGTTAAATAGCTATGAATTCTATTTTCCTGAGAATTTTTATAATGAGTACATGTGAATATTTGGCAAAAATTTTTCTGCAAGTAGAAAGATAATCTTATTTTTTTTGCATCTAAATGGTGTATTCCTGGAATATATCCCAATAGATAATAATTTAATATTTGTTATTAAGACAGAGTTAAGTATTTTTTTTTATATTTTATTTTATATCTTTGAATCAATATCTAGAATTGAGATTTCTACTTTTGAGTAAAATGGAGTAACAAAGATTGTTTTTCTCATCCAGGCTGGCAGTTCAAACCCACCAGCCACTCCTCAGAAGGAAGGTTGGGCAATCTACTGCCCTAGTGATAACACTTCAGAAACCCTTGGAGGGATTGCTATGATTTGGATCCAACCTGACAGCAGTGAGTTTGGTTTTGAGGTTAGGAAACAAAAACAAAAACAAAAACAAAAAAACCTTTAAAAGTGCTAAATATATGAAACAATGGTTTTCAAATTATTGGAGATCAGCCAATGGAGAACAGTGACTTTTGAAAGACATGAAAAAGATTAAGTGAGCCTTGTGATTGCCCCAGTTAGCTGCCAAGAAAATATTCCAAAGTCATGGGCATTGAGGGGGAAGCCAGGTAGAACCCAGCAGGGTTTTGACAGTGGTTGCTCTCCACTTCTTGAGTTAGCTCCATTATGGGAGCTTTCTCCTTGACTTTCCTGAGAGCTTAGTGGGGTTGCAAGAGCAAATAAGGGCAAAATCTCTTATGTTTCTGATCCTTAGAAGTTCCATACCCTTGTACTATATCACACTTCAATAATTTGATGTAAATATTTGGCTGTATGTTCTTACTGGCTTACATGGCATTAAGAAAGCAAATGCTCATATCCTGTTACTGTCTGCAGGTGATTATTTCTCTCTAGACTTTATGTTAGTTTTTGCTAAGCAACCTTTTATCTCTGATGGGTTCAAGAAAAGTTTATCTGCAAATTGTTCAACATTTATTCTTGTTGTAAGGATAAGGATAATGTCCAGTCTCTATATCACCAAGCTGAAACAGGAAGTCCAAAGCAAATCCCTTTAAACATGAAATTAATTTTTAGAACATTCATTAAATCTGGTATTTTAAACTATAATAAACATATTGAAAGGTTTGTTATGGTACCTAATTATGTTATGTAAAGCATATGATTCTATTCAATAACAGATCTATGACAATTATCTGATTCTATCCTCTCTTCAACAAACCCCATAAAAGCATATTTTATTAATATTCTTTCCCTGAGCATGCCATTGTTGCCATGGGATACTGCGCTCCTCTGAAAACACAAAATTAGTAGTTCTCTCTACCAACAACAAATTCCTTTTGTGTTGGCCTCTAACGTTAGCAATCTCTTTCTCTTAAATTAACTATTGTTGTTGGTAGGTGCCATTAAGTTGGTTCTGACTTATAGTGACTCTATTTACAACAGAATAAAACATTGACCAGTCCCGAACCATCTTCAGAATTTTTGCTAAGCTTGAGCCCATTGCTGTAGCCACAAG
The DNA here is from genome assembly GCF_000298275.1 of Orycteropus afer afer. Classification (NCBI taxonomy): domain Eukaryota; kingdom Metazoa; phylum Chordata; class Mammalia; order Tubulidentata; family Orycteropodidae; genus Orycteropus; species Orycteropus afer. The sequence continues at coordinate 2,988,203 of NW_006921982.1, read as the reverse complement.
GTCAATCCATCTCATTGAAAGTCTTCTTTTCACTGACCTTCTACTAAATCAAGTATGATGACTTTCTTCATCTCTCTGGATAACTTGTCCTAAGTCAGTGACATAAATCTCACCATCTTCACTTTTAAGCTCCACAATGGCTGTACTTCTTCAAAAACAGATTTGCTCATTGTTTTTGTAATTAATAATAGATTCAATATTCTTCACCAACACCATAACTCAAAGACAGAATTCTGTTAAAAGAGAGCCAATCTTGAAAGATTAAGAGAAGAAAGATAAACTGGTCTTTCTCATAATTTTTGACTTAATTAGTTCAGCTAAACAGATTATGAGGTAAGTGTTTCTGTGATATTTGTGCATAAACCTAAATACCTGAAGCTGATATGAATGTACATGGTTTTCTTTCATACTTATATTCCTTTTTTTTTCCTGTTCACAAGTAGCTCTTCTGCAATTATGACTTTCCTCTTTCCAAGACACTTCTATGGTTTCAGTTGTGACCAGTTTTTCTGTATGACACCACATGTATCAAAGTAGAATGTACTCGATAGGATTTTCTGTAACTGCTCTTTTGAAGTAGATCACCAGGCCTTTCTTCTGAGGTGTCACTTGGTGGATTCAAACTTCCAATCTTTCAGTTACCAGTTGAGCAGTTTAACTATTTGCACCATTAAAGGTCTCTGCTCTCACTTTTCCTCATGGATATGTAGGACTGCTATGCAAAAGCACCCAGAGTTCAATGGCATTGCACACCTTTAATATGTTTCTGTAATGAAAACCTAATACATAACGAGGAGCTCTGGTAGCATAGTGCCTAAGGCACTTGACTGCTCACCAGAAGGCTGGCGGTTCAAAC
>NW_006921982.1:2976164-2984557 GCF_000298275.1 Orycteropus afer afer | reverse complement strand
TTCCTTATAAAAATCTACTTAAATCTTTGCAACACAAATGTTGTTGTTGTTGCTGTGTGCCATCATGTTGGACCCAACTTATAGCAACCCTTCCTTGGGTTTCCAAGGCAGTATCACTATGGAAGTAGATTAGCCCATCTTCCTTCTGAGGAGTGGCTGGTGGGTTTGAACTGCCAGCCGTCTGGTTAGCAGCCAAGTGCCTTAGGCACTATGCTACCAGAGCTTCCACAAACATACACCTACTTATTACATTTATTTATTTAAATAGAACAGAGTAACTTTAATTTAAATAATCTCTTTGGACTATATGTTGTAGTTCAAGTGAATTAAACAAATATTTATTAAGTATTTGGTGTGATCAGATACTGGGAGAAGTCCAGAAAGGGTGATGCTGTACCTTTGTCCTTGGGAAGCTTCTAATTTAGTTGGTGTTTCAAGGGTATGAACCAACAACTTATAGCAGAATCATCACATGTGTACATATTATGTTGATGCAGATATTAAATGCAAAAAGAATCAGAATGATATAAATGATATTCATTGTCATTTGTAGTTAAAACAACAACAAAAACAGGTACCATTGAGTAGATTCCAACTCATGATGAATCCATATTCATCATAGAACTGTGCTCCATAAAGTTTTCAGTGGCTCTGATGTTTTGGAAGTAGATCACAAAATCTTTCTTCTGAGACACCTGTAGGTATATTTGAACTGCCAAGCTATCAGTTAGTAGCTGAGTGTTTAACCAGGGTAAAATACACAGACATCACTTTTTAGAAAATTGTGTTGAAAAATGCAAAGGAATATTTATAAAGAAATTTCAACTGCAGAGTTTCCTTAAACTATATTTTCAACACACCTTACCTACAGAGATTTTAGAGGAAATATCCTTATTTGAATAACTGTGTGAAGCCTGAATACTTTCAGAATACAACAGTTTTTATGCTCACTCATTAAGGTGACAGAGATACGTAGCCTGACAATATAGAGAAGTGATTCCTTTCTTTTCTCAGGGAATCCAGGAATTCTGTTTCACAGTCAAATTTTGAAGCAATATTTTTTAAGTAGGCAGAAGCAACTATAAGCATTTTATTGTAAGAAAATGAAAACATACAATTTAGAAATCATAAGGTTGAGCTGAAATATCTAAGAACTAATTACCTTCTGATAGTCTTATTTTTATTTCAGGTCTTGCCTATATTCACCACAAAGAAACAAAATAACAAAAATCAAATTTCAAAAAGTCAACTTTTAGGAAAATATCAGATTTAGATGTTACCATTACCAATTAAAATAAGAAATTTTAAACTAAAATGTCTCGGAACAATAGGAAATACAGAGAACTGAAGGAAAACAGCATAACTTATTGGCCTCAAATATCTATTTTATGTAGCTGTTAATCATGACCTCCGTAAACCATATGTAGCTAACATCTATCCTGCTTTCCATTGGGCAGTAAATAACTGAGTATTGTTAGCCAGACACTCTGTTATACTAGACATAAAATGCTGTAAGAGACACAATGACTGTCTCTGCAGCACTTGTAGTCAAGTACAAATATATCTTCAAGCAATTTTATTGCTTAGTGATAAATAGCAAGTGTTATGGTTGTTCCAGTCTAGTGAGTTGGTTCTTACTCATAATGACCCCATGCACAATAAAAAAAAACACTACTCAGTTTTGCACCATTTTCATAAACATTACTATTTTGAACCTCTTATTATAGCCATGGTGTTAATTCATCTCCTCGAGGGTCTTCCTCTTTTTTGCTAACCCTTTTATTTACCAAGTTTAATGTTGTTCTAGTCCCTACTGATAATGTGTCTAAAGTAAGTGAGATGAATTCTCACAGTCCTTGCTTCTAAAGAGCATGCTAGCTGTACTTCTTCCAAGATAGATTTGTTCATTCTTCTGGTAGTGCATGGTATATTTAACATTCTTTACCAAAACTATAATTGAAAGACATTTATTTTTCTCTGGTCTTCCTTATCATTTTTCACTTTTCACATGCATTTAAGGCAATTGAAAATATTATGGCTAGGATAAGATGCACTTTAGTCCTCAGGTAGACATCTTTACTTTCTAACACTTTCAAAAGTTCTTTTGCAGCAGATTTTCCCAATGCAACATGTCATATATCTTGAGTTCTACTTCCATGGGTGTTGATTGTTCATTCAAATAAAATGAAATCCTTGATAATGTCAATCTTTTCTCCATTTGTCATGATATTGCTTATTTGTCCGTTTGTCAGGATTTTTGCTTCCTTTATATTAAGCAGTAATCCATATTGAAAGCTGTAGCTTTTGATCTTCAACAGTAAGTACTTCAAGTCATTTTTACTTTCAGTAAGTGAGGTTAAGTTTTCTGAGTATCACAGATTATTAACGAGTCTTCCTCCAATCCTGTTGCAACTTTCTTCTTCATGTAGTCCAGTTTCTTTAATTATTTGCTCAGCATATAGATTGAAAAAGTATGATAAAAAGATACAATCCTGATACATCCTTTTCTTGATTTTAATCTATACAATATCACCTTGTCCAGTTTAAATGACTGTTTCTTGTTCTATGTACAGGTTCTACTTGAGTACAAGTATGTGTTCTGGAATTCCTCTCTTCACAATGTTAGCCACATTTGTTACAATCCACACAGTCAAATGCCTTTGCATAGTCAATAAAACACAGGTAGACATCTTTCTGATATTTTCTACTTTCAGCTAAGATCTATCTGAAGCCAGCAATTATATCCTTGTTCTATGTCCTCTTCTTAATCTGGCTTGAATTTTCAGCAGTACTCTGTTAATGTACTACTGTAACCAATTTTAAAGTATCTTCAGAGAAATTGTACTTGTATATGATATAAATGATATTCTTGGGTAATTTCTGCATTCTGTGGATTGCCTTTCTTTGGAATGGGCACAAATATTGATTTATTTTAGTTGCTCGCCAGGTAGCAGTCTTCTCAATCTTGTAGTATAGAAGAGTGAGCACTGCCAGCATTGCATCTGTTTATTGAGACATTTAAATTGGTATTTTGTTGATTCTTCAAACCAAACTCCAAACTCATTGCTGTTGAGTCAATTTAACTCATAGCTACCTCTCCTTGGGTTTTTGAGGTGGTATCTCTAATGGAAGTAGATTACCAAATCTTTCTTCCGAGGACTGGCTGGTGGGTTTGTACCACCAGCCTTCTTGTTAGCAGTCAAATGCCTTAGGCACCACACTACCAGAGCTCCCTAATTTATTCTTGAAGTCTTGTTTTTCACCAATACCTTCAGTATGCTTGGACTTCTTCCTTCAGTACCATTGATTTTTGATCACATGTAACTGCTTAAAATATTTGAACATTGACCAATTATTTTTGTCTTGTGACTTTTTGTAATTTTTTTCACCTTACTTTGATGCTTCCTGCATCATTCACTATTTTGCCTGTAGAATCATTCAATATTGTAACTTGAGGCTTAATTTTTTTTCTTCAGATCTTTGAAGTTGAGAAATACTAAGAATGTTCTTCCTTTTTTAGTTTTCTAACTCCAGGTTGTTGTACATTTAATTATAATACTTCATTTTGTCTTTTTGAGGCACCCTTTGAAATCTTCTATTCAGATCTTTTATTTCATCATTTCTTCCATTTGCTTTAGCTACTCAGCATTCCAGAGAAAATTTTGGTATGTCTTCTGACACTCATTTTGGTATGTCTTCTGACACTCATTTTGGTCTTTTCTCTCTTTCCTGTCTTTTTAATGGTCATTTGTTCTCTTCCTCTATGATGTCCCTAATGTCACTGCAAAATTCATCTGTTCTTTGGTTCAATGTTCAATGCATCAAATCTTCTCTTGAGATGATCTATAAATTTAGATGGAGTATACAAAAGGTAGGACCGCGGGTAGCATAGTGTCTAAGGCATTTGACTGTTAACCAGAAGGCTGGCAGTTCAAACCCACCAGCCACTCCTCAGAAGGAAGATGGGGCACTCTACTTCCATAGTGATACTGCCTTGGAAACCCAAGGAGGGGTCGCTGTGAGTCAGGTCTCACTCGATGGCATATAACAACAACAACATACAAAAGGTTATAATTTGGCTTTCATGGACTTTAAATTTTTTTCTTTAGCTCCACATGAGCAATTGATGTTCTGTTCTGTGCTTTGTCCTTGGCCTTGTTTTGACTGATGATATTGATATTCTCCATTGTCTTTTTCCCCACATGTAGTTGATTTGATTTCTATGTATTCCATCTGGGGAGATCTACAAGTATAGTCACTGTTTATGTTGTTGAAAAAAGTTTTTATTCCAATGAATAAGTCATCAGTCTTGCAAAATTCTATTATTCGATAACTCAAGTCTTTTTTGTCACCAAGGATACATTTCAAAACTACTGATGCTTCTTTGTTTCCAACTTTTGCATTCTGATCACTAGTAATTATCATTGCATTTTAATTGCGTGTTTGATCAGTTTGAGACTACAGTTTTTAAAAAATCTGCAATTTTTTCATGTTTGGCATGAGAGGTTGCTACATAAAATTGAATATTCATCTTATTATTAGGTGGTGTTTCCTAGTGGCTGTATCGATATTATCCAATCATTGATAGCAAGTAATTCATGAAAGATCTTGAAATAGTGGCATCATTCCTCTTCAATTTCAATTTCCTGGCATAGTAGACCATACAATTTTCTGATTCAAATGGACAATTTCATTTTGAAATGAAATTTGTCATTTGCATTTCATTACTGCCTAGAATATCAATCTTTATGTGATCCTTTTCATTTTTGATGACTATCAATTTTCCTTCATTCAAACTTCATACATTCCATGTATCAATTACTAATGAGTATTTACAGATCATTCCTTTAACTTCAAATTGTGTCACATGAACAAATGAAAGTCACAAAAACTTTACTTCATCTATGTCAATAAGATCTACTCTACTTTGAGGTGGAAGCTCTTCTGCAATCCAGTTTTCAGTGCCTTCTATCCTGAGGGGTTTCTCTTCTGGCATTATATCAGACAATGTTCTACTGCTATCCACAAGGTTTTCAAGGGTTGATTTTCCCAGATGTAGATTACCAGGTCTTTCTTCCCAGTCTATCTCAATCCAGGAGCTCTGTTAGAACCCATCTACCATGAGTGACTCTGCTGGTATTTGAAATACTGGTCATATTGTTTCCAGCATCATAGCAGCACACAAGCCACCACAGTGCTACAAGATGACAGACAAGTGCTGGAAATAGGAATAGGGTTAAAAAATAAAAGAAAACAATGGATGCATAGAAAGGCATTTAACTAAGTCACTGAGATGGGAGCCATAATGAAATAAGATCTCTCAGAACAAATGATTTCTAAATTATGACTAGAATGATTATTAGATGGAATACAAAAGTAAAGGCAGGGTAGCTAAGAAGAAACAAAAAAAAATGAAAATGAGAGGAAAAAATACATATGTATGTATATATGTTTGTGTGTGTGTGTGTGTGTGTGTAACAAAAAAATCACAAACAATACAAGTTGTTGTTGTTACTGTTAAACCAAAAGCAAACTGACTACCATTGAGTTGATTTCCCACTCATAGTGACCTGAATTGGGTTTCTAAGGCTGTAAATCTTTATGGAAGTAGATTGCCTCATCTTTCTCCTGCAGAGCAGCTGGTGGGTTTGAACTGCTGATTTTATGATTAGCAGCCAAATGCCTTACCAACTGTGCCATCACAGTTGTCATCAATTCCACTCCAACTCATGGTTACCTTATGAGTAACAAAACAAATTGTCCTGTGCTGTCTCCATGATCATTGGTATGTTTGAGCTCATTGTTGCAGCTACTTTGCCAATCCATTTCATTGTGGGTGTTTCTTATTTTTGCTGACCCAACACTTTACCAATGTTCTCCTTTTCTAGACATGGGTGTTCCTTGATGATGTGTTCAAAATAACTGAGCTGAAGTTCTGCCATTCTCACTTTTAAGGAGAATTCTAGTTGTATTTCTTATAAGACTGAGCTGTTTGTTCTTTTAGAAGTCAATGATATATTCAATATTCTTCTCCAACACAATTTGAACTGTCAATTCAATTTCTGTCTTCTTTCTTTCTTTTTTTTGAACATGCATATAAGGAGGATATTGAAAAGAATGTGGCTTGTATCGGAAGCACCTTAGTTGAAGCAGAGGTCATAAAATAATTAGAAATGATTAATTAAAAAAACAATTTGGCAAGCATAAGTCCAAAAATACCTGTAGTCACAAAATTATGTACAGACAAATCTGACTACTTAATGAAACAACTGAATATAGGTCCAAAATATAACTAAATAATTATGGCTAGTAATTTGATCAACCCTGGTGCTAAAATACTTGGAAAAACTAAAATGTAAGGCATCATCCTCTTCATTTGTCCCAGTAACCAATTCTTTTCTTAGGGCAGAAACGGGCACTATTTCATAACCTGAATTGAAGGAGAGTCATGGAGTAAAGGTGGTTGAAAGGAAGAAACTATAGGTAAGTAACATGCTTTCATGTAATATAATTATTAGCATACCACGATGCACCAACTTAAGGTATTTTCTCCTTGATGGTAGTTTAATGGAATATTTTTATTTTCTTCATTTTATTTATCTGTATTATAAAATATCAGTGAAATGGTGTACATTTTAAAAATATTTTGAGACTAGAGATACAATTAATGATATCTCATTTTAAAATTTTCTCTGTTAAACCAAATAACTTGTTTCTATAAAATAAAAATGGGCTTGATGATATATGGAATAACTGGACAGTACCGAGTTTAATCTGATAGCCTGATATAAAAAAAATTGGATCTTCCAGTTCATTAGAAGTGCCTCAGAAGAAAGGCCTGGAGATCTACTTTAAAAAAGAAACAACAACAACAACAAAAACAGCCACTGAAAATCCTATGGAACACTGCTCTTCTCTGACACATATGAATTACCATAAGTCAAAATCAACTCCACAGTGCCTGGTTTTATGTGTTATTCAATTAATTCTAATAGTTTAACACCTAATGATTTTGCAACAATTTTTATTTTTACACAAATAATGGAAAATATTTGGCTGTAACTCTAGGAAATAGAGTACTCAACACATGGGATACAATAGCATATCTAGGACTCACAGAAGGGTCCTCTGAGCCAAGAAGTTAGTTGTACTGTCATTTAGGAGTTGTTCATGATCATTATTACACTTCAGGGGCTGGGTTTTCAATGATAACTCCTGTTACCCAGGAGGAAGCCTAGAAAGGGGAGTTTCAGTGTCAAAGGGATGCTTGGCATTTTAGTTTATGATCAATTTGTTGTTCAGTGACTTAGTTTATAGATCAATATATTTTACCATATTGTATGCAGATTTATTTGCCTATTTCCTAAAATGATGTACACCAGATGGTTATTTTTAATGTGAGCATAATTTCATGATATGTGAATCATAAAAAGTACCATAAAACCAGACTAATGAGGTAGCTCCAGTTAGGTAACCATATTCATAGCTAAGTATCTGTCCAATCAGCATATTTATGAAAGCTTCCTGGAATTGTTGACTGTCTGCTTCTATATTTCCACTTGAATTTTTTTTTTTTTAAACTTTTCCACAAATGACCATTTTTAGATTATTTGAATGGTGCTGATAATGTGAGACAAGAGTTCTTGGTGGTACAAAAGATTAAGCACTTGACTACTAGCTGACAGGTTGAAGGTTTGAACCTACCTAGAGGCGTCTTTGGAAAACAGCCTTGGAGATCTTCTTGCAAAAGGTCATAGCCTTGCAAATCTTATGAAACAGTTCTACTCTGTATACATAGGATCTCAATGTATGAAGTATATCAGCCTCTTTACCTTTGAACAACAATGGCTTAATGTCTTTATAAGGGAAATAAACAAGTACATAGATTAGAATCATTGAGAGAATATGCAATTATCAATTCTATGTAAGTTATGTTTTCTTTCTCCATGATAAAAAATTAAGTAGAGAGTGGCAGTTATTTCCCAAAAAACAAAGATACATAATAGATATCGCTTTACCGTTATATAAATGTAGCTTTTTTTTTTTGTTAGGTGCTATTGAATTTGCTCTGGCTCATAGAGACCCTACGCATAACAGAACAAAACATTGCTTATTCAAGCACCATTCTCACAATACTAGGGATATTTGACCTCACTATTGCAGCCACTGTTTTAATCTATCTCATTGAGGTTATTCCTCTTTTTCACTGACCCTACATTTTGCCAAGCACTGTTTCCTTTTTCAGGGATTAGTCCTTTCTGATGTTGTTGTTGTTAAGTGCCATGGAGTCATTTCTGACTCATAGCGACCCCATGCACAGCAGAATGAAACACTGCCTGATCCCGCGCCAGCCCCACAATCCCTGCTATACTTGAGCTCATCATTGCAGTCAC
>NW_006921982.1:2971133-2974637 GCF_000298275.1 Orycteropus afer afer | reverse complement strand
TCAATTTTTTCTTCAGTTCTTTCAGTTTGAGAAATGCTGAGTGTGTTCTTCCCTTTTGGTTTTCAGACTCCAGGTCTTTGCAAATTTCATTATAGTAATTGGCTTTGCCTACTCAAGCTGCTCTTTGAAATCTTCTGATAACATGCCACAAAATGAGATTAAGTCATACCATCCTCACTTTTAAGGAGCATTCTGGCTTCACCTTCTCCAAAATAGATTTGCTTGGTCTTCTGGCAGTCAATATTCTTCACCAGCAACATAATTCAAATGCATCACTTTTTCTGTCTTCCTCTTTCTTTGCCCATTTTTCACATGAGTACGAGTTAACTGAAAATATCACATCTTGAGTGAGGTTTCTCTTAGTCAGCAAAGTGACATCTTTGCTTTTTTTTTATTTAAAGAGATCTTCTGCAGAAGATTTACCTGATATGTCATATGAATTCTTATTAGTCAGGTTGTGAGTATTTCTATTTACTTATATTGAGATGTAATCCATACTGATTAATCCAATCTGAATAGTGGTTTCTTATGGCTTACTGTGAATCAGAGCCATCTTTATGGCACCTAACCAAAATGACATAGTTCACTATAAACTAGATTAATATTTGTGTGAGTTACATTCTTCTTATATACTTCAGTTTTGATTTATTAATCTTTGCTCCTTGATTAATAGAGAATAGAAATGTTCTTATAAGATCTAGAGAAATAATAACAAGAGCCTATTATGCGGTTATTTTTGTTAGGTGCTGTCAAGTCAGCTCTGACTTATAGTGACCCCATATACAACAGAATAAAACACTGCTTGGTCCTGCCTTACCTTCACAATCCATACTATACTTGAGCCCAACATTGCAGCCATTGGGTCAATCCTCTTATTGAAGGCCTTCTCCTTTTCACTGACCCTCTACTTTACAAAGCAGGGTATCTTTCTCCAAGGAAAGGTCTTTTGTGATAATATGACCAAAGTAGGTGAGACGAAGTCTGGCCATTCTCATTTCCAAGGAGCATTACAGCTGCATTTCTTCCTGGACAGATTTGTCTGTTCTTGTGGCAGCCTATGGTATTTTCAGTATTCTTCACCAACATCACAATTCACAGGCATCAAGTATTCTTTAGTCTTCCTTATTCATTGTACAGGTTTCACATGTATGTGAAGCAATTGAAAATACTATGGCTTGATTTAAGTACACCTTACTCATCACAGTGACATCTCTTCTTCTTAACATTTAAAGAGGTCTTTTGTAGCTCATTTGCCAAGTGTAATACGGCATATAATTTCTTGACCTTTGTTTCCATGGGTATTGACTACAGATTGAAGTGAAATGAAATCCCTGACAACTTCAATCTTTTCTCTATTTATTGTGATGTTTCTTATTGGTTCAGTTGTGAGGATTTTTTTTTTTTTCTTTATGTTGAAGTGCAATCCGTACTGAAGACTGTATTCTTTGATCTTCATTAGTAAGTGATTCAAGTAATCTTCACTTTCGGCAAGAAAAGTTATGCCATCTGCACATTGCATGGTGTTAATAAGTGTTCCTGCAATTCTGATACTATATTCTTCTTCATATAGTCCAGCTTCTCAGACTATTTGTTCAGGAAACAAATTGAATTTGTATGGTGAAAGGATACAACCTTGACACACACCCTTCTTGATTTTAAACCAATTAAGTGTTCTGGAATTCACATTCTTCACAATGTTATTCATAATTTGTTATGTTACACACAGTCAAATGCCTTTGGATAGTCAATAAAACACAGGTAAATATTTTTCTGATATTTTTTCCTTTCAGCCAAGATCCATCTGACATCAGCAATGATATCCTTCATTCCATGTCCATGAATCTAGCTTGCATTTCTGGAAGTCACCTGTCAATAGGCTGCTGCAACCATTTTTAAATTATCTTCAGCTAAATTTTACTTGCATGTGATAGTAACAATATTGTTTAAAAAAGTTCCAATTTCTATTGGATCACTCTTCTTTGGAATGAGCACAAATATGATACTTTCCAGTCAGCTGGCCAGGTAGCTGTCTTCCAAATGTCTTGGCATAAACAAGTAAGCACCTGCAGTACTGCATCCATTTGTTGAAACATCTCAGTGGGTAGTCCATCAGTTCCTGGAGCCTTGTTTTTGCAATTCCTTCAGTGTAGTTTCAACTTCTTCCTTCAATACCATTCATTCTTCATCATATGCTACCTCCTGAAATAGTTGAACATTGACTAATTCTTTTTGGTACCATGACTCTGTTTTCCTTCTGTCTTCTTTTGATGCTTCCTGAATCATTCACTATTTTTCCGATAGAATTCTTCAATATTGCAACTTGAGGCTTTAATTTTTCTTCAGTTCTTTCAGCTTGAAAAATGCTGAGTGTATTCTTTTCTTTTGGCATTCTAACTGCAGATATTTGCACATTTCCTTATGAGATTTGACTTTATTTTCTCAAGCTGCCCTTTGAAGTCTTCTATTCAGCTCTTTTATCTCATCATTTCTTCCATTCATTTTAGCTACTTTCTATTCAAGAGCAAGTTTCAAAATCTCTTTTGATATCCATTTCCTTCCTTTCTTGTCTTTTTAATGAATGTTTGCTTTCTTCATATGTATGGAACCTTACATTTTTAATTATCAATTATTTTACCATCAGGTATGATTCCATTCTTTACCACCAAATTTGTCATTGTTTATCTAATAGCTTGTCTTACTATACATTAATGATTTATTAGAAAGTAGATTTCTGTAGTGTCAATATTTAGTTTCACTAATAATTGTTTTTCCATTATCATGCATTTGTGACTATTTAAATATTTAAAAAAGCATATATAAGGCACTCTGGTGGCATAGTGAGTAAGGCATTTGGCTCTTATCCAGATCTCCACAGTTCAAACCCACCAGTTATTCCTCAGAATGAAGATAGGACAATCTACTTCCATAAAGATGTCCAGCCTCAAAAATCCAATAAGGGTCACTATGTGTTGTAAACAACATGATGGCAGTGAGTTTGGTTTGGCTTTATATTTTAATTTTTAGAACACATTTATTTTTCATAAAATAATGAATCATAACCAAGAGCAAAGTTGTTAGCTAGGCTATAGAGCAAGAGTAAAATTTATTTGAATAAATCTATGAAATGTGTAAAAATAAAGGAAATACATTTTAATTTAAAATAAAAAATTATTAAACTGTTTTTAAAAATGCACATGTAACATCCATATTGGTACTGGGTTAGATTTGCATTTATTTTCTTGTGTGTGTGATATCATTTTTTATTTCATATATGGTATGGACATGTGAGCTTCTTATCAATTTTATGAACTAAAAATATACTTTTTCTAAGAAATATGCCCTTATGGCTTTGAGAATCTTTTATGTTGTTGTTGTTGTTGTTAAGTGCCGTCGAGTCGTTCCCGACTCATAGTGACCCCATGCACAACAGAACGAAACACTGCCCGATCCCGCGCCAGCCCCACAATCCCTGCTATACTCGAGCCCATCATCGCAGTCACCGTA
>NW_006921982.1:2959830-2970698 GCF_000298275.1 Orycteropus afer afer | reverse complement strand
TGACAACCTCAATCTTCTCTCCATTGATTGTGATGCTGCTTATTGGTCCAGTTGTGAGGATTTTTGTTTTCTTTATGTTGAGAAATGTGTACTTACTGATGAAGATTGAAGAATACAGTCTGCAGTATGGATTACATCTCAATAGAAAGAAAACAAAAATCCTCACAGCTGGACCTATAAGCAACATTATGATAAATGGAAAAAAGATTGAAATTGTCAACTTCACATTGCTTAGTTCTACAATTGACGCCAGTGGAAGCAGCAGTCAGAACATCAGACGATGCATATCACTGGGCAAACAGCTGCAAAGGACTTTCATGTGCTGAAGAGCAAAAATATCTACTTGAGGACTAAGATGTGTCTGACACAAGCCATGGTATTTTCAATTGCCTCATATGCATGTGGGAGCTGGACAGTAAATAAGAAAGATGGAAGAGGAGTTGATGCTTTTGAGGTGTGCCATTGGTAAGGAATGCTGAAAGTACCGTGGACTGCTAAAAGAACTAACAGGTCTGTCCTGGAGGAAGTGCAGCCAGAATGTTCCTTGGAGGCGAGAATGGCCAGACTTCATCTCACCTACTTTGGTCATGTTGTCAGGAGGGACAATTCCCTGGAGAAGGATGTCATGCTTGGTAAGGTGGAGGGAGGGTCAACAAAAGAGAGGAAGCCTCTCAACAAGGTGTTTTGACACAGTGGCGGTGGCAATGGGCTCAAGTGTAGCAAGAATCATGGAGCTGGGTCAGGACTGGGTGGTGTTTCGTTCTGCTTGGCATAGGGTTGCTATGGGTCAGAGATGACTCTATGGCACTTAACAACAACAACCTATTTATCACCTCTATATATTATTGACTACAAAGTCTCCAATAATAGAGCCTAACATTTTTGATTCATTTCTGTTATGGGTATAATTGCATCTATAATTTATACATACATACATACATACATACATACATACAGATAGATAGATAGATATATAGACATAGATATATGTATAGATATATGAATAGATATATGAATAGATGTATGTATAGATATATAGATATATTGAAGCCCTAACTCCTGTACCTTTGAGTGTGATCTTGTTTGAGGAAATCGTTTTTTCTCTAACATAGTTGAGTTGGTCCAAATTTCTTCGAGTGATGTCTCATAAAACATATGGAATCACTGACATGGTAAAGATAGACAAGATGCCAGAGGCAGAAGTATCTATAAGAAGCAAAAGAATGCCAAGTATTTTGCACAATATCCAGAAACTAGGAGAGAGGCATATAGCAGTTCCTCTCTCAAAATTCTTAGAAGGAATTAATAAGGCTGAGCCCATGAGTGATTTGGACTTCCAACCTCCAAAGTTCTAGAGAAAATAAATTCCTTTCCTATGAAGCAAAACAAACAAAATTTTACTGAAGGTAATTCATAAACAGTTGCAGCAGTCCAACAGCAGAGAACTGCCAGAGAACAGGCAGAAATTCAAACTAGATTTAGAGGAGGATGTGGAACGATGTCACTGCTAATGCTAGATGAATCTTAGGTGAAAGAAGAGAATATCAGTGAAATGATTACCTGTGTTTTATGAATTATGCAAAGGCATTCAACTGTGTGGATTGTAACAACTTATGGTTAACATTGTAAATAATGGGAATTTCGAAACACTTAATTGTACTCACGTGGAACCTGTATATATATCAACAGTCAGTATTTGGAACATAACAAGGGGATACAGTGTATTTTAAAATCAGAAAAGTTGCACATCAAGATTGCATTCTTTTATGATACCTATTTACTCTGTGTGAAGAACAAATAATCTGAAAAGCTGGATATATGAAAAAGAATGCAACATCAGGCTTAGAGAAAGAGTTATTATCAACCTGTTATATGTAGATGGCACAATCTTGCTTGCTGAAAATGAAGAAAACATGAAATACTTTTGATGGAGATAAAAGACCACAATTTTTCAGTATGGATTACTCCTCAACATAAAGAAAAAAAAAAAATCCTTACACCTGACCAATAAGCAACATCATGATAAATGGAGAAAAGATTGAAATTGTCAATGATTTCTTTTTACTGGATTCCCCAATCAACGACCATGGAAACAGAAGTTAACAAATCACAGGACATATTACATTGGGCAAATCTGCTGCAGAAGACCTCTTAAAAGTGTTAAGAAGTAAAAAAGTCACTTTGAGGACTAAGGTATTTTCAATCATCTCATCCACATGCAAAAACTGAACAAATGAATAAGGAAGACCAAACAATAATTGACGCATTTGAGTTATGTTGTTTCTGAAGAACATGGAATAGATCATGGACTGCTAGAAGAACAAACAAATTTGTCTTTGAAGAAGTATAGCCAAAATCCTCCATAGAAATAAGAATGGCAAGACTTTGTCTCACATACTTTGGACATGTTATCAGGAGGGACCGGTCTTTGGAGAAGGATTTCATGCTTGGTAAGGTAGAGGGTCAGCAAAAAGAAGAATCTCAATGAGGCGGATTGACACAGTGGCTGCAACAATGAGCTCAAACATAGCCACGATTGTGAGGATGGTGCCAGACTGCAGTGTTTTGTCCTGTTCTTCATCAGGTCATTATGAGTCAAAACCAACTTGAAGGCACCTAATAACAATAACAACAAAAGTAGCCAATTTGTGGTATTTTGCTGTGCCAGGACCAGGAAACTAAACAGCTCTGTCTCAGAAATCACTGTCCTTTATTAAGTGATATCCAGAATATTGCAAATCTTGTTTCAAAGGTTTCCTTTCTTTCCTTTTGCATTTCAAATGGTTGGTATATGTTAACACCTATTGAAGATATTATTTTAATTTTCCTTATAGAAAAAGCACTCTGTCACTGGGTCTAATAGTTACACATGGATCTTTAGTTCCCACAAATATTGGAGCCAAATAGATGCACAATTTTTAACTACAATAGGAAATTAAATCAAATTTTCAAAATTAGGGACATACAGACATTCAAGTTCAATAAAGCTATTACTCCGAATCCAAAAATATCTGGCCAAGCCACTCCTTACCTGAAAAGAGATACTAAATAGATTCCCTTTGTAATTAATAAATATAATTGCATTTATAAGATTTGTGTTTCATTGTTAATTTTTCAGAAGGAACAATTACTGAATGTTAATAAAAAATTTATATTAGAAAATAAAATGCCCAACTGATGTTCCTTGATTACAAGGGAAATAAATATATGTGCTGCATATGGCATTAATCTTTGTCATATAGATAGAAAGAGCCTATCATGCTTGTAAATAGTGAATAATATCTTTCTTATAACTTTTGGCCTGAGTTCAATTTTCCTTCCCTTAGAACGATAAAGGAGATCTGTATTCCTTGACTAGCATCTATAAACTAGCTTTTATGCTCTCTCATCCATCTTTTCCCTCTGATATTGCAATGTTTTCATATCTCAATACAAGAGTAAAAACCATTTTATATATTTCTCTTCTACTTGTTCTGATTTCAAATGCATAGATTTTATCTTGCAAGGGACAATATATATGACAGAACAAAACAATATGAAAAACAGATTCTGAGTCTAAAAATAAGACAACAAAAGCCTAGTGAATGATTAAGAGCTTGACTGAATGCTTAAAAATTTCAGGAAAATTGAGTTTCTTATTGTATTTACAAAATTGAGGAAAGTTGTTATAAATATGGGCAATTCATCTAGTAAAGAGTATTGTTTTTTAGGTACTATGGTTAGCAAGGTTTCTAGACTCTACTAGCTCATTTTAAGCTAGATTGGTATTGAATGACTTGAACAGAAACAGATGTTTTATTAACCCTCTGTTCCCATGCTTATGCTTCTATTTTCAAGCCCAAAGAACAAGGTGTGGTATTGCACAACTCCAGAACCCACATGCTCATAGCATCTACTGATTCTAATTCATAGTGACCCCACCTCGGGTTTCTGAGGCATTATCACTATGGAACTTAATTGCTCAATCTTCCTTCTGAGGACTGGCTGGTGGGTTTGAACCGCCAGCCTTCTGGTTAGCAGTCATATGCCTTATGCACTACACCACCAGAACTTCCTCAACCTAGAGTCCAGGTGGATTTTTTTTTTTTTTTTTATTTTAATGATTTTTGACATTTTTCCTTTTTTTTCTTTTTTTAATGTCAGGTCCCTGAATGGCACACTAGGCTACTTACTAACTGAACACACCTAGCAGCACGATGGAAGAAAGACTTGGAAATCTACTTCCATAAAACTTGCAGCCAAGAAAACTTGGCTGAAGAGCAAAAATGGAGCAATTCTACTCTGTAACACATAGAGTTGTCATGAGCCAGAATCAATTCAATGGCAGCAGGTCTTTTATTTAAAAATTTTTATTCAGATAATCAGATCATTTATGACCTGCATCACTCACTTATCTTAGTTAAGCTAAACCTGCATGATACAACAGATAAATCCTGATATTTCAAAAGCTTTGTACAGCTTTTTATTTCTAATTCCCATAAAGTTTAATGTGTATCAGGGGAAAGGCACTGCTCTGTGCAGTCATTCTGACACATGTGCTGACAGAAACTCTACCAGATTCAACCCATGGTATCTAAAACCAGCATACAGAGATCGGAGAAACACTGTAGGATTATATGTGAGGTGTTTATGGGCCAAGCCTGAAAGCAGTGATATCACTTTCACCCATCTTCCATTGTCCAGAAATCAATCATTGGATTACCCAACATGTAGACTCGGTAGTGTCCAGGAAGAGAGCAAAACAATTTAATGAACACCTAGCAGTTTTAGCACTACACTCATAAGAGATATAGAATCATAATTCACAAGGCCCAGTACTTAAATATCTCCAATGAACAGAGCAACATTTGGTGTACAGATAGTAAGAAAGCACTTGAACTTTGAAGCCAAAAGCACCTATGTAAGTCCCAGTTCTTCCATTTACTGGCTAAGTGATCCTGAGAAATTATACTATCCATGTGACTCAATTTCCTCTTTTGCAAAATGGAGATAATAGTACCCAATGGCAAATATTCTTTTGATGATTAAATTGAAATATTTAAATCACTAAGTAAATTGTTTACCATAAGGATATAACTCAATAAATGACAGCATGTTTTACTTTCATTCATACTTGAATGTCTAGTAGTAGTATTTCCATTGTGGTTAAAATTGCTAACTCATTATGGAAATCAAGTGAAAAGTACATGGTTATAATCTCAGAACAAAAGAACAAGAGCTCTGGTGCCATTTAATCTGAAGATAACAATCATTATTATTTTAGTTGTAATATCAATGGCTAAAACTACTGTCTGCTTATGGAATGCTAGCAGCCCTATTCATGTTATCTAACTGAAGTTTCAACATTTTTGAAGAATTTTATTATTGGATTTGAACTAACTAGTTTCAGATGTGATCTGACTAGGGCCAAGAACACCTGAGTCACTGACTTTTGTTTCAAGAAAGGCTTAGGAAAGGGCTGAGGTCTTACATACAGCAAAAAAAAAAAAAAAAAAGTACATTGCTGTCAAGTTGGATCTGACTCACAGCAACCCCTCCTTGGGTTTCTGAGGTGGTATCACTATGGAAGTAGATGACCCACTCTTTCTTCCAAGGAATGGCTGGTGGGTTTGAACCACCAGCCTTCTGCTTAGCAGTCAAATGCTTTAGGCATTACTTCACCAAAGCTCCTGAGGTCTTTTATAGTTACTTGTAAATAGTGAGAACGTAGGCACAAATCCAGTCTCTAAAGCAGTTAACAGATGTCAGGGATATGAGAGAGGATGAGCTTCATGAAAGAGCTAATATAATCTATATTCCTAAAGTTTGTTTTGTTTTGTTTATTTCTTTTTTATCACAGGCAGCTGCTACATTTGTGGGAATTTGAAAGCCTGGGAACCTCAATCGTCCAACAGGAAGCCCTCTCCTATGTCCTCTGCTCTGTTTAGCCGTCTGTGAGCAAGGAACTCTTGTATTGTTTTTCGCTGTAAAAGACCTTGTATCCTCTGCCAGTTACTATTGTTCTCTATCAATAATTGTCACACTTATGATAGTGACTCTTCAATTTACAAATGAGAAAGCAAGCAATGAAGGTCTAAATATCTTTGCCAGACCTGTACAGATGGTAAATGGTATAGTCAAGGCTTGGGTTAAAGACTCCAAACTGTGTCCTTAACTACTGTGTTATGCTGATATTTAAAGTAAATAACAGTAATAATTGACAGATCTAAAGCTAGAACTTGGACATGACCATGAGACAAAGAAAGCATGAGGGTGAGAGGAGGTCATATTTATAAAATACATACCTAAAAATATGTATATCTGCAAATAAATTATTAGAAGACTATTTAAAAAATATTGCTATGTAGTCAAATTTTACTCATAGCCACCACACATGTTACATAGAACTGCTTCATAGAATTTTCTTGGTTATTATCTTTATGAAAGCAGACCACCACGCCTTTCTCCCAAGGCACACCTGGGTAATTTTGCACTTAACAATCTGTAGGTTACTAATCAAGTGCAAACTGATCACACCACCCAAAAACTTTTAAGAGACTATTTAATTATCTAGAATTATCACTAGATGTGAAGTATATGTTAAGGATGAAAACCAAAGGAAGCAAAACAACCAAATTAAAAACAGTTGTTGAGAAATGTGGTGAGAATTAATACTTCCTGGTATATTGCTCTACTTTTGTGAAGATATTTTAAAAATGTTTAGAGAAAAGTGATGAACCTGATCTTCACAAAAATGGGAGTATGATGAATTAGAAATAAGTAGGATATCTAAACTGTTAAGTCAATTCCAATTCATGATGACCCCATGTGTTACAGAATAGAACTGGTCCGTAGTATTTTCATGGCTGTGATCTTTAAAGAAATAGTTTGCTAGGCCTGTCTTACAAGGAACTAGTAGCTGGGTTGGGACAACCACCCTTTTAGGTTAGTGGTAGAGTGCTTAACTGTTCACACCACTCAGGGACTCCTTAAGTAGAATATCTAAGGTAAGGAAATTTGGAGGAAAACAATGATTTTTTTTCTTTTAGGTTTCTCCTTCTATAGGTTTCTATAAGCCTATATCTCAAGCAGATAGACACAAACATTTGGGAAACATACCTATTTACTACCGTTTATACAATTTTTTGGGTCCATGTCCAATAGTTGGCTCCTTAAATTTAACATATCTTTTTATTATTATTATTTACCACCTGCTCCTAATCTGGAAATATGATGTTGGCTATGTGTAATGTCATCAGATATAAATATATCTAGTTTAGAGAATTTGAAGTTTAGGTAGAAAATATATTTCTCTCTGCTGCTGAAAGAATAGCATTTAAGTTTTCTAAATTTTTAAGAGAGATTATGAGTCCCAGAAATTTAAGTATGTTAGAAAG
The DNA here is from genome assembly GCF_000298275.1 of Orycteropus afer afer. Taxonomy (NCBI): domain Eukaryota; kingdom Metazoa; phylum Chordata; class Mammalia; order Tubulidentata; family Orycteropodidae; genus Orycteropus; species Orycteropus afer. The sequence continues at coordinate 2,963,322 of NW_006921982.1, read as the reverse complement.
TGTCTTTCATGTATCTGTCAATAGTTAAAGCTATTTTTTTTCTGAGTTTTTTATTGATAAACAAAACCATATGCAACCACTTATTGCCAGGCTATGTTACAACACTTTGTCCAGATAGTATTTATTCTTATAAGTAAAGATTCTACTAGGAAAGTAGGTTGAACAAAAATATAGAACATTTGAGAAAAAAATTGCTGCATAAATATGATAGTTAAAAGCAGCATACTTCCATCATCTTCATTCTCTTTTCTGTACAAAAAAAGTGTGGTTTGTATTTACATAAGTGCAGAATTGGCTCATGCACTTAGTAAAGTGAGAGTGTGCATATGTGTGTGTGTCTGTGTAAATGTGTGGTTTTCGATACTATCTCAGCAGCCGTGTTTCTGTGATTCTCCTCAATCTCAAAATAATGTGTTTTAAACAGCAGCAGCTTCTCTATAATGTCTGCACTATCCTGCTGTGTGATTTCTTTTCTCTGATGTACTAACAAAACAGGAAAGAGCCAAAGTGGAGCAGAACACTTATGAATCTTTCAAATATTATGAAATAGAAAAAGAAAAAAAAAAAAACAGAAAATTTAAAGGTAGTGAACGTCTTTGCCTTAACTAGGTGTATATCAGATAGGCCCCTTGACCACTTTTCTATTTCAACTAAGAAATTATCAGCTTTTTAAAAAAGTTTCCTGTATTTTACAGTTTCAATAAAACTGATACAATACTTAATGCAGGTCTGTTTTCAGAGCTTTATTACATCACTTACCTACTGATGGATGTATAAAAAAAAAAATCCCCCTAAATATCCTTAACAGTAATTTTAATTCTGTCCTTTTAATTCATTAAGTCTGTGCCTTTCACCCTCCATTGGTTTTCTCCATCCTGTTCTTATACTATTAAGATCAGATTTAATTTCTATTAGTGACTTCTATTTCCGTTGGAGTCATGGAGTTCAGTGAAATTCAGCTGCGGCTTACCTTGGCATACTTCATTTTTTACATTAACTGAAGTCCATGCTTTACTGAAGTCTCTTTGTTTTTTAACTAATGTCCTTTTTCCTATTCCAGAATCCCATTAATTGTCATGTCTCATAAGGCTCCTCTTGTCTGATGGTTTCTCAGACTTCTTTTGTTTCTGATGATCTTTATAGCTTTGAGGCGTACTGGGCAGGTATTTTGTAGAATGTCCTTCAATTGTCATTTGTCTGATGTTTTCTACATAATTAAATTTGGGTTATGGGTTTTGAGAAAATGGTCACAGAGGTGAAGTGCCATTACATCATATCATATCAAGGGTTCATAGCATCAACATAACTTATCACTGTTGATTTTAACCTTGATCACTTGGCTGAGGTATTTTGATTAAGGTTGCCACTGTAAAATTTCTCTTTTCTCCCTTTCAATACTGTATTCTCTGCCAGAAGTCCCTATGCATCATCCCCACATTGTCTACCTTCAAAAAAGGAGATTATATAAATAACTTACCTGAAACTTTTCTTCATGAGACTCTTTGGCCCTATTGATTTATTTATTCAATCACCTATTTATATCAATATAGAATCATGGATTCTTATTTTATACTTTGTCTTATTTTCCAAAACGGCTTTATTTTATTTTATTTTTTGCTCAAGTTGTTCCAGCTTTGGCCACTGAGAGAATTTTCATTTGGTTCTTATGTCCTTTTAACATACCTCCATCATTTTTTCTTTTAAAATTTCCTTAGTTTCTGTGACTACAGATAAACCAGGCCTGTCTTGTGTATTTCCTGTTCCAAGAAATTCACATTCCTAATAATGAAGAATGTTATTAAAAAATGAAGTCTGAGTTCGTGGTGTGCTTGTTGCCATCAGAGTGTCCTTACTTCCAGAACTGTTCAGCTATAAGATTATGAATTATTTTTAAATGTTAGATTTTTGCTTTTATCAAAAGACATTTTCACCTTGTGTGAATACTGCCAATGATACATATTTGTTTGTTTTTAACTTTTTATTGTGATTTGAGTGAAAGTTTAAAGAGTAAATTGGTTTTCTGTTCAACAATTTATACACTTTTGTGTCAGAACATGGATTGTAAACCCCACACAACAGCACATTTTCCACTTCCTCCCTGTATTTCCTGTTTCCATTCATCCTTTATTCTGTTCCTTCCTGTGTTCTGAACTTTATCCCTGGGTAAAAGCTGCTCTTTTGATCTCATGTGCATACCCTACTAGTGTTATTGTTCACCTTATAATCTTGTCTATTGCTTGGCTGAAGGTTGAGCTAGGGGCATAAGTTCAGTTCCAGGCCTGAAGGGTATGGCTAAAGGCCACAATCTTGAGGGTTCCACAGTATCTATCAGAACAATGAGCCTGGTGTTATTATTATTATTATTTTGAGTTTTCTTCCACAATTTCCTCCCATTCTATACAGGACCTTAATTGTGATCCTTTTCAGAGTGATTGGTAGTGGTAGGTGAGCACCGTGTAATTCTTCTTGTCTCAAGGTGGAGGAGGCTGAGGTTCACATGGTCCTTTATTCATTGGACTACTTATTCCATCCAACTTTGATTTCCTCACTCCTTTTTTCTTTGGATAGGAAGAAACAGATGGCTGCCCAACAGCTTTAATGACCCCACTCACTACTCACCACAGTAGGATATAGAACGTTGTCTTTATAAATTGTGTTATGCCAATTGAGTTAGCTATTCCCTGATACTGTGGTCTTAAGCCCCAAGCCTAGTGACTTATTACCTCAAGGGCTTTGGTTATGGCTAAGAAGTTTCATAAATTTGCTACCTGGGTGTTCTACTATATACATGGATTTAATTAGAACAGATACAAATAAGTATGTAAAAATATCGTCTGTCAAACCTACACATGGGCATGGGTATAGTCTCATTCAACTACCCAAACCTATTCAGCTTGGTTGTCTGCTTATGTATCCACTTGTAGTTTGTTGTTTGTTATTACTGATACTACATGATTGTGTATGAAACAGTATTTACTTTCATTGTGAGACGTATTTCCTGTGAGACTTTTTTATTATCTATTTCTCCAAAACCATTTAGTCAAATCGCACCAACCCTAATTGGTATCCCACACTTGCAATTAATTACAAATAAGATTTTTTAGTTATGGTAATGAAGCTTTGTCATCTGTTTTATTATTATTTTTTAATTATGGTGAAAACATATACAAGACATTCATCAACATAACAACTTCCACATTTACAGCTCAGGGACAGTGATGTCATTTTTCATGTTGTTCCACCTTTATTGTTATCCTTTTCCAAAATATCCCTCCACCTTTCAGCATAAACTCAATGCCTACCAAACAAAAGCTTCCCCTTTGTCCTTCCCTCCTATGACTGTTGTTGTTGTTGTTGTTGTTGTTTGCCATCAAGTCGGCCCCAACTCATAGAGACCCCTCCTTGGGTTTCCGAGGCAGTATCACTATGGAAGTAGGAATGCCCAACCTTCCTTCCAAGGAGTGGCTGGTGAGTTTGAACCGCCAGCCTTCT
>NW_006921982.1:2958822-2959698 GCF_000298275.1 Orycteropus afer afer | reverse complement strand
TTTTTGCAATCTATCTAGAAATTTTCTCTCCCCTCCCCTCTCATCCCTGATAACCAGCAAAGAAAGTTTCCTTCTATGAATAGTTTTCCTTGACTTTTTAAAATTGTGGACTAATACAATATTTGTCCTTCTGTGATTGACTTATATCATTCAGCGTAATGTCCTCCAACTTTATCCACGTCATGCAGTGTTTTGCAGAGACTACATTATTCTTCAGGGTTGTATAATACTCCATTTTTTTATGTACCATGGTTTGTTTATCCATTTCTAGATTAATGAGCACTTAGGTTGTTTTCATAATTTTGCTATTATGAATAGTGCAACAGTGAACATGGGTGTGCATATACCTGTTTATGTCCTGCTTCTCATTTCTTTAGGACATATATCTAGTAATGGGATTGCTGGAGCAAATGATATTTCTATTTCCAACTTTTTAAGGAATTGCCATACCAATTTCCACAGTGGTTGTATCATTTGACAGTCCCACCAGCAGTGAATGAGAGTCCCAATCTCTCCACATCCTCCCCAGCATTTGTTATTTTCTGTTTTGTTGAATTTTGCTATTAATGCTGGGGCAAGGTGGTATCTCATTGTTGTTTTGATTTGCTAACCAGAAGGCTGGCAGTTCAAACCCACCAGCCACTCCTTGGAAGGAAGGTTGGGCAATTTACTTTTGTAGTGATACTGCCTCAGAAACCCAAGGAGGGGTCACTGTGAGTCAGTTCTGACTTAACAGCAGTGAGTTTGAGAGAGAATAGCTACTGATTGTGAACATTCTCCATGTGCTTGTTGACTGCCTGGATATCTTCTTTGGTGAAGTGTCTGTTCATATCTTCTAACCATTTTTTAATTAGATTATCTTTTTGATGTTGAGGT
>NW_006921982.1:2952008-2958672 GCF_000298275.1 Orycteropus afer afer | reverse complement strand
ATATATATATATATTTATATATATTTAAATATTTAACTTCTGCAGGTTCTCTTTTCATTCTTCTGGAGAAATCTTTTGAAACACATAAAAATTTAATATTTAGAAGGTGCCAGTCATCTAGTTTATCTTCTGCTGTTTGTGCATCTTGGGTTATGCTAAATAGTCTATTTATGCCATAAATTAAGGCACCTAATTTTGCCCCTAGTTTTTCTTTGATGAACTTTATAGCTTTATGTTTCACATTTAAGTCTTTGATCTATCTGGAGTTATTTTTTTCTGGACAGTGTGAGTATGGATCTTGTTTCATTTTTCTGCAAATGGATATCTAGTTTTGCCAACACCATTTGCTAAAGAGACTATCTCTTTCCCATTTAATGGATTTTGGCTCTTTTCCAAAGATCAGCTGACCTAGGTGGATGGATCTATTTCTGGGTTCTCAATTCTATTTCATTGGTCTATGTGTCTGTTGTACCAGTACCAGGCAGTTTTGACTACTGTGGCTGTATAGTAGGTTTTAAGATTTGGGAGTGTCAGACCTCCTACTTTGTTCTTCTTCGATAGTGCTTTGCTTATCCAAGGTCTCTTTCCTCTCCTTATAAAATTAGTGATTGGTTTTTCCACGTCTTTAAAGAATGTTGATGTAATCTGGATCTGGATTGCATGTTGTGTATAGATTGCTTTGAGTAATATTGACATTTTCACAATGTTCAATCTTCCTATTCATCAGCATGGTATGTTCTTCCATTTATGTAGAACTCTTACAGTTTCTTGAAGTATTTGCTTGGTATATCTTTTTTCAACCTCTGATTTTTAGTCTATTTTTTTCTTTGTGTCTAAGGCGAGTCTCTTGTAGACAGCATATTGGTGGGTCATGTTTTCTTATCCAGTCCACAACTCTCCTTCTCTTGAGTAGTAAATTGAATCCGTTGACATTCAGTGTAATTATTGATAAGTACGAAATTATTGATGTGATTTTGTTATGTGCTTTTTTATGGTGTTGCTCATTTCTTGTTCCATACAATTTTCTGTTCTGAGCTCTTTTTTTTTTTTTTTTTTTAAAATAAATCATGTTATCTTTTTTGATGCTGTTGTTTTAGTATTTGCTAAATATTTGTGCTTATCTTCTTTTTTTATTTTGATGCAAAGGTTTATTTTCCTCTGAGGTTACCCTGTGATTTATTATTTTCTTTTCAAGTTCAAAACAGTCTGTTCTATTTCACATTGTCTTGACTTTCTCACCTCTTAGAAATTCTATTTATCCCCTCTAATTTGTAGTTGTTCTTATTTATCAATTGATGTCTCTGGTTCTATGTTTAAAATCTTTTAAGCTAATTTTACTTTGGATACTTCTATAACTAGGTTGGTGTCATCATGTGTGTTAACCTTCAGTTTGTTTGCTGTTGTTGGTTCTCTATCAGAAGGACTACTTTAAACATGTCTTGTAAGGTTGGTATGAGTTTAACAAATTCTCTTAAATTCTGCTTATCTGGAAATCTAATTTCACCCTCATATTTGAGGAACAATTTTGCTGGGTATATAATTCATGGTTGGAGATTTTTTTCCTTTCAGGATTATATATATCATCCCATTGCCTTCTTGCCTTCATGGTTTCTGCCAAGAAATCAAAGCTTAGTTTTATTGGTTCCCCTTTGTAGTAGTGTTTCATTTTTCTCATGCTGCCTTCAGGATTCTTTCTTTGTCTTTGTTTTGAAGAGCTTGATTATGATATTTCTTGGAGATTTTTTTGAGGTCTATCGTTTTGGGTTCATTTAACTTCCTGAATGGACATATTCTCATCTTTCATCATATTAGGAAAATTCTCTTCTAATAAATCTTCAACAATTTTTTTGTGCTTTCATTTGTCTCTCCCTGTTCTGGAATTCTGATTACATGTAGGTCATTCTTCTTGATGGTATCTTATGCAAATCTTAAGCTTTCTACATTTTGTATTGATGTTTTATCTGATTGATCCTTTAACACAGTAGCATTGAGGTATTTATCTTCAATCTCTTTAATTATGTCTCCCATTGATTCCATTCTACTCTTGGCACCTTCAATGGGTTATCTATTTTTTATATCTTAGTATTAATCTTCTGTAATTCTATTTGTTGTTCTCTTATCATTTCTTATTTTTTGTGTATTTTGCTAATTTGTTCTTGTATTGTTTCCCTAAATTCTTCTAGAGTTTTGTTCTTTTTTTTTTTTTTTTTTTTTAATTTTGTCAGCATTTTCCTTGGTTTTGTTGGTGTTTTCTTTGATCTATCTCTCAGTCCATTGAAGGTCCCCAAATTTAATTCTTTTTAATTCCTTATTAAGGAGTTCCAATGTTGCTTCTTCCTCTTGGATGTCTTCTGGTTTTGTATTTTGGTCCTTTGTTTCTACTGCTTTATTTCACATGTTTTGTGTGGACTGTGATGGACTGTTGTCTCTGAGACATTGTGATAGTGTCATATTTATGTTTAATATGTGAAAGAGAATGAGAATGTGCACAGTTCTCTATTAGCTGTTAGTCATAAGTAGTTGAGGGTGAGTTGAGCTGGTACTGGCTTCCTTCTATCATTGACAGTTGGTGAAAAAGCAAGTGGTGGCTCACTCAGTGGATGGGACTGCAGGAGGTACAGGTGTGGCTGTGTTGTATTGGAACAGTTGCTGTCTTCCACTCAGTTACATACACACACACACACACACACAAAATCAAAAACCACCAAAAAAAAAAAATAAAAGTAAGAGGACAAAAACTCAAATCATATAAACAGGAACAATCACACACACACACAAAATGTAATGTGATAAATGAGAAGATAAATGTCCAGAATATATTTAAAAAGCAAAAAAGACAGATAATGCAAAAATGAGAGAGAGACAAAGCCACAACATCTGGAAAAGAAGGATTGAGACAAGGAATGACAGAAAAGAGCAAAAGCAAATGAATAGCAAAGAAAAAGTGGAAAAACTGTAAAAAGACAACCAAGGGAAAGAAAAAAGAAGTAACCAGGAAAAGGGAAGAGGAAGGAAAAAAAAAAAAAAAAGATCCAGGGACAGGAAAGAGGGGTAAAATAGGAAGAAAGGAGGAAGATAAAAAGAATAGAAACAATCAAAAACAAGACTATGGGCCGTGGGGCACAGCACCCAGTCTCTGTCAGGGCAAAACTGGCATAGACTTCCTGCTGCTCAAGTAGGTTTTTCTTGGGGGGGGGATGGCCACACTTCTATTCACCAAGAGTGTGTGAAGTAAAAGAGTAACAAGGGGAATATTACATCTTTCCAGTTGTCAGCCAACAATGCAGCTGTCCATGTTGTCCTCGGAAAACAGAGCCCATACCTTTGTCACTGTCCAGGTAGGAAAACCACTTGCATATATTCAAATTAGTCATGCCCTCTGCTTGCAGATATTCAAAATGGCTGTGCCTTCAGGACAACTCCTGGCAGTCCACAAGTCTGTTTGTATCCTTCTTCACTGTTTTCCTTTCTGGTTGTCAGGCACAAATATAGTCCTTGCCTCTGCAGTCTTTAATGAGCAGAGTGAATTTTTAGGTTGCTAACGGGATATAATCAAAATGATTGTGCCTTCAGGACAGCCAGCAGTCTGCAGCTATGTTTGGCTCCTTACTCACTGTTTTCATTTCAGGTTCTTCTACTAGTTGGTATTTAATCCACCTTTTTATCCATTCCCTCAAAGCTCAGGGTTCCAGAATCATCTGCTGTATGAGTTTCAATTGATTCCTCACTGCTTTGTTGCAGAGGCTCTGTGTAGCTTATCTTCTTATTTTGTCATCTTGCTGGAACTGATTTTGTTAGTGTCAAAAGTTGAAAAAAAAAAAAAAAAGGTATATGTATTTGAGAGCTTTCTCTTATAATTTTACTATATTTTCTCTATCATTTTATACTTTGCAGTGCATTTTACCCTGAGAGATACATAAAATATTGTTATAACATATTTATAACTGAACATTGTAAATCTCAGAAAGGTGGACATACTTCTCTAAGTTGCACATCAAGGCAGACTCTTATTCAGTCACATATTTGTATATATTTTTAATTATACTACTTTGCTTTATAAAATGTATAACTCACTTTTTCAATAACTCATAAAAATAAAACAAAAATAAATAAAATTATTGCATTTCTGACTTATAAAAGTTTAAAAAAATGTGCACTATACATATCCTGCATCCATTCCAAATAAATTATGGTTTTAATGCAAGAAGTCTGAATTTTAAACTTAGATAAATAGATACATAGAAAGATTAAAAAAAAAAAAAGGAGGAAAGAAAAACACTGCCATTAAGTCATAGTGACCCTATAGGACCAAGTAGAACTGCCTTTTAGAGATTTCAAGGCTATATAACTTTAAGGACACAGACTGCTTCATTTATCTCCCTTGGAGCTGCTGGTAGGTTTGAACCACTAAGCGTTTGGTTAGTGTCCAATTACTTTAAACACTATGCCACCTGACTCCTAGAAAGATAGACCGGTATTTAAAAATCTGATGTTCTAGGAATGACATTTATAAACTATAATGTAAATTCGTTTGAGAAAGAATTTTTTACTTTAATTCTTCTACTTCCTTATCTAGCATCTTTGCAAGAAATATTTAGTAGATATTTATGTCAATGTCTCCAAGTTGGAAAGTGTTACCTAAATACATTTGATTTTTTTTTTTACTTAGTCATTATACTGATTAACTTCCATAACTCTGAAGATAGTCTTCATAATATTTCAGCATACATGTTAAAGAGGTGTCTTTTCTGTATCTGTTAACATAGTGAGATTGTTGACATCATATTTTTCATATTTCTCATATTTTGTAGACCATTGATTTAAGATATTACTTCTAAAAAATATATTTATTTTTTCCTTAAATGAACCAATTTTTTTTTTCCCTAGATCTTGTAACAAAATAGTGAAAATCAGTTTAAAATTAAAATTGACAAACAGGTTCATCTGATTCTTACAATCTTTTCATTTTTGTAGTTCACCTTAAATTTTTTTTTTATCATATCCAATTTTCTATTATTTTCACTTAGCTCTCCTCTTCAGTATGGCATAAATGCTGCCTTTCCTGTAATATGTGTTTTTGATAGTATCATATTATTGTTAGAAAAATTTCATTAAGCTTCATTGTCTGCAAACAAAATTTGATAAATAATTAACACAGTTTCTCTTTTCCATATTGTAATTATCCCATACACCACCAGCAGTTTTGCAAACTTTTCCTTTTTTTATTCAAGTGTAAAGTATGGGGTTTGGAATTTTGGGTTTGCCATTTAACTGTCTCGACAGGCATGCTTCTTAATGTGAAAACTAGTCATTCCATCTTATTGTTGTGACTTTCCTCATTATGTTCTCCCTGCCTGCAATGCCCTTTACTAAAATGCAATTTACTAGCCAATAAATATTTATTTTGATAAAATTCTCAAAATACATGGCTTTTATATTATGCTAGCATTTATTTGTAATGTTGTCCTGTATTGCTACTAATTTTGTCTATGTAAGTCTTACAATTTTTTCTGTTTCATTATTCAGCCACAAAACTTACACATACAAGGTGTTTAGGTGCAATTATACTAAAAAAAAAAAAAAAAAAAAAAGCCTCACTACCATCAAGTTGATTCTGACTCACTCAATGAGTTTCCAAGGCTGTAAATCTTTACAAAGCAGACTATGTTCCAACCACCAGCCTTTTGCTTACCAGCCAAATGCCTTAGCCACTATACCCCCAGAGCTCACAAAGCCATTAAAATTTCATTTGGTATGTAATATAAATATGTCATTCACTACTGAAGTTGTCCTGACTTCAAACAAGGGGTTGTGGTTCAATTTTTATTTTTCTTCTTGACTGTATTTTAGATTTCTAAAGAAATTATATGGAGAGTGATATGCATTTTTTAAAACAACTCAGTAAATTTTTATTTGAAATAAAAATAGATTTCCTTTATTTTTCCACATTTCATAGTTATTCAAATAAATTCAAATTTTTCTCTAACTTAGCTAATGCTTTCATTGTTGGTTGTGATTCATTCTTCTATGAAAACTCATTGCCACTGAGCCCGATCCCACTCAAAGTGACCCTCCCTTGGGTTTCTGAGGCGGTATCATTATGGAAATAGATTCTCCAAACTTCCTTCAGAGGAGTGGTTGGTGGGTTTGAACCTCTAGCTTTCTGGTTAGCAGTCAAATGCCTTGGGCACTATATATTTATGAAAAATATATTTCTATAATTCCACAGAGTTTATACTGACATTTTAATGACATTGTCTTGTTGTGTTGTTGTTATGTGCTGTCGAGTTGGACCTGAGTCATAGCGACCCCTCCTTGGGTTTTTGAGGCAGTATCACTACAGGAATAGATTGCCCCATCTTCCTTCTGAGGAGTGGTTGGTGGGTTTGAACCTCCAGCCTTCTGGTTAGCAGTCAAGTGCCTTAGGAACTGAGCTACCAGAGCTCAAGTAGCCATTTTTATTTGCATATACATGCATTCTAGCAATTACAGAAATCTTCCCATTTAAACTTGTACATTAATATACATGTGTGTTCTTAAGGAATGATTACAATTGCAGTCTAAGTTAAAATTAGTTAAAGTTTTAAAAGAGAGGGTTCCTAGTAATAACTTCCAAGATTCCAAGAGGTGATAAAATAGTAGGAAATTGACAGAAATGGATCAG
>NW_006921982.1:2951350-2951908 GCF_000298275.1 Orycteropus afer afer | reverse complement strand
AATACCATACACAAATGGTTTAAATTCTAAGAATTCTTTTAAAAGCTATGAAAGACAGTGCGGTAGCCAAAATTCTAATATGAGCTCCAAGATTCGCACCCCTTGGTTTGTACAAAAAAAAAAAAAAAAACAGGGAGAGTGGCTTTGTTAATGAAGCAGTCAACTGATATAAGCTTCAGACTAGTTCCATTCAACCAGTCTGAAAATTCACTATAATTTGGATTGATAATGTGAAGGATTTTATATTTTACAAGAGAAATATTTGATTAGAAATAATGTAATGTGACTAGTTATTATTATTTATCTATGACTTTCTAGTAAATCAGGACTATGGCAGGTAGGTTCAGTGCCAATCACTGGTACAGAGTAAATCTTAACTTCATACAAAATCAAAATTCTCTGTACTTTAGCACTAACAGTATAAATAATAATAAAAAAAATGATTATGCATGCAATATTTTGGAAATATTTCTTGTCTTCTATAAAAGATTCTCGAACACTTTCCCTCGTTACCCTCTCGAGAGGGACCGGGTCTCCGGGAGCAAGGTAAGCATGGGC
>NW_006921982.1:2885536-2949771 GCF_000298275.1 Orycteropus afer afer | reverse complement strand
GAGCCTTTTAGCCTAACGGACTATTCCTAAAGTTTCACGGTAATGTACCAAACAGTGTTTCTTTGCTATTCATAAGGTTTTCCCTGGCCAATCAGCACATCGATGTCCCAAAAGACTTACTTTATCCATATCATTAAAGGTTAGTTCTACTCTAATGAGGCAACTCTTTCCCAGGCCTATTTTGTGTGCCTTCCAACGCATGTGGCTCATCTTCCTGCACTCTGTTGGTCAATGTTTCCAAGCTATTCATGAAGTTGCCCAGTAATGTATCAGATAGTGTTTCTCTGCTAATCATAAGGTTTTCCCTGGCCAATTTTTGGGATGTGGATGGCCTACTCCTTTTTCCTAGTGTCTTAGTCTGTAAGCTGCATTGAAACCTGTGGACCATATGCAATTCTGCTGGCATCTGAAACACCAGTGGCACTGCCTCAAGCCTCACAGCAATGTACAAGCCCCACAGGATGACAAATTGACAAAAATGTTTGTCTCCCTTAGCTGTTGGAAACCTCTGCACCCTCTTACCTAATTCCTACCTGAAACCTGCCACTCTGTTGTTTCCAACTGCGTCTTGTCCCTACATTTCCTGGCTTGAGGGGGCTTGGGCTCTAGCCTTGCCTCCCATCCCTTTTAACCTGGATATCCTGCTGCTCCTGAGGTCCCCAAGGCCACTGCTTGTCTCTCCCTTTCCTGGCTTTTGGGGGCTTGGGGGCTAGCCTTGCCTCCTGCCCCTTTTAATCTGGATATCCTACTGCTCCTCAGGTCCCTGAAGCCACTCCTTGTCCCTCTCTTTCCTGTCTCTAAGGGGCTCTACTTCTAACCAGGTGTTGCTGTTGTTGTTATTTGCCATCGAGTCGGCCCCGACTCCTAGCGACCCCTCCTTGGGTTTCTGAGGCAGTTATCACTACGGAAGTAGGAATGCCCAACCTTCCTTCTGAGGAGTGGCTGGTGGGTTTGAACCGCCAGCCTCCTGGTTAGCAGTCAAGTGCCTTAGGCACTATGCTACCAGAGCTCCCAAAGATCCTGGCAGACTCTGAATAGAGAGGCTTCTGCTGAGACTCTAAGAAAACCAAAATGTTTAGAGCTGGCAAGAAAGAGTATCAGAGAGGAAATAAATGTATAGTATAATGACTCCAAGACTTGAAAAGTAGCCTCTTCACATATTCAGTTGAGTATTAATAGCATATACATATAAGGAAACTACCCAAAGACAGAGAAATTGACAAAATCATTAGAGGTAACGTCTGACACTAACATAGAGCCAGGAATAGTGCCTCTTCCATAGCCAGAATGTAAAATATCATAATTAATCATTGAATAGAGTACTCAGAATTGTATTGACTCAATAATGGATAATTATTAACCCTAGATTAAACATTGCTCTGGACTTGTCTAATAAATCTTAAAAATGAGATGCACAAAAATCCAACTCTTTCTAAGTAAGTGAACTATACCATGGGATAAAGCAGAAGATTTATAAGAGAAGAAAAATATCTGACACACACAAGGTAAAATACATAATGAAATCAAAGATTAACAGATGTGTAACAGAAGCAAGAAAATATCAATCAAAACTGACAGCAGTGACACATATGCTAGCGTTAGCGAAAGACTTCAGAAGTCACACATTCTGTTGTTATAACTGTACTTCTTATGTTCAAAAAGTTAAATAAAAATATGAAATATCATAGACACCAAATCAAACTTCTAGAGATAAAAACTACATGTGTTACATGAAAAGTACATTAATAAAATTAGACACCTCAAAACAAAAGTTTAGCAAATATAATGAAAAAACATAAAATCTATCCAAAATGAAAAGCCAAAAAGAAATGTAGGACATAAAGAATTGAGAAAATTAGGGAAGTTCCAGTAAGATGGTGGAATAGGCAGACAAACTACACAGATCCTCTTCAACAAAGAAAAGGGAAACCAATTAACACAGATACAGAAGATAATTTTGGAGCCCTGAGCTTTGAAAGGAAGAATACAGAAGTGGACCACACTCTAGCTAGTAGAAAAATCTGCATTAAAACACTGAAAAAAGGAGACATATGGAGCTGCAATCTGTCAGTGATCGTGATGGCATGGACAGCTTGGATATTACCAAGTGGTGTTAAGAGCTAAGAATTAACCTAAAAATCAGCCCTGCTAACCAGGGGCTGTATGGAGGAATATACTAGTGGCTAGTGAATAAAAGAGGAAGCAGTGAAGAGGAGATGGTCTGAGCTGTGGAATTTTGGCTGTATTGGGGGGTGCAGTCATTTTGAATGTTTACAAATGGTTCAACCAATTTAGATATTTAAAGTGCAGCATTCTCTCAGATTCCAGGGACCTAAGATTAGGCTCCACTTGGTGGAGACTGCAAGAACATTCTGGACACAAATGACTGGAAAGGTGTGATATTCCCCTTGTTACTCTTATACCCCGCAGCCTCCTGGTGAATGGAGGTGTGGCCATCTTTCATTGACACCCACATTCTGGGCCAGCAGAAATTCTATCCTACTCTGCATGCTCCAACAGAACCTGGGTGCCCTGCCCTGCCAGATTTATATATATATTTTTAGTTTGTTTCTTTTTGTCTGTTTTTAAAGTATTATTATTATTATTTGTTTGTCCTTTTATTATTATTCTTTATTCTTCCCTTTCCAAGATCTAGTTTTCAGCTTTTTCTCTCTTCCTTGTTCATAGTTCTCATTATTTTTTTTTCCTTCTCATGATTCTTCCCATTCCTGTTTTCCTTTTGCATTTTTACCATTATTTTTCTTCATTATTCTCCTGCTCTACTTCTTTTCTCTTATTGTTGCCTCCCCTGACATTGTGGTTTTTTTTTTTTTTTTTTTCCTGTTTTGGTGATTGTCACTATGTGTTTATGTCATGATTTTTTTGTCTGCTTGCTTTTACATTTTTGGTGGTTTTTCAATCATAATTTTTATCTAACTGAGGGAAAGACAGCAACTATGCCATACAAAGCAACCACATCCACAACTTCTGCAGCTCCACTTACTGAGTGACAATAACCACTTCCTTCTCCACCAACTGGCCAATGATAAATGACCACCAAGAAGAGACTGACTCACCCTTAACTACTCTTCACAAACAGTTAACAGAGATCTAAATACAACAACTTCTCAATGTCTCAGAGACAACAGACTATCACAGTCCACACAAAGAAGCAAGAAAAAGTGGTAAAAACAAGGGAGCAGGATACAGATGCAGAACACACACCTGAGGAAAAAGCAGCATTGGAATTTCCTAATGAGGAATTTAAAAGAATTATACTTAGGTGTAATTTGAAGATACCTTCAAAGGATTGAGAGACTGATCAAGGAAAACACTGTCAAAATTAAGGAGAACACAGGCAAAACCCTAGAAGAATTTTGGAAGAAAATACAAGAACAAAATGACAAAATAAATGAAAAATTAGAAATGATACAAAATCTCCAGATAGAAATCCAGATGTTTAATACTAAACTTTCAAAAATAGATAACACATTGAATGGGAAAAGGAGTAGGATTGATTCTATGGAAGACAGAATTAATGAGATTGAAGACAAAAACCTGAATACTTCTTTGGAAAGGGATCAATCAGAAAAAAGGTCAAAACAAAATGAAAAAAGCTTAAGGTTCACATGGGATACCATCAAAAGGAATAACTTACATGTAATCACAATTCCAGAACAGGAAGAGAAAATGAAAACCACTGAGAAAATGGTCCAAGATTTGTTGGAAGAGAACAACACAATATTCATTCTTTTGCAGTGCACATGGAACATTCTCCATGATAGACAATATGTTAGGCCATAAAGCAAACCTTAATAAATTTAAAAAAAAACATTGAAATATTGCAAAGCATCTTCTCAGACCACAATGCTATCAAATTAGAAATCAACAATAAGAAGATCAATGGAAAAAGAGCAAATACATGGAAACTGAACAACACCCTTCTTAAGACTGACTGAGTAATAGAAGAAATTAAAAATTAAATTAGACAATTCCCTGAATCAAATGATAATGAAAAGAGAAATATCAAAATCTTTGGGACATAGCAAAAACAGTGATCAGAAGACAATATATAGTAATAAACGCATGCATCAAAAAAGAAGAAAGAGCCAAAATCAACACTTTAAATGAACATATCCAACAACTATAAAAAGAACAGCAAGAAAAGTCTACAGTCACCAGAAAAAAAGGAAAAAATAAAGATTTGAGCAGAAATCAACAAAACAGAAAATATAAAAAATCAACAAGAATAGAAGTGGATTTTTTGAAAAGATTGATAAAATTGACTAAACACTGGCAAACTGAAAAAAGGAAAAGAGGGAGAGAATATAAATAACATGAATGAGAAACAAAATAGGCACCAACACAACAGAACCAACTGAAATAAAAAGGGTAATATCAGGATACTATGATTTAACAAATTTAAAAATATTGAAGAAATGGACAAATTTATAGCAACATACTACTTACTTAAACTAACACAGACTGAGGTGGAAAAGTTGAACAGACCCATAACAAAAGAAAAAATTGAACAGGTCATAAAAAAATGCCAATAGAAGAAAAGCCCTGGCTCAGACAGTTTCCCTGGAAAATTCTACCAAATATTTAGAGAACTGACACCAATCCTACTCAGACTATTCCAAAACAGAGAAAAGAACAGACTCCTCCCAAATTCATTTTATGAAGCAAGCATAACCTTGATACCAAAACCAGGTAAAGACATCACTCTAAAGGGAGATTATAGACCAATATCCTTCATGAATATAGATGCAAAAATCTTCAGCAAAATCCTAGCCAATAAATTCCAACAACATATCAAAAAAAATAATATATTATGACCAAGTGGGGTTCATATTGGGTATGCAAGGATGGTTCAAAAAAAAAAAAAAAAAATCAATGTAATCCACCACATGAATAAAACAAAGGAAAAGAACCACATGATCATATCAATTGATGCAGAAAAGGCATTTGATAAAATCCAACACCTATTCCTTATCAAAACTCTCACCAAAATGAGAATAGAAGGGGCATTCTCAACATATTAAAGGGCATATATGCAAAACCAATAGCTAATATTATTCTCAAGGGAGGGAAACTGAAACCATTCCTCTTGTGAACAGAAACCAGTCAAGGATGCCCTCTATCACCATTTCTGTTCAACATTGTATTGGAAATCATAGCCAGGGCAACAAGGCAAGAAAGGGAAATCAAAGGCATCCAATTTGGTAAGAAAGAAGTCAAACTATCCCTATTTGCTGATGATATGATCCTATACCTAGAAAACCCAAGAGACTCAGTCAAAAATCTACTGGAACTAATTGAGAGATTTAGCATACTGGCAACATACAAGATCAATATCCAAAAATCAGTTGGATTTTTCTACATCAGCAAAGAGATTGCTGAAAAAGAAATACAGAAATCAATATCATTTACAATAGCTACCAAAAAAAAAAAAAAAAAAAAAATCTTGTGAATAAATCTTACCAGGGACACAAAAGACCTGTACAAAGAAAACTATAAAAGACTACTTTAAGAAACCATAAGAGATCTACATAAATGGAAGACCATGCTATGCTTGTGCATAGGAAGATTGAACACTGTCAATTCTACCCAAATAAGAAAATGTCAATTCTACCCAAAGCAATTTATACAGTCAATGCAATCTCAACCCTGATCCCATCAAAATTCTTTAAGGTATGGAAAAACCAATCACTAACTATGTGGAAAGGAAAGAGACCTTGGATAAGCAAAGCATTATTGAAGAAGAACAAAGTAGGAGCTCTCACACTGCCAGATCGTAAAACTTACTATACAGCCACAGGAGGCAAAACTGCCTGGTATTGGTACAACAACAGACACATAAACCAGTGGAATAGAATTGAGAACTCAGAAATAGATCCATCAAACTATGGTCAGCTGTTCTTTGTCAAAGGGCCGAAATGCATTAATTGGGAAGGAGATTGTTAAACAAATGGTGCTGGCAAAACTAGATATCCATTTGCAGAAAAATGAAATAAGATGTGTACCTCACACCATACACAAAAACTAACTCTAGATGGATCAAAGACTTAAATGTGAAACCTAAAACTATCAAGTTCCTCAAGAAAAAACTAGATGCAAATTTATATATGGCATGAATAGACTATCAAGCATAACTCAAAATGAACAAACAGCAGAAGGTAAACTAGATGAATTGGGCCTTCTAAAAATTACATTTTTATATGCTTCCAAAGACTTCTCCAAAAGAGTCAAAAGAGAAACTATAGATTGGGAAAAAATATTTGGCAGTGACATATCTGACAAGGAATTTATCTCTAGAATTTATAGAAAACTCCCAACACCTCAACAGCAAAAAGACAAATAATCCAATTAAAACATGGGCAGAAGGAATGAACAGACACTTCACCAAAGAGAATATTCAGGCAGCTAAGAAACATGAAAAAATGCTCACAATCGTCCTCCATTGTTGTTCTTGTTGTGTGCCGTCAAGTCGGCCCTGACTCATAGCGACCCCTCCTTGAGTTTCTGAGGCAGTATCACTATGGAAGTAGATTGCCCAACCTTCCTTCAGAGGAGTGGCTGATGGGTTTGAACCATCAGCCTTCTCGTTAGCAGTCAAGTGCCTTAGGCACTATGCTGACGCAAATCAAAACAACGAGATACCATCTTGCCTCAGCACTAGTAGCAAAGTTCAATTATATGGAAAATAACAAATGCTGGTGAGGATGTGGAGAAACTGATACTCTCATACACTGCTGGTGGGACTGTAATATGATACAACTGCTGTGGAAAGCAGTATAGTGATTCCTTAAAAAGTTGAATTTAGAAATACCATTTGACCCAGTCATTCCATTACTTGGTATGTATCCTAAAGAAGTGAGAGCCAGGATAAGAGCAGACATATGCATGCCCATGTTCATTTCAGCACTATTTACAATAGCCAAAAGATGGAAAGAACCTAGGTGCTCATCAACACAAGAATGGATAACCAAATTATGGTCATTCACACAATGGGTACTATACAACCTAAAGAATAATGCAGCATCTGCAAAACACCGCATAATGTGGATATTCTTGGATGACATTATGCTGAGTGAAATAAGTCAAACACAGAAGGACAAATATTGTACTAGTCAGTTATTGTAAAAAGTCAAGGAAAGTTTTATATATGGAAGGAAATTTTCTTCGTTGGTTACCAGAGGTTGGGGGAGGGGAGGAAACACTGTTAGATAGGTAGAGACAAGTATTGATTTGGGTGAAAAGAAGGGCAATGTACCAAATGTGAGAGATCAAGACAGTGACAATGAGGAAGAGGAAGACATAGAGAGGTGCATGGGAAGTACAGATGACAAAGATGAACCCTTTTGCACATACAGTACTGCATTGCCAGTGAAGGCAAACATTGATATATGGGTGGATAGATGGGTAGAGTGGCTGAAATATTAGGTATGTCTATCCAAGTGGGAGTGTGCCCATGACCTTGTATAGAGTTGGCAGACAATGTTTTTACAATTGTATTTGTATAATCCATAAGATTTCCCAGGTATATAGTAGAGCTGACCAGGGACAAGTTTGTAGTCATGCCTTGGCCACAGCCAGCTACCCAGAGGTAGCATGTAGTTTGACGTGTGGGCTTGGGACATGGTCTCATGGGACATCAAGCTCAATTGGCATAACATACTGCCCAAAAACATTGTTCAAAATATTGTTCAAAACACAAAGACATCCTACTTTGGCAAATAGCAACTGGGACCTTAAAAGCTTAAAGGAGCCATCTTGTTGCAACAATGGGTCTCTCCCTGCGCAGAGCAAAAAAGAATGAAGAAAACCAAAGATACATTGAAACAATTAGTCCAAGTGACTGGGACACTATGTGATCCTCCACCTATATGACTACGAGACCAGAAGAACTAGATGGTGTCCAGCTACCACTGTCAACCACTTGGAAAGGGATCTATGTAGGAGGTCCTGGGCAGAGTGGGAGAACAATGTAGAACAAAACTCAAAATCATTAAAAAAAAGGGGGAGTGGGTTTGCTGCTCTGATAAAACCTGATAGAACCACTGACACTATGGTCTGTAGCTGCGCTTCATGCCTGGAATTGAACCCATTTCTGTGCCTTCCAGCCAAACAAGAGTCAGGTTTATGAACTGAACATTTACATTAAGTAGATAAACTTATTTGAGAGATCAATCATGGGAGAATAGAAGGGCTGTGTATGTACAACGAAACTGGTTGGGGAACAGGAGTGCATGGGAGGGAAGGACACAGGAAAATGTAACTATGGGGAGGAAGTGGGAGGGGAGCTGTTGCATTGTGGGAAACTGCAGTCAATGTCATGAGAAAAAATGTATGTGAGCTGTTGTATGGAAAGTGAATTTGTTCTGTAAACCTCCACCCAAATCACAATAAAAATTAAAAAATAAAAGAAGAAGAAACATTGAGAAAACCAGAAACAGCATTTGTGAACTATGGGGAAATTACTGTTCCCAAAAAGTGAATGGAGGTCAAAGGAAAATTTTGAACAAATAATGGTCAAGTATTTCTAAATTTGATGAAAATTATAAATTGATTTACTCAAGATGTTGAAAAATTCCTAAATGGAAGAAATCTGAAAATAACTTCTCCAAGTTGTATAATAATCAAATTGCAAGAAATTAGTAATGAATCAACTACATCTGTAGAAAGACATTATGGAGACATTCATATCATTCAGAGCAAGAATCAGGCTGAATCTGGAACAGACCATCAAGTGATCATATGCAAATTCGAGATGAAGCTGGAGAAAATTCAAACAATTCCATGAGAGCCAAAATACAACCTTGAGTATATCTCACCTGAATTTAGAGATCATCTCAGGAGTACATTTGCAAATGGAAGAAATGATGAAATAAAAGAGCTGAACATAAGATTTCAAAGGGCAACTTGAGAACACAAAGTAAAGTATTACAATGAAATGTGTAAAGACTTGGAGTTAGAAAACCCAAAGGGATGGATATGCTTGACATTTCTCAAGTTGAAAGAACTGAAGAAAAATATTCAAGCCTCAGGTTGCAATATTGATGGATTCTATGGGCAAAATCTTGAATGATAAAGGAAGCATCAAAGGAAAATGGAAAGAATACAGTCACTGTACCAAAAATAATTGGTTAATGTTCAACTATTTCAGGTAGTATCATATGATAAAGAACTGATGAATTGATGGAAGAAGTTCAAGAAGGTTTTGTCAAAATACAAGTCTGCAGTAATCATGGAATGCCAATGGAGATGTTTCAATAAATGGCTACAATTCTGTAAGCACTCATTCATCTGTGCCAAAATATTTGAAAGACAGATAACTGGCCAACTGACTGGAAGAAATATATATTTGTGCCCATCCCGAAGAAAGGTGATCCAAGACAATGTGGATATTATCAAACAATATCATTAATATGGCATGCAAGTACAATTTGCTGAAAATAAAAAATAGCTGCAGCAGTAATTAGACAGGAAACGTCCAGAAATTCAAGCCAAATTCTGAAGAGGACATGGAACGAAGAATATCAATCATATGGATCTTGACTGAAAGGAACGAATGGCAGAAGGATGTTGACCTGTGTTTTATTAGTATGCAAAGCCATTTGACTCTGTGTATAATAACAAATTATAGATAACATTGCAAAGAATGGGAATTCCAGAACACCTCACTTTGCTAATGAGGAACTTGTACCTTGTGCCAAGAGGCAATCATTCAAAGAGATCAAAGGTTAAAATCAGGAAATGTGTGCATCAGAATTGTATCCTTTCACCATACTTAGTCAATATGTATGCTAAGCAAATAATCCAACAAACTGGGATGTGTGAAGAAGAATGCACCACCAGGATCAGAGAAGACTCATTAACAATCTGTGATATGCAGATGACACAACTTTGCTGAAATTGAAGAAGACTTGAAGCACTTATTGATGAAGATCAAAGATTACAGACTTCAGTATGGATTACAGCTCAAGATAAAGGAAACAATAATCCTCATAACTGGACCAATAAGCAATATAATAAATGGAGAAAATATTGAAGTTGTCAGGGATTTAATTTTATTTGGATCCATAATCAGTGCTAATGGAAATGTTGCTGTTGTTGCTAGTTGCCATCGAGTTCTCTTCAACTCACAGTGACCCTGTGCACAGCAAACAAAACACTGCCCATCCCTCACCAGCTTCATTATCCCTGCTATACTTGAGCCCATCACAGCAGCCATTGTGTCAATCCATCTCGTTGAGGGCCTTCCCCTCTTTCATCGACCTTCCACCTTACCAAGCATAACATCTGTCTCCAGGGAATTGTCCCTTCTGACAACATGAGCAAAGGAGGTGAGATGAAGTCTGGTCATTCTCGCTTCCAAAGAGCATTCCACTTACACCTCCTCCAGGACAGATTTGTTAGTTCTTTTAGCACTCCATGGTACTTTTAGCATTTTTCACCAGGTCCATAACTCAAAAGCATCAATTCTTCTTTGGTCTTCCTTATTCATTGTCCAGCTCTCACATGAATAGAAAGTGCTTGAAAATACCATGATTTATGATAGGCACACCATAGTCCTCAAGGAGACATCTTTGCTCTTCAGCACTTCAAACAGGTCTTTTGCAGCTGACTTGCCCAGTGCTGTACATTGTCTGATGTCCTGACTGCTGCTTCCATTGTGTTGATTATAGAACCAAGCAATGTGAAGTCTTTGACAACCTCAATCTTTTCTCCATTTATCATGATGTTGTTTATAGGTCCATTTGTGAGGATTTTTGTTTTCTTTGTATGGAGGTGTAATCCATATTGCAGACTGTAGTCTTCAGTTTTCATCAGTAAATGCTTCAAGTCATCCTCAATTTCAGCAAGAAGAGTTGTGTCATCAGCATATTGCAGGTTGTTGATGATTCTTCCTCCAATCCTGATACCACATTCTTCTTCATATAGTCCTGCTTCTTGGATTATTTGCTCAGTGTAGAGATTGAATAAGTATGCAGAAAGGATACAATTTTGACACACTCTCTTCTTGATTTTAAACCATGCAGTTTCCCCTTGTTCCCTTCAAATGACAATCTCCTGGTCTATGTACAGGCTTCCCATGAGTACAATTAAATGTTCTGGAATTACTATTCTTCTCAATGTTATCTATAATTTGTTATGATTAACACAATGAAATGTTTTTGCATAGTCAATAAACACAAGTAAACATTTTGGTATTCTTTGCTTTCAGCCAAGATCCATCTGATGTCAGCAATGATATTCCTCATTCCACATCCTCTTCTGAATCCATCTTGCATTTTTGGAAGTTCTCTTTCAATATATTGCTGCAACTGTTTTTGAGTTACCATCAGTAAGATTTTACTTGAGTGCACTATTAATGATAATGTTTGATTATTTCCTCATTCTGTGGAATCACTTTTCTTTGGAATGGGTACAAATATGGATCCATTCCAGTCAGTTGGCCAGGAGGCTGTCTTCCAAATCTTCTAGTATAACCAAGCAAGTGCCTCCAGTGCAGCATCCATTTGTTGAAACATCTCAATGGATATTCTGTCAATTCCTGGAACCTTGTTTTTTGCCATTTCCTTCAGTGCAGCTTCGACTGCTTCCGGCAATACCATTGGTTCTTGATCACATGCTGTCTCCTTAAATAGATGAACATTGACCAATTCTTTTTGGTACAGTGGCTTTGTGTATTCATTCTTTTGATATTTCCTATGTCATTCAATATTTTGACCATAGGATCTTTCAATATTGCAACTTGAGGTTTAAATTTTTTCTTCTTCAGTTCTTTCAGCTTGAGAAATGCTGAGTGTGTCCTTCTCTTTTGGTTTTCTAACTCCATGTCTTTGCACATTTCATTATAGTAATTGGCTTTGTCTTCTTGAGCTACTCTTTGAAATATTTTGTTCAGTTCTTTTACCTTATCATTTCTTCCATTTGCTTTGGCTACTCTCCATTCAAGGGCAAGTTTCAGAGTCTCTTCTGACATCCATTTTGGTGTTTGCCTCCTTTCCTATCTTTTTAATGACCTTTTGCTTTCTTCATGGATGACGTTGTGGATGTCATCCCACAATTCCTCTGGTTTTCGGTCATTGGTGTTCAATGCATCAAATTTATTCTTTAGATGATCTGTAAATTCAGGAAGGATATATTCAAGATCATATTTTGTCTCTCCTGGTTTTATTCTAATTGTCTTAAACTTGCATATGTGGTTTGTCCCACAATCAGCTCCTGGTCTTGACTTGCTTGAAGATACTGAGCTTTTCCATCACCTCTTGCCACAGATGTAGTCAATTTGATTCTTGTGTAATCCATCTGGTGAAGTCTACATGCATAGATATCTTTTGTGGTGTTTAACAAAGGTATTTGGAATGAATAAGTCATTGGTCTTACAAACTTCTATCATGCAATCTCCAGCATTATTTTTGTCACCAAGGCCAAATTTTCCAACTACCGGTAAATCTTGTTTTTTTCCAACTTTTACATTCCAATCACCAGTGATAATCAGCACATCTTGATTGCATGTTTGATCAATTTCAGACTGCAGAAGTTGGTAAAAATCTTCAATTTCTTCATCTTTGGCTTTGGGGGTTGGTGTGTACATTTGGATAATTGTTGTATTAACTGGTCTTCCTTGTAGATGTATGGATATTATCCTATCACTGATAGCATTGTACTTCAGGACACATCTTGAAACATCCTTTGTGATGATGAATGCCACACCATTCCTCTAGAATTTGTCATTCCTGGCATAGCAGATCCTATGGTTCTCTGATTCAAAATGGCCCAAACTGGTCCACTTTAGCTCATTAATGCCTAGGATAGGAGCTCTGGCAGCATAGTGCCTAAGGCACTAGTCTGCTAACCAGAAGGCTGGCAGTTCAAACCCACCAGCCACTCCTCAGAAGGAAGGTTAGGCAATCTATTTCCGTAGTGATAGTGCCTCGGCAACCCAAGGAGGGGTCGCTATGAGTCGGGTCCTACTCGACGGCACATAACAACAACAACAACAACAATGCTTAAGATATCAAACTTTGTGTGTTCCATTTCATTTTTGAAAACTTCCTATTTTCCTAGATTCATACTTTTGTATATCCCATCTTGCAATTATTAATGGATGTTTTCAGCTGTTTCTCCTCAGTTTGAGTTGTTCCATGTCAGCAAATGAAGGTCTGGAAAACTTTACCTTATCCATATCATTAGAGTCGGTTCTACTTTGATGAGGCATCTCTTTCCCAGTCCTATTTTTAGTGCCTTCCGACATAAGGGGCTCATTTTCTGGTACTGTATCGGACAATGTTTCAGGGCTATTCATAAAGTTATCCAGTAATGTATCAGACAGTTTCTCTGGTATATAAGATTTTCCTTGGACAGTTCTTTGAGAATTCTGTTTTATGGAAGTCTAAATTGTCCTTTTATATGTTCAAATAAATGTTTTTCTAAACAAACATTTTTTTTTCATATTTATTATTCATTCATTCACTCATTCACTCATTCATTTAGCAAGTGTTGATTCACAGTACATTTTCACATTTCTTCTATCTCCCTCTTTGGTAATGAGGGAAATAGTTAAGAGCTGGAGGCAGGGAAAAGGAATAGTAAAATAATAGAGGCTGAAAGAGAAAAGATAAAATGTAGCAAATGGCATTTGTTTAGACCATGTGTTCAACTTTGAGCACATCAACATGAGATGACACTTTTAATTCAAGTAAAGATTCAGGTTGATAACTGAACATATAGGTTTGTACTTCAGAAGAGAGATCTATGTCAGAGAATTTGTGAATTGTCAATGGATAGAGGTAAATGAAAGAAACAAGAATGAACCACAACCTAATAGAGAGTGAGGTGTAAGAAAATAAAATATGTGGCAACAGCCCAAGGACCTTCAAGATTAATGATCATTTAGAAGTAGAAGGATATGCTATAATCAAATTACCACCTTCTACTGATTGATATTCGGAAGGAAGGTTGGGCAATCCTACTTCCGTAGTGATACTGCCTCAGAAACCCAAGGAGGGGTTGCTATGAGTCAGGGTCGACTCGACGGCACATAACAACAACAACAACAACAACTGATTGATATTGCACCTTCCATTTTTGGCTGTTACAAACAGTGCTACATAAACTAATTTTTACATATGTTATTTTGCATGTGCAGATATATTTGCTGGTTAGAGTCCCACAATTCAAGTCTGAGTCAATAGAGAAATGTTTTGTAGTTTATTATATATGGCATAATTGCTCTCCTTATGGAGTTGTACCATTTGGAAACCCCACAAGCAATGTAGAAGAAAGGTTATGTCTCCACTGACTCACTGAAGGAGTAGTGTGTCAAATTTTTGAATGTTCAACAATATCCTAAATGAAACATGGCATTTCAGTGCACTTGTATTTTTATTTACCTTATCATGAATTTGGCTAATCGTCTTATACATATATTTTTGTGCCATTTGGAAATATTATTTGCATGAAATGCTTGCTAATGACCTTAACCCAATTTTTGGCCTGTTGCTAACTTTATTTTCAGTTTTTTAGAAGTTCTTTCCATATAAGGGATTTTTTTGTTAAAAGACTTGCAAATGTTTTCTCCCCAAAGTCATTGTTTTTTTCAAATTGATCTTTCTTGCCATGGCTAAGGTATTTTCTTGATTTTTTTTTTTTTTTTTTGTAGTAGTAGTTCATTTTGTCTATCTCATCTTTATTGGCTCTGAAATTTTGAGTAATGCTTATAAAAATCTTCCTGTTGCATTTTTACAAAGAAATCATGATGTTTTATTTAAGCAGTTTTTTACGTTTAAATATTTGATATATTTAGGTCTGTCTTCATGTACAATGAGATATGGGTATAATATTAATATTTGTTTAATATTTACTAGTTGTCTCAATACTGTTCATTAAAATATCTGTCCCTACATTCATGTTTTGAGGTCCCAAATGCATTATGTCCTACACTAAACAGGTATTTAGTCTTATTTCTAAATGTTGTACTCCATTTCATTTGTCTGGCTATTTGTGCATCATACAAATCTTTTATAATAGTTATTATTGAGTCTTTATAATGTGTTTTAAATCTGGTACGTCCCTCCACTTATTGCTCTTTTTCTGAAATACTGTCACATTTCTTCCATTTCCCTTTTTAGCGATGATTCTTATGCAAATTAAAAGCTGGGGGCAGGGGGAAGAACAGTAAAATAATAGAGGCCAAAAGAGAAAAGATGAAAATTTCATCACATGATCCTGGAAGTGAATATAACCAAAGGGGCTGGAAGCTGAGTAAGTTGAAAAGGCTTGCATTGTTAAAGAAAGCTCAGGCCTGGATAGGGATCATCCCCATGTCCTCTGGCTTGCACTCACAGGAATTGGATAATTGATGTAGTTGAGTCTCCAGCAAAGATATCTTTCCCAAAGACTGTCTCAGTTATTGCCATTGAGGATAAGGAGAAGTTCGCACTAGGGATTGGTACTTGGTCTCTGAGGTCAATGGACAAAGGGAATTTTTCCAGAGATCAAAAACAAAGCTTGACAAATTAAGTATTCCAGGAATTTATACACGACAGTGCAGGGAAGTTTCACAATTTCTGCTTTGCACTATTGTTGTTTAAATGTTCAATGACTGATTGTATGAATCTCACAATGTGTTTCCCACCTGAAACCAGAGTTTTGTTTTTAATTGTGAATAGTCTGTTCATATACTTTAAAAATGATGATAGTGGATAACTTTTTTTGGGTCTATAGGTCTTTGTACCATGAGGATCCATAATTAATAACTCCTAAGGGAGAGTGAAGGAGCTCTGGTAGTGTAGTGCCTAAGGCACTTGATGGTCAACCAGATGGCTGACAGTTCAAACCCACCAACCGCTCCTTGGAAGGAAGGTTGGGCAATCTACTTCCGTAATGATACTGCCTCAGAAACCCAAGAGAGGGGTCTCTATGAGTCAGGTCTGACTCGATGGCAAATAACAACAAACAGCAACAACAAGGGAGAGTGGAGATGATTTGAAATGCATATTGATGAAGATCAAAGACTACAGTATGATGTATAGATTACACCTTGACATAAAGAAAACAAAAATCCTCACTACTGGACCAATAAGCAAACATAGTAATAAATGGAGAAACAAATTGTCAGGGATGTCATTTTACTTGGAGCCACAATCAACACCCATGGAAACAGCAGTCAAGAAATCAGACATCATATTGCATGGGGTATATCTGCTGCAAAAGACCTCTATAAAGTGTTAAGAAGCAAAAATGCCTCTTTGAAGACTAAGATGTGCCTAACCCAAGCCATGGTATTTCCAAATTCATCATCTGCATGTGAAAGCTGGACAATGAACAAGGAAGACAAAAGAAGAGTTGATGCCCTTGAATTGTGGTGTTGGCAAAGAAAACTGAAAATCCTATGCATTGCCGAAACAAATCTGTGCTGAAAGAAGTGCAGCCAGAATGCTCCTTGAAAGCTAGAATGGCCACACTTCATATCACCTACTTTGGTCTTGTTGTCAGAAAGATATCATGGAGAAGAATATCATCTTGATAAAGTAGAGAGTCAGTGCAAAAGGGGAACACCCTCAATGAGATGGATTTACGAAGTGGCTTCAAGGACAGACTCAAGCATAGCAAGAAATGTGAAGATGATGCACGTCTGAATGGTGTCTTGTTCTGTTGTATGTTCTGTTGACATGAGACAGAGCTCACCCAATGACACCTAATAACAACAACAATGGAGAAAAACAAAACCAAACTCACTGCTATCAAGTGAGTTTGACCTCTCCTTGGGTTTCTGAGATGGTATCACTACAGAAGTAGATTACCCAATCTTCCTTCCAAGGAGTGGTTGGTGCATTTGCACTCCTAGCTCTCTGGTTAGCACTATGCCACCAGGGCTCCTACAACAATGGAGAGGAGTTCTTATTTCCTGAAAATCTTGGGCTTCATGTTAGACACTGCAATAGGATAAGATTTTAGAGTTGTACCACTTTGGAAAGGGGTGAGTGTAACACATTGAAGCAACAGAGTAACAAAATGAGAATGCTTCTTAGAAGTGAGGGTGGAAAAGCTTCATTTTGCTTACTTTTGACATGTCATCAGGGAAGAACAACCGCTAGATAAAACTGTAATGTTTGGTAAAATAGAGAGTCAGTATAAATCATGGAAACTTTCAGTGAGATAGATTGACAAAACAGCCACAACAATGTTCTATTCTCATGCACAAGGTCAACTTGAGACAAAGTTGATTTGACAACAACTATCTACAACAACTCTTGTGTGGATCTGGGGTGGTCAATATTATTAGGTTATATATACATATATTTATAAAACACATTAGATAAAACGTGCTTGGTTGTGATATATTTCTTTTTAATTTATTATACCAATTTTCTAATATACAGAAATGTTTCAATAAATTATTTTAGTTGAAGTAATAGATATTAACAAATAACCTCCAATCTAGTGGCTTTAACAAGTCATCTGTATATCCATTGTTGTTGGATATCAGCTTTACTCTTTACTGATATCTAGCAGCATATCTCTAGGCGGAGGATACAATCGCCATTTGAAATATTGCTGGTTCACAGGAACAAAGAAACAGATAAATGATATGCTGACTTTGTAAACTTCGGTCTGCAAATACATAGATCTTTTTTACTCATATTTCATTGGGGAAAAAAAAAAAAACAAGTTTCACGACTATACTCATTTTATGAGATTTCAAAAACACACTTGGATAATCTCAATCCAATCAGGAATTGAGATGCCTTGAAGTTAAAATTTAGTTTCTGTTGGAGCTAGCTTTTTCCAAGGTTTCCTTTATTCTCAAGGGATAATCACTTGAGATCACAATCCAAATCTCAGAGGTTCTCAGTGCCTCTCTTACTGTTAGGTAAAGCTTTCGAGACCTCCATTTGCTGAGGTGGCACCACTCAAATTGAGGAGAAAGAGCATCAAATATCCATTAATAATTGGAACATGGAATGTATGAAGTATGAATCTAGGAAAATTGGAAGTTTCAAAAATGAAATGGAATGCATAAAGATTGATATCCTAGGTATCAGTGAGCTGCAATGGACTGGTTTTGGCCGTTTTGAATCAGACAACCATATGATCTACTATGCCAGGAATGACAATTTAAAGAGGAATGGTGTGGCATTCATCATCACAAAGGATGTTTCAAGATCTGCCCTTAAGTACAATGCTGTCAGTGATAAGATAATATCCATACACCTACAAGGAATGCCCATTAATATGATTACTGAAATTTATGCACCAACCACCAAAGCCAAAGATGAGGAAATTGAAGATTTTTATTGACTTCTGTAGTCTGAAATTGACTGAACATGCAATCAGGATGTGTTTATTATCACTGGTGACTGGAATGCAAAAGTTGGAAACAAAGAAGAATCACTGGTAGTGGGAAAATTTGGCCTTGGTGACAGAAATAATGCTGGAATTCACATGGAAAAAATTACAAAGACTGACTTATTCATTGCAAATACCTTTTATCAACAACTAAAACGATGGCTGTACACGTGGACTTCACCAGATGGAACACACAGGAATCAGATTGACTACATCTGTGGCAAGAGGCAATGGAAAAGCTCAATATCTTCAGCCAAAACCAGGCCAGGAGCTGATTGTGGAACAGACCATCAACTGCTCATATGCAAGCTCAACTTGAAGTTAAAGACAATTAAAACAAGTCCATGAGAGCCAAAATATGATCTTGAATATATCCTTCCTGAATTTAGAGAACATCTAAAGAATAGATTTGAGGCATTGAACACCAGTGACCAAAAACCTGAAGAACTGTGGGATGACATCAAGAACATCATCCATGAAGAAAGCAAGAGGTCACTAAAAAAACAACAAAAGAAGAGAAGACCAAAATGGATGACAGAAGAGACTCTGAACCTTGCCTTTGAGTGAAGAGTAGCTAAAGCAAATGAAAGAAATGACAAGATAAAATAATTGAACCAAAGATTTCAAAGTGCATCTTGAGATGACAAAGTCAATTGCTATAATGAAATGTGCAAAGACCTGGAGTTGGCAAAACAAAAGGGAAGAACATGCTCGACATTCCTTGAGCTGAAAGAATTGAGGAAAAAAATTAAGCCTCAAGTTGCAATATTGAAACATTCTACAGGCAAAATATTGAATGATACAGGAAACATGAAAAGAAGATGGACACAGAATCACTGTACCAAAAAGAGTTGGTCGATCTTCATCCATTTCAGGAGGTGGCATATGATCTGGAACCAATGGTATTAAAGGAGGAAGTCGAAGCTGCAATGAAGGAATTGGTGAACAACAAGGCTCCAGGAATTGATAGAATACTCATTGAGATATTTCAACAAATGAATGCCACACTGGAGGCACTCTCTTGGTTATGCCAAGAGATTTGAAAGACAGCTACCTGGCCAACTGACTGGAAGAGATACATATTTGTACCCATTCCAAAGAAAGGTAATCCCATAGAATGTGGAAATTATCAAACAATATCATTAATATTGCATGCAAGTAAGATCTTACTGAAGATAATTCAAAAATTGTTGCTGCAGTATATTGACAGAGAACTTCCAGAGGTGCAAGCTGGATTCAGAAGGGGACATGGAACAAGGGATATCATAGCTGCTGTCAGATGGATCTTGGCTCAAGGCAAAGAATACCAGAAAGATGTTTACTTGTGCTTTATTGACTATGCAAAGACATTTGATTGTGTGGATCATGACAAATTATGGATAACATTGAGAAGAATGGGAATTCCCGAACACTTGATTGTATTCATGAGGAAACTGTACATTGACAAGGAGACTGTCATTCAAACGGAACAAGGGGACACTACATGGTTTAAAATGAAGAAGGGAATGTGTCGGGGTTGTATCCTTTCCCCATACTTATTCAATCTATGTGCTAAGCAAATAATCCCAGAAGCTGGACTATATGAAGAAAAATATGGCATCAGGATTGGAGGAAGAATCATTAACAACTTGCAATACCCTGATGACACAACTTTGCTTGCTAGAAGTGAGGATGACTTGAGGCACTTACTGATGAAGATTGAAGAATACAGTCTGCAGTATGGATTACACCTCAATATAAAGAAAACAAAAATCCTCACAACTGGCCCTATAAGCAGCATCATGATAAATGGAGAGAAGATTGAGGTTGTCAAAGAATTCACATTGCTTGGTTCTACAATTGACACCAATGGAAGCAGCAGTCAGGACATTAGAGACATGTAGCACTGGGCAGGTCAGCTGCGAAGGAACTCTTTCAAGTGTTGAGGAGCAAGGTTGTCTCACTGAGGACTAAGGTGAGCTTGATGCAAGCCATAGTATTTCCAATCGCCTTGCATGCATGTGAGAGCTGGACAATGAATAAGAGAGACCGAAGAAGAGTTGATGGTTTTGAGTTGGTGCTGGTGAAGAAGGCTGAAAGTGCCATGGACTGCTAAAGGAACTAACAGATCTGTCCTGGAGGAAGTGCAGCTGAAATGCTCCTTGAAAGTGAGAATGGCTAGACTTCGTCTCACCTGCTTTCATCATGTTGTCAGAAGGGACCATTCCCTGGAGAAGGATGTCATGCTTGGTAAGGTGGAGGGTCGAGGGAAGAGGGGAAGGCCTTCAACAAGATGGATTGACACCGTGGCTGCGACAATGGGCTCAAGTATAGCAAGGATCGTGGAGCTGGCACAGGATCTGGTGGTGTTTTGTTCTACTGTGCATGGGATTGCTATAAGTCAGTACCTAACAACAATAACAACAGCAACCGGACTCAAAGAATTCCAAGATATTTGGCATGTAGATACCTTGGAAATCTTGTACACTGCTTCTTACTGGTACTTAGTTGGGAATAAGATTGCAACATTCTTATACAAGTAAAGTCAAGGATTAATTTGGGGGACACAGTAACCAGTTACACAAAAGGTTAACCTTCCTTGTTAAGTGTGCTTTAATGCTTCATTAATGCAACCTCTGGTTCAAAGAGTCTGTTGCACAATATAAGTCTATATGTAGTGCTCTTCCTTTTGTTGAACATACAGTGCATTCCTATGCTTTTGATGTAAGAAAAAATAAAGATTGTAAGGTATGAGGAATATAAGGCTGTTGCCAGATATCGATCCTCAGCCAGCTTTCTATTGGTGACAGTAAATTAAATTTCATTTCTTCTCATTCTAAGTCTGGGAAGGAGAATAATAAATAACACCAACCCCTCTTCTAGGCATAGTTTTAGCTTTACATTACAATAAATACAACAATAACTTAAGCAGTTCTTATTCCACATCATGGACATTTTTAGAGAATTTCAAATACCTCTCACCTACCATTCTTCTTTTGTTATCTTGCCAACCACACCATCAAAGTCTTAGGAAGAGAGCCATTAGAGCATTTAACATTCTCATACCTTTCTCTTTTTTAATTAAACTTTGAAAATAGTGCTATATCTAAGTCTGAGAGCAAGGCACAGAGCATTCAATGTATTTAACTCTTCCATTCCAGTTACTGCATACAGGAGATTAAATAACAATAATCTAAACATGCCAGAAGAAAGAATTAGAATATTCACTAATGCATGAGTGTGTGACTATACTATAGAGAACTGGAGAGAGAGAGAAAAAAAAAAAAAACTAACATTATTATCTTCCAACCGGCTCAGCCTGTTTCCATCTACTCCCCACCACTAATACAGTAACAATAACAACAACAAACAGTTTCTTTTCAATCAATTCTGATTAATGGCACACTTATGTGTGTCAAAGTAGAACTGTGCTCCATAGGGTTTTTACCAGCTGATTTTTCCAAAATAGATCACCAGGATTATGCCTTCTGAGGCATTTCTGGGACAACTCGAACCTCCAAACTTTTTGTTAATAGTTGAATGCATTGATGTTTACACTACTAAGGAAATTCATAAATAAAAGTACCAAAAATATAAAGAGATGGTTGAATTCTCATTCTTTCTAAAATCACTGTGTATATTTTAATATATGCTGGTGTATCCTTCTCAAATTGGCCTATACATGTTGGATTTCCAAAGGTATTTGTTACTGGCATTTACTTCGCTATATGTTTATTGGACTACTTCAGTGAAACAAATGTTTAACACTCAGCTACTAATAGAAAGAATAGAGGTTTGCATCTACCCAGAGGATCCTCAGAAAAAGCCCTGGAAATCTTCTAAAGAATCAGCCACTAAAGCCTCCATAAAGCACATTTCTACTCAGACACATGAGGTCTCCATGAGTCATAATTGACTCAATGTTATTTATTATTATTATTATTATTATTATCTCAATGAGTTTATTTTTATTTATGACATGAAATATCATCTGTATTTAAACTCACAAATCCATATATCAATCCTAGATTTATCTTCTAAGCTCTAGCTTATTCACATACTTCCACCTACCTACTTAATAATTTCACTTGGAGATGTCCTAGGAATTTCACATGGAATATGTCTGATTCTGAAATTTTGATTTCATCCACATATGCTTTCATCTACATTAATATGTCCATCTCTGCAATATCATGACCATTCAGGTAATCTGTTGTTGTTGTTGTTATGTGCTATCGAGTTGGCTCCAACTCATAACAACCTTATACACAGCAGAACGAAACACTGCCTTGTCCTGTGCCAGCCTCACAATCCTTGCCATACCTGAGCTCATTGTTGCAGACACAGTGGCTACAAATTCAAATAATAGTTGATGATAAAGATTTAAATGAGTGGTGACATGTAGCTCTTTCATTCTCCATATATATTCTATCAATTACAACACTTGATCTCTAAAGATCCACCACTTGTCTGTCAGTTTATCATACTGTGGTGGCTTGCATGTTGCTGTGATGCTGGAGGTTGTGCCACTAGTATTTCAAACACTTTCTGGGTCATCCTGCAAGTGGACAGGTTTCTGGTGGACAGATTTCAATGGAGCTTCCACACTAAGATAGACTGGTAAGAAGGATGGGACCATACACTTCTGAAAAAACTGGCCAGTGAGAACTTTACAATAGCAGTGAAACCCTGTCTAATATATTACTGGAAAACTTCATGAATAGCCTTGAAATGTTGTCTGATACACTGCCACAAAATGAGAGCTTCTGGTTGGAAGGCACTCAAAATGCAACTAGGAAGAGTTGCCTCAAAGTAGAATTGACCTTAATGACATGCATGGGGTAAAGCTTTTAAGATCTTAATTTTCTGATCGAGTACAACTTAAAATGGGAAGAAACAGCTGCAAATATCCATTAATAATTTGAACATGGAATGCACAAAGTATAAATGCAGGAAATTGGAAGTTATTGAAAATGAAATGGAATGCAGAAAGATCAGTATTCTGGGCATTAGTGAGCTGAAATAGGCTGGTATTGTCCATTTTGAATCAGGCAGTCATATGGTCTATTATGCTAAGAATGACAAATTGAAGAAGAATGTTGCTGTATTCATTGTGAAAGAGATTGTTTCAAGATCTATCCCGAGGCACCATTCTGTTAGTAACAGGATAATATCCATATGTCTACAAAGAAGACCAGTCAGTACTATCATTATTCATATTTACACACCAAACACTAAAGTCAAAGATAAAGAAATTAAAGATTTTTACTGAATTCTGCAGTCTGAAATTTACCAAACATTCAATCAAGTAATATTTATCATTACTGTGATTGGAATGCAAAAGTTGGAAACAGAGGAGAATTATTGGGTAGTTGGAAAATATAGCCTCGGCGATAGAAATGATGCCAGAGATCACATGATATAACGTTGCAATGTAAATACCTATTTTTGAACAACATAAATGCCAGCTATACATGTGGACCTCATTATATAGAATACAAAGGAATCAGATTGACTACCTCTGTGGAAAGAGGTAATAGAGAGGCTCAATCTCATCAGCCAAAACAAGGCCAGGAGCTGACAGTGGAACAGATCATCAAATTGTTCATATGCAAGTTCAAACTGAAGCTTATTAAATTCTGAAGCTTATTAAATTAAATGAAGAAACTGAAGCTTATTAAATTAAATGAAGAAAGTTAAAGTAAGTCCTCGAGAGCGAAAATATGATCTTGATTATATCTTACTTGAATTTAGAGACCACCTAAAGAATAGATTTGATGCATTGAATGCTAATAACTAAAAACCAGATAAATTGTGGGAAGACATCAAGAACATCATAGCTGAAGAAAACAAAAGGTCATTAAAAAGACAGGAAAGGAAGAAAAGAACAAAATGGATGTCAGAAGAGACTGTGAAACTTGCTCTTGAACAGAGACTAGTTAAAGCATATGGAAGAAATGGCAAGATAGAAGAGCTGAAAAGATTTCAAAAAGCAGTTTGAGAAGACAAAGTAAATTATCATAATGAAATGTGCAAACTTAGAAAACCAAAGGGAAGACTGTACTTCCTATTTCTCAAGATGAAAGAACTGATGAAAAATTCAAGCCTCTGGTTGCAATATTGAGGGTTTCTAAGGCAAATATTGACTGATGCAGGGAACACCAAAAGAAGATGGAAAGAATTCATAGAGCCAGTATTAAAAAAAAAAAAAAAAAAAAGGAAAAGAATAGGTTGATGTTCAGCTATTTCAGGAGGTGACATATGATCAAGAATCAATGGTTTTGAAGGAAGAAGTCAAAGCTGCACTGAAGGAATTGGTGAAAAACAAGGCTCCAGAAATTGACAGAATACCCGCTGAGATGTTTCAACAAACAGCTGCAGTGATGGAGGCCCTTACTTATCTTTGCCAAGTAATTTGGAAGACAGCTACCTGGCCAAGTGACTGGAAGAAATCCATATTTGTGCCCATTCCAAAGAAAAGTGATCCAGCAGAATGTGGAAATTATTGAACAATATCATTAATATGGCACACAAATAAAATTTTGCTGAAGGTAATACAAAAGGAGTCATAGCAGTATATTGACAAGAAAGTTCCAGTAATGCAAGCTGGATACAGAAGGGGATTTGGAATGAAGGATACCATCACTGATGTCAGATGGATATTGGCTGAAAGCAAAGAATATCAGAAAGATATTCACCTGTTTTGTTGACTGAGAAGGCATTAGACTTTGTGGATCATAACAAATTATGGATAACATTGTGAAGAATGGGAATTCTAGAACACTTAACTGTGCTTATGAGCTACAAGTACATAGACCAGGAGGCTGTGGTTCAAACAGAAAAAGGAAATACTGCATGGCATAAAACCAGGAAGGGTGAGCATAGGGTTGTATTCTTTCACCATACTTATTCAATCTGCTGAACAAATGATCTGAGAAGCTGGACTATATGAAGAAGAATACAGCATCAGGATTGGAAGAAGACTTATTAACAACCTGCAATGTGCAGATAACACAACCTTGCTTGCCAAAAGTGAAGATGACTTGAAGTATTACTGATGAAAGTGAAAATCCTCACAACTGGACCAATATGCAGCATTACAAGAAATGGATTAAAGATTAAAATTGTCAAGAGTTTCATTTTACGTGGATCTACAATTAACACTTATGGAAGCAGCAGTCAAGAAATCAGATGTTATATTACCCTGGGTAAATCTGTTGCAAAAGACCTCTTTAATGTGTTGAAGAACAACCATGTCACTTTGAAAACTAAGGTGTGCCTAACCCAAGCCATGACATTTTCAATTGCCTCATATGCATGTGAAAGCTAGAAAATGAATAATGAAGGCCAAGGAAGATTTGATGTCTTTGAATTGTGGTGTTGGCAAAGAATATTGAAAGTACTATGGACTGCCAGAAGAAGGAACAAACCTGTCCTGGAAGCAGTGTAGCTGGAATGCTCCTGAGAAGCTAGAATGTGTGTGACAGACTTTGTCTAACCTACTTTGGCAATGTTTTGAGAAGGGACCATTCCCTGGAGAAGGATATCATGGTTGGTAAAGTGGTGAGTCAGTGAAAAATTAACAAGATAGATTGAGACAGTGGCTGCAATGACAGGCTCAAGTATAACATGGATTGTGATGATGGCTCAAGGTTGGGCAATGTTTTGCTCTGTTACATAGTGTTGCTATGTGTTGGAGCTGACGTGACAGCACCTAACAACAACAAAGAGATTATTAATCTGTTCACTTTTTGTCATTTCCACTGTCATACAACATCACCTGCCCACATTATCACTTCTGTATTCCCCTGATTCTAACCTTTCTCTTCTCCAGTCTGTTCACACCACAATGGTCAAATTCATCTTCTAAAATTTGATGACATTATATCTTTAAAATTGCCTGTAAAAACCAGCATAGGCTGTTCCCTAAATAAAACTCCAGCTTCTCCTAATGTTTTTCTTTACCTCTATGATAGTCATTAATACTGTTTGTCAACTATTTCAGTTCTCTGTGTATACACTTGGTTTTTATTTCTTTACCCCGCAAAGTTAAAGATAGCCACAAGAGGTCTTTGAACTATGAAATATGACCATAAGTTATTTTTGTCACATCCTGACAATATTATTTAAGAAACCACTCAAAATGTATCAGTTTTTTCATCTCTAATGATCTATATCATGGAGGATACAGAAGAAATGTAGTATAGGAATAAATATTCATCATTTTAAGCCACTGATATTTGAGAATTGTTTACTAAGGAATCATATTGTAGACCATACCCCCTCCCTAGTCTATAACATGACAATCCTTCAGTTATAAAACATACCAGTCTCCTTTATATCCTTACAGTACCTTATACACTACTTCATTGTCTGAAATGCTAATCTATCTCTTTCTTAATGCTTTGATTTGACTTGATTAACTCTAACTTATTTTCCTCATGTCAGCTTAAACATGATTTTCACAAGAACACCTTCCCTAAAGTACTAGATTGTATGCTCTCTTTGTTATTATTGCTAGTTGTCTACTAGTCAATTCTGATTAATGATGACCCCATGTGTGCAAAGCAGAATTGCTCTATGGGGTTTTGAAGGCTGTGATCTTTAGGAAGCAGATTTCTAGATCTGTCTTCCATGGTGCCTCTGTGGGAGTTCAAAATGCCTTTTTGACATTTTGGCAAGTGTTATTGTGGTTAGGTGCCATCAAGTCCATTCTAACTTATAGTGACCCTATGTACAACAGAACAAAACACTTCCCACCCTTACAAACATTGTTTTTATCCATTGTTGCAACCACAGTATCAGTCCAACTTGTCTTTCTCTTTTTCATTGACCCTCTATTTTACCAAGCATGGTATCCTTCTCCAGGGACTGGTTCCACTTGACAACATGTACAAAGTATGTGAGATAAAATCTCATCATCCTTGCTTCTAAGAATAATTTTTGTTGTATTTCTTCCAAAACAGATTTCTTTGTTCTTCTGGAAGTCTACAGTATGTTCAATATTCTTTGCCAACACTATATTTCAAGAATACCAGTTCTTCTTCAGTTTCCTTTTCATATGTGGCAGTTCTGCCTTGCACCCGAGGAGAATGAAAATACCATAGCTTGGTTCAGGTGCACCTTAGCCCTCAAAATTACATTTTTGATTTTAAGACTTTCAAGAGGTCTTTTGCAGCAGACTTGTCCAATAAAATATTTTGTTTAATTTCATGTCTGCTTCTTCCATAAGCATTGATTGTGGATCCAAGTAAAATGAAATCTTTGACAACTTCAGTCTCTTCTCTGTTCATCATGTATTGCTTGTTGGTTCAATTGTTAAGATTTCTCTTTTTTTTATGCTGAGGTTTAATTCATGCTGCAGGCTATAGTCTTTGATCGTCAGCAGAAGTGCTTCAGGTTCTCTTCACTTTCATTAAGCAAAACTGTGTCTTCTGCATATCACAGGTTATTAATGAGTCTTCCTGCAATGCTGAGGCAGTAAAGGGGAGAAACAAAAGCCAGAGGGATGACAGAGTGAGCAGCAGCAGGGATCCAGGTAAGGGGAGTGAACCAGGCCCCACTCCCAAAATGCAGGAAAGCAGGGGAAAAAAAAGCCAGGGAGATGACAGAGCAAGTAGGGACAAGGATCTGGGTAAGAGAAGGGTGGAGAAGTTTCAAAGACTAAGGGAGACAAACTTGTCTGTCAGTTGGTCATACTGTGTTGGCTTGTGTGTTGCTGTGAGGCTTGAGTCTGTGCCACCAATGTCTCAAACACCAGCAGGGTTGAAAATGATGGACAGGTTTCAACACAGTTTATAGGCCGAGACAGACTAGGAAGAAGGAAGAGGCTATCCACTTCTCAAAAAATTGGCAAGGGAAAACCTTATGAATAGCAGAGAAACACTGTCTGATACTTACTGCACAACTTTATGAATAGCCTGGAAACATTGTCCAATATACAGTGCTGGAGGATGAGCAGCTTAGGTTGGAGGGCTCTCAAAATACTACTGGGAAAAAGCTGCATTATCAGAGTAGAACCATCCTTACAGATACGGATAAAGTAAAGCTTTTGAGACTTCCATTTTCAGAGGTGGCACAACTCAAACTGAGGAGAAACAGCTGCAAACATCCATTAATAATCAAAATGTAGAATGTATGAAGTATGAACCTAGGAAAATTGGATGTTCTCAAAAATGAAATGGACCACATAAAGATTGATATCCTAGGCATTAGTGAGCTGAAATGGACCAGTTTTGGCCATGTTGAATCAGACAACCATATGATCTATTATGCAGGGAATGACAATTTGAAGAATGGTGTGGCATTTATCATTGCAAAGGATGTTTCAAGATCTTTCCTGAAGTACAACACTGTCAGTCATAGGATAATATCTATACACCTACAAAGAAGACCAGTTATTGCAACTATTACTCAAATTTATGCACCGAACACCAAAGCCAAAGATGAGGAAATTGAAGATTTTTATCAAATTCTGCAGTCTGAAATTGACCAAACGTGCAATCAAGATGTGTTATTTATCACTGGTGACTTGAATGCAAAAGTTGGAAACAAAGAAGAATCTCTGGTAGTTGGAAAATTTGGCCTTGATGACAGAAATAACACTTGAGATTGTGTGATAGAACTTTACAAGACCAACAATTTATTCATTGCAAATAGTTTTTTTTGTTTTTTTCAACAACACAAATGGTGGCTATACACATGGACTTAGCCAGATGGAGTACACAGGAATCATATTGACTGCATCTGTGGCAAGAGGTGATGGAGAAGCTCAATATCTTCAGCCAAAACAAGGCCAGGAGCTGATTATGGAACAGACCATCAACTGTTCATATGCAAGTTCCACTTGAAGTTGGGGACAGCTAAAACAAGTCCATGAGAGCCAAAATATGTTCTTGAATATATCCCTCCTATATTTATAGACCATCTAAAGAATAGATTTGATGCATTGAACACCAATGACTAAAAACCAGAAGAATTATGGGATGACACCAAGAACATAATCCATGAAGAAAGCAAGAGATCATTAAAAAGATAAGAAAAGAAGAAAAGACCAACATGGATGTCAGAAGAGACTCTGAAACTTTCTCTTGAATGGAGAGTAGCTAAAGCAAATTGAAAAAATGACAAGATAAAAGAGCTGAACAGAAGTTTCAAAGAGCAGCTCAAGCAGTCAAAGCCAATTACTATAATGAAATGTGCAAAGACCTGGAGTTTGAAAACCAAAAGGGAAGAACACACTCAGTATTTCTCAAACTGAAAGAACTGAGGAAAAAGTTTAAGCCTTGAGTTGCAATATCAAAAGATTCTATGGGCAAATTATTGAATGATGCAGGAAGAATTAAAAGAAGATGGAAGGAGTACACAGAGTCACTGTACCAAAAAGAACTGGTGGATCTTCATCCATTTCAGGAAGTGGCATATGATCTAGAACCAATGGTAATGAAGGAAGAAGTCAAAGCTGCAATGAAAGAATTGGCGAAGAACAAGGCTCTGGGAATTGATGGAATACCCATTGAGATATTTCAACAAACAAATGCCCCATGGGAGGCACTCACTACGTTATGCCAAGAGATTTGGAAGAAGGCTACTTGGCCAACTTACTGGAAGAGATCCATATTTGTACCCATTCCAAAGAAAGATGATCATACAGAATGTGGAAATTATAGAACAATATCATTAATATCATATGCAAGTAAAATCTTATTGAAGATATTTAAAAAAATGGCTGCAGCAATATATTGACTGAGAACTTCCAGAGGTACAAGCTATATTCAGATGGGGATGTGGAACAAGGGATGTCATTGCTGATGTCAGATGGATCCTGACTCAAAGCAAAGAATGCCAGAAAGATGTTTATCTGTGTTTTATTGACTATGCGAAAGCATCTGTTTGTGTGGATCATAGCAAACATTGGATAACATTGAGAAGAATGGGAATTCCAGAACACTTAACTGTACTCATGAAGAACCTATACATAGATCAGGAGGCTGTCATTTGAACAGAACAAGGGGACACTGCATGGTT
This sequence comes from Orycteropus afer afer, assembly GCF_000298275.1. NCBI lineage: Eukaryota > Metazoa > Chordata > Mammalia > Tubulidentata > Orycteropodidae > Orycteropus > Orycteropus afer. The sequence continues at coordinate 2,919,402 of NW_006921982.1, read as the reverse complement.
TATTATTGGGAAGGTATTATATCAGAATTGTATGTTTTTACCATACTTGTTCAATCTGTATGCTGAGCAAATAATCTGAGAAGATGGACTATATGAAGAAGAATGTGGCATCGAGATTGGAGGAAGAATCATTAACAACTTGTGATATGCTGATGACACAGCTTTGCTTGCTGAAAGTGAGGGTGACTTGAAGCACTTTAGGATGAAGATTAAAGAATATGGTCTGCAGTATGGATTACATCTCAATATAAAGAAAACAAAAATCCTCACAATTGGACCTATAAGCAGCTTGATGATAAATGGAGAAAAGATTGAAGTTGTCAAAGACTTCACATTGCTTGGTTCTACAATCAACGCCAATGGGAGCAGCAGTCAGGACATCAGAGGATGTATAGCACTGGGCAAGTCAGCTGCAAAAGTCACCTCTTTCAAGTGGTGAGGAGCAAAGATGTCTCCTTGAGGACTAAGGTGTGCCTGACACAGGCCATGATATTTTCAATCACCTTATATGCATGTGAGAGCAGGATAATGAATAAGCAAGACAAAAGAAGAATCGATGCTTTTGAGTTGTGGTGCTGGCAAAGAATGCTGAGACCATGGACTGCTAAAAGAACTAACAAATTTGTCTTAGAGGAAGTGCAGCTGGAATGCTCCTTGGAAGTGAGAATGGCCAGACTTGATCTCACCTACTTTGGTCAAGTTATCAGAAGGGACCATTCCCTGGAGAAGGACGTCATGCTTGGTAAGGTGTAGGGTTGACAAAAGAGGGGAAGACACTCAACAAGATGGATTGTGACACAGTGGCTGTGGTGATGGCCTCAAGTATAACAAGGATCTTGGAGCTGGCATAGGGACCAGACAGTGTTTCATTCTGCTATGTGTAAGTTCTCTATGAGTTGGAGATGACTCGACAGCACCTAACAACAAAAACAACCAATTCTGATGCTGTGTTCTTCTTCATACATGCCAGCTTCTTAGATTATTGCTTAACACACAGAATGGATAAGTATGGTATGATACTGATACAAGGTATGACCTTGATACAGTTTTCCTGTTTTTAAACTATAAAGTTTCCCCTTGTTCTGTTCAAACAACTGTGTCCTGGTCTATGTACAGATTTCTCATGAGCACAATTAGGTGTTCTGGAATTCCCATTCTTTGCAATTTTATCCATAATTTTTATGGTTAACATAGTTGAATGCCTTTGCATAGTCAACAAAACATAAGTAAACATCTTTCTGGTATTTTGTACTTTTAGTCAAGATCCATCTGACATCAGCAATGATGCTTGTTCCATATCTGAATCCAGATTGGATTTTCAGCAGTTAGTACTGTTGATGTACTAACATAACCATGTTTAAAATATATTCAGCAAAATTTTATTTGTGTGTGATATTAATGATAATGTTCAATGATTTCTGCATTCTATTGGCTTACCTTTTTTTGGGAGAGGGCATGAATGTGGATCTCTTCCAGTTGGTTGGCCAGGTAACTGTCTTCCAATTTTTTGGCAGAGATGAGTGAGTGCTTCAAGTGTTGGGTTTGTTTGTTGAAACATCTCAATTGGCATTCATCAATTCCTGGAGTCTGTTTTTTTTTTTTTTTTTTGTCAATGCCTTCAGTAACTTCTTCCCTTAGAAACATCAGTTCTTGATCATATGGCACTTGGTGAAATGGTTGAATGTCAACAAATTGTTTTGTTACAATGACTGTTTTTCTTCTACCTTTTCCTGAGGTTTCCTATGTCATTTAATAATTTACCCACAAAATCCTTCAATGCTGTCATTCAAGGCTGGAATTTTTTCTTCAGTTCTCTGAGCTTCAGAAATGTAGAGGATGTTATTTCCTTTTGGTTTTCTAACTTCAAGTCTTTGCATATTTTATTGTAGTACTATACTTTGTATTTTTGAACCAGCCTTTGAAACATTCTGTTCAGCTATTTTACTTTATCATTTCTTCTATCTGCCTTAAATACTCTACATTCAAGTGCAAATTTCTTAGTCTCTTCTGGCAATCATTTGGTCTTTTCCTTTCTTTCTTCTATACCTAATGAACTTTTGCTTTCTTAAGGTATGATGTCATTGATGTTATCCCTCAGCTCATCTGTTCTGTTGATGTTCAATGCATTAAATCTATTCTTGAGATGGTCTCTTAATTCAAGATATACTAAATGTTGTATTTTGGCTTTAGTGGACTTGTTTAATTTTCTTCGGCTTCCACTTGAGCTTGCATATGAATAACTGATGATCTGTTCCATAGTCAGCACCTGGCCTTGTTCTTACTCAGCTCCTTGCATAGTATTTTTGCACAGGTATAATCAATTTGAGTCCTATGTATTCAAGTTGGGGAAGTTCATGTGTGTATCATTGTTTATGTTGTAAATAGTTGTTTCTACTGAATAATTTGTTGATCTTGCAAAATTTTATCATGTGATCTCCAATATTGTTTCTCTCACTGAGGACATATTTTGCAACTACTGATCCTTCTTCTTTGTTTCTAACTTTTCCATATCAGTAATTATTTTTATTGCATGTTTGATCGGTTTTAAACAGCAGCAAATTTGGTAAAAAAAAAAAAATCTTCAATCTCTTTATCTTTGGCATTAATAGTTGATGCAAATATTTGATTACTAGTTGTATTAACTGGACTTCCTTTTTTTTTTTTTTTTCATTGTAATTTGGGTGAAAGTTTACAGAACAAATTCACTTTCCACAGAGCAGTTCACACGCACGTTGTCTCATAACATTGATTACAATTGACCCCAATAAAACAGCTCCCCTCCCACTTCCTCCTGATTGTTACCTCTTCCCTGTGTCCATCCCTCCATGCACTCCTGCCCCCTGAACTCTCTCTCTGTTCATAAACAGCCCCTCTTTCTCCCATGATTGTTCTCTCCAAACAGTGTATCTACCTCAGGTACATGTTCAACTCATATGCCTGTCTTTTGTTTGGCTGCAAGCCACGGGTGTGAGTTCAGTTCCATACCTGAAGGGAAGCTAGGGACCATAGTCTCAGTGGTTCCACCAGGCTCTATCAGAGCAGCAAACCTGGTCCCTTTTTTCTTTTTTTTTTCTTCAAATGACTTTGAGTTTTGTTCCACATTGTTCTCCCTCTCTATCTAGGATCTCTTCCATAGATCCCCCTCTGAGTGGTTGACAGTTATCTGGGCACCATCTAGTTCTTCTGGTCTCATGGTCATATAGGCTGAGGATCACATGGTGTACTGGTCACGAGGACTAATTGTTTCCATGAATCTTTGTTTTTCTTCATTCTTCTTTGCTCTGGACAAGGAGAAACCCATCATGGCATCTAGATGGCTGCTTGCAAGCTTTTAAGATCCCAGTCGCTACTCACCAAAATAGGAGGTGGAACAATGTTTTGTGTAGTATGTTATGCCAATTGAGCTTGATGTCACCTATGGTCCCGAGACCACAGGTTCAACTACATGGTCCCTCTGGGTAGCTGGCTGTGACCAAGAAGTGACTACAATCTTTTCCCTTGTCAGCTCAACTACACCCCTGGGAATTCTTACAGAACTTACAAATACATTTGTAGAACCATGGTCTGCCAACCCTATACATGGTCTTGGGTACACTCCCTGCAGCATAGACATACCTAATAGTTCAGCCTGCCCATTCCATCTACCTACCCATATACTCATGTTTGAACTGGCCTTCCTTTTAAGTGTATGCATATTCTTCTGCTACTGACAGCGTAATATTTTAGGATAGATCTTGAAATGTGCTTTTTGATAATGAATGTGATATTGTTTCTCTTTAATTTGTCATTTCTAGCATACCTTCCAAAAAATCTATTGAATCAATTCTGACACACAGTGACCCTATAGGTTAGCTAAAACTGACCCATAGTTTTTCCAACACTGTAAATTCTTATAGAAGCAGACTGTCATATTTTCCTTCCATAGAGCTGGCTATGGGTTCAAACTGCTGGCCTTCTGGTTAGCAATCCAGTACTTTAACCACTACACAATGAGGACTCCTTATTTCTGGCATAGTAAAATATATGATGTCTGATTGATAATGACCAATACCTGTCCATTTCATCTCACTAATACCTAGGACATCAATTTTCAAACATTCCATTTCATTTTTGACATCTAATATTCCTCGATTCATACTTCCTACATTCCTAGCTCTTCTTATAAATGGATGTTTGAAACTATTTCTTCTCATTTTGAATCATACCAAAAATGAAGATCTCAAATGCTTTACTCCATCCAACTCTACAAGGTATTAAATGTAATATTCATGGTAGCCACTAAGATAACATCTTAAATATATACAGAAAAGGAAATGAGAAAGTAGTCAAAATGGCTCAACAAAGCCAAGAAAAAAAGCAAGAAGTAGTAAAGGAAATAGACAAAGAACGCTTAAGAGACACAAATAGCAAATAGCAAAATGAAAGAAGTGGTTTCTCATTGGTAATTATAGTTAATGCAAGTAGAATGAATGCTTCATTCAAAAGGCAGAGAATAGCAAAATGGACAAAATAAAACATGATATAACTATATGCTGCCTATAAGAGACACATCTTAGACCCAAGGACAGAAATATGTTAGATATAAAAAGATAGAAAATATTTTCCATGCAAATAATGACCAAAAGAGAGTTGAGGTGGAAATATTAATATCAGACAAAGTGTAGAATTTAAGATAAAATTTGTTAGAAAGCATAAAGATTGATAGTATATAATGATAAAAGGACAATTCATAAGAAGATTTAACAATCATAATCGTATATGCACCTAACATTGGAGAAGCTAAATATAAATAGCAAACACCTGTAGAATTGAAGGGGGAAATAGGTAACTTTAAAATAATAATTGGAAACTATAACACCAATTTCAATATTGGGGAAAACATCTAGAAAAAGAGCCACAAAGAAACTGAGGACTTGAATGACACTATGAACTAACTAGACTTAACAGACACAAATATGACTTTATACTCAACAACAGTACAACATACATTCTATTCTAGTGCACATGGATCATTCTCAGGAAAGACTACTTGTTAATTCACAAAGTAAATGCTGATACATTTAAAAAGATTGAAGTTATCCAAAGTACTTTCTCTGACAACAATGGGGTGAGCTAGAAATTAATAAAGAAAAAAATTTCCTGAAAAATACACAGACATATGGAAATTATATAACATTCAATTATATAAAACAATGGGTCAATGAAGAAATAAAAAGAAAAAATTACAAAATTCTTAGAGACAAGTGAAAATCAAAGCATGACATACCAAAATTTATGAGGTGCAGTGAAGGCAGTACTCAGAGGGAAACTTACAGCAATAAATGAAAAGGAACAAAGAACTCAAATCAACACCCTAACTCTACAACTAGAGGAACTGGGAAGAAAAGAGAAAAGTAAGCTTAAACCTACCAGGGGAAAGGAAATATTAAAGATAAAAGCAAAAATAAATGGAATTGATAAGAGAAGAACAATAGGATCAACAAAACAATAACTTGGTTCTTTGGAAGGATTAATAAAATTGATAAAACTTTGTTTTAGTTATCTAGTTCAGCCATAATAGAAATAACACAGGTCAATGGCTTTAACAAACAGACAATTATTCTCTCAGTTTAGGACACTAGCAGTGCAAATTCAGAGAGCTGACTGTAGGGGAAGACCTTCTTTTTCTGTGTCTCTTGGTCCAAGGAGGATTCCAGCACAGAGATCCTGGGTCCAAAGGACACGCTCCAGTCTCAGCTCTTTACTGGTGGTAGTAGTTCCCCTTCTTTCTGCTTTTATATCTCTCCCTTTATCTCTTGTAAGACAAAAGGAGTACACCACAGCCTATGGAAACTCCCCTTACATTAGATCAGGGTTATGACAGAATTAAGGGTGTTGCATCCCACCCAACTACTACTGGTCTGTCACTTTTTCGTACTGTGGTGACTTGTGTGTTGCTGTGAGATAGGAGACTATGCCACCAGTATTACAGATATTAGCAAGGTTGTCCGTGATGAAAAGATTTCAGCAGAGCTTCAGACTAAGGCACATTAGGAAGAAGAATGGAATCATTCACTTCTGAAAACATTGTGCTATGAAAATCATATGAATACTAGTGAAACACTGTCTATGACTAGAAAACTTTCTGAATAGCTAAGAAATATCTGACATAATGCCCAAAGATGAGACCCTCAAGTTGGAAGGGACTCAAAATACAACTAGGGAAGAGCTGCCTTCCCAAAGTAGAGTCAAGCTTAATGACATGCATGGAACGTGTCAGGACCTCTATTTGAAGATGGGTCATGACTCAAAAAGGGGAAGAAACAGCTGCAAATGTCCATTTGTAATTGGAATATGGGATGTATGAAGTATGAACCTAGGAAAATTTCAGCTTGTCAAAAATGAAATAGAACTCATAAAGATTGATATTCTATGCATCAAGGAGTGGAAATGGACTGGTATTGACCATTTTGAATTAGACAATCATGTGGTCTACTATGCCAGGGTTGACAAATTGAAGAGGAATAGCATTGCTTTTATAGTCAAAAGGAACATTTTAAGATTTAGTTTTAAGATCTTTTAAGTTTTAAGATCTGAAGTACAATGCTGTCAGTGATAGGATAATATCCATATGCCTACAAGGAAGATGAATTAATACTGTTATTGTTAAGTGCCATCGAGTCATATCTGACTCATGGAGATCCTATGCACAGCATAATGAAACACTGCCCAGTCCTGTGCCAGCCTCACAATCCTTGCTATACATAAGCCCATTGTTGCAGCCATTGTGTCTGTCTGTCTTGTTGAGGGGCTTCCTTCGTTGACCCTCTACTTTACCAACAATGATATCCTTCTCCAGGGAATGGTTCCTTCTGACAACATTACCAAAGAAGGTGAGACAAAGTCTGGCCATTCTCAATTCCAAGGAGCATTCTGGCTGCACTTCTTGAAGACAAATTTGTTAGTCCTTTATCAGTCCATGGTACTCTTAATATTCATCTCCAACACCACAACACAAAAGTATCAACTCTTCTTTGGCTTCCTTATTCATTGTCCAGCTCTCACATGCATAAGAGGCAATTGAAAATAAAATCACTTGAGTTAGGTGCACCTTAGTCTTCAAGGAGACATCTTTGTTCTTCATCATTTGAAAGAGGACTTTTGTAACAGATTTGCCCAATGCAATACATTGTCTGATGTCTTGACTGCTGCTTCCATTGGTGTTGATTGCAGAACCAAGTAATATGAAGTCCTTGAGAGCTTCAATCTTTTCTCCATCCATTGTTAAGCTTTTTAGTGGACCAGTTGTGAGGACTTTTGTTTTCTTTATATTAAGGTGTAATCTATACTGCAGACTACAGTCTTTAACCTTCATCAGTAAGTGCTTCATGTCATCCTCACTTTCAGCAAGTAAAGTTGTGTCATCTGCATATTGCAGGTTGTTACAAGTCTTCCTCCAATCCTGACATTCTTCTTCATATAGTAAAACTTGTTGGATTATTTCCTCAGCATACAGATTGAATAAGTATGGTGAAAGGATACGACCCTGACAAACTCCCTTCCTGATTTTAATCCATGAAGTGTCCCCTTGTTCTGTTCAAATGACAGCTCCCTGATCTATGTACAGGTTCCTTATGAGTACTTTAAGTGTTCTGGAATTCCCATTCTTCTCAAAGTTATCTATAATTTGTTATGATTCACACAATCAAATGCTTTTGCATAGTCAATAAAACATCATATGTAAACATCTTTCGGGCATTCTTTGCTTTCAATCAAGATCCATCTGACATCAGTTATGATATCCTTCATTCCATGTCATCTTCTGAATCCAGCTTGCATTTCCGGAAGTTCTCTGTCAATATACTTCTACAACTATTTTTGAATTACCTTCAGTGAGATTTTTACTTGTTTCTGATATTAATGATATTATTAGATAATTTCCACATTCTATGGGATCACCTTTCTTTGGAATGGGTAAAAATATTGACCTCTTCCAGTCAGTTGGCCAGGTAGCTGCCTTCCAAATCTCCTGGCATAGCCTAGTGAGTACCTCCAGTGGACATCCATTTGTTGGAACATCTCAATGTGTATTCTGTCTTTTCCTGGAGCCTTGTGCTTTACCAATTCCTTTGGTGCAACTTTGACTTCTTCCTTTAATACTATTGGTTCTTGATCATATGCCACCTTCTGAAATTGATAATATTGACCACTTCTCTTTGGTACAGTGACTCTGTGTATTCCTTCTATCTTCCTTTAATGTTTTCTGCATCATTCAATATTTTGCCCATAGAATCTTTCAATACTGCAACTCGAGGCTTAATTTTTTTCCTCAGTTCTTTCAGCTTGAGAAATGCTGAGCATTTTCTTCCCTTTTGGTTTTCTAACTCCAGGTCTTTCTGCATTTCATTAAAATAATTGACTATGTCTTCTCGAGCTTCTCTTTGAAATCTTCTGTTCAGCTCTTTTATCTTGTCATTTCTTGCATTTGCTTTAGCTATTCTCCATTCAAAGGCAAGTTTCAAAGTCTCTTTTGAAATTTTGGTCTGTTCTTCCTTTCTTGTCTTTTTTATGACCTCTTGCTTTCTTCATGAATGATGTTCTTGATGCCATCCCATAGTTCCTCTGGTTTTAAATAATTGCTTTTCAATGTATCAAATTTATTCTTTAAATAGTCTCTAAATTTAGAAACTATACAATCAAGGTCATATTTTGGCTCTTATGGACTTGTTTTAATTGTCCTCAAATTCAAATTGAATGTGCGTATACAGTTGATAGTCTGTTCCATGATCAGTTCCTGGCCTTCTTTTGGCTGAAGATATTGAGCTTCTCTATCACCTCTTGCCACAGATGTAGTCAATCTGATTCCTGTGTATTTCATAAGGCAAAGTGCACATGCATAGCCATCATTTAGGTTATTGAAAAAAAGGTATTTGCAATGAATAAGTCGTTGGTCTTGCAAAATTCCATTATGCAATCTCCAACATTATTTCTATCACCAAAGCCATATTTTCCAACTACCCGTAATTCTTCTCTGTTTTCAACTTTTGCATTCCAATCACCAGTGACAATCAATATATCTTGATGGATGTTGGTAAATTTCAGACTGCAGAAGTTGGTAGAAATCTTTAATTTCCTCATCTTTGGCTTTGGTGGTTGGCACATAGATTTGAATAATAGTAGTAGTAACTAGTCTTCCTTAAAGCATATGAATATTATGCTATCACTGACAGCATTGTACTTCAGGATATCTAGAAATAGTCCTCATGATAATGAATGCCATATCATTCCCCTTTATTTTATCATTCCTGGAATAGTAGATCATATGGTTGTCTGATTCATAATGGTCAAAATCAGTCCATTTCAGCTCACTAATGCCTAGGATATATACCTACCCACCAGCCACTCCTCGGAAGGAAGGTTGGGCAATCCTACTTCCGTAGTGATACTGCCTCGGAAACCCAAGGAGGGGTCGCTATGAGTCGGGGCCGACTCGACGGCAAACAACAACAACAACAACAACAACAACAACAATGCCTAGGATATAGATCTTTATATGTTCCATTTCATTTTTGACAACTTCCAATTTTCCTAGATTTATACTTCATACATTCCATGTATCAATTTTTTATGGATTTTGCATCTGTTTCTGCTCATGTTGAGTCATGCCACATCAGCCAACACAGGTTCTGAAAGCTTTACTCCATCCATATCATTAAGGTCCTCTCTACTCTGAGGAGTCAGCTCTTCCCAATCATATTTTGAGTACCTTCTTTGCTGATGGGCTCATCCGGCACTAGATTGGACAATGTTTCTGGGCTATTCATAAATTTTTCCAGTAATATATTAGACAGTGTTTCACTACTATTCATGCTACTATTATTCAAATTTTTGCACCAATCACTAAAGCCAAACATGAAGAAATTGAAGATGTTTTTCCAACTTATGCAGTATGAAATTTATCAAATATGCAATCAATACATCTTGATTATTACTGTTGACTGGAACATGAAAGTTGGAAACAAAGATGTATCATGGGGTAGTTAAGAACTATGGCTTTGGTGATAGAAATGATGGCGTTATAGAATTTTAAAAGACTAATAATTTATTCATTGCAAATACCCTTTTTTGAAACATAAACAGTGATTATACACGTGAACCTTACAAGATGGAATAAACGGAATCTGATTGACTACATCTGTGGACAGAGATGATGAGAAGCTCAATATCTTTAGTCAGAACAAAGCAAGGAGCTGAGTGGAATAGACTATCAATTGTGCATATTCAAGTTCAAGTTGAAGCTAAAGAAAATTAAACAAGTCCATGAGAGCCAAAATATGACCTTGACCATCCCATCTGAATTTAGAGACCCTCTGAAAAATAGATTTGATTGATTGAACACCAATGACCAAAAAGTAGACGTGTTGTGAGATGACATCAGAAACGTCATATAAGAAGAAAACAAGTGATTATTAAAAAGACAAAAAAGGAAGAAAAAACAAACATGACTGTCCGAAGAGACTCAGAAATTTGCTCTTGAACAGAAAGTACCTAAAGCAAATGGGAGAAATGATGTGAATAAAGAACTGAACAGAAGATTTTACAGGACAGCTTGAGAAGACAAAGGTCACTATTTAAATGAAATGTGCAAAGATCTGGAGTTAGGAAACTAAAAACAAAGAACACACTCAGCATTTCTCAAGCTGAAAGAACTGAACAAGGAAAAAAAAAAGCCTCAAGTTGCAATAATGAAGGATTCGATGGGCAAAACATTGAACAATGCAAAAAGCATAAAAAGAAGATGGAAGAAATACACAAAGTCACTATACTGAAGAGAATTGGTTGGTGTTCAACTATTTCAGGAGGTAGCATATGATTAAGAACTAACAGTATTGAAGGAAGAAGTCCAAGCTACACTGAAGGAACTGGTGAAAAATAAAGCTCCAGAAATTTATAGAATTCCCATGAGATGTTTCAACAAACAAATGCAGTACCAGAGGCACTAAGTCATTTATGGCAGAAAATTAGGAAGACAGTTACCTGGCCAACTGACTGGAAGAAAAGATGATCCTAAGGAATGTTGAGATTATTGAACAATATCATTAATATCACAGTAAAACATTGATGAAGATAATTCAAAAACTGGTTACAGCAGTATAGCGACAGGTAACTTCCAGAAATTGAAAATGGACTCAGAAGATCATGTGGAATGATATCATTGCTGATGTCAGATGGATCTTGGCTGAAAGCAAAGAACACCAGAGAGATGTTTACCTGTGTTTTATTGACTACACATAGGTGTTTGACTGTGTAGATCATAAGAATTATAGATAACATTTCAAAGAATGGGAATTCCAGAACACTTAACTGTGCTAATGAGGAAAATACATAGACCAGAAGGCTGTTGCTTCAACAAAAAAAGGGAATGCTGCATGGTTTAAAATCAGCAAAGTTGTGAATCAAGGTTGTGTCCTTTCACCATATTTACTCAATCTTTATGCTGAACAAATAGACTATATTAAAAAAAAAAAAAGTCATGGCATCAGGATTGAAGGAAGATTCATTAACAATTTGCAATATGCATATGACACAACATTGATTGTTGAAAATGAAAATTACTTGAAGCACTTACTGATGAAGATCAAAAACTACAGTCTTCAGTATGGATTATGCCTCAATATCAAAAAAAAAAAAAAAAAAACCTCACAGCTGAACCAATTAGCAACATAATCATAAAGAGAAAAGATTGAAGTTGTCAGCAATTTCATTTTCCTTGGATCCACAATCAACATGCATGGAAGCAGTAGTCAAGAAATCAACCATCATATTGTACTGGAAAATCTGATACAAAAGAATTTTTTAAAGTCTTGAAAAGCAAAGATATGACTTGGAAGACTATGGCAAGCCTAACCCAAATCTTAGTATTTTCAGTTCCTCAGATGCATGTGAAAGCTGAACAATGAATAAAGACCAAATAAGATTTGATGCCTTTGAATTGTGTTATAGGCAAAATATACTGAAAATACCATAGACTTCCAGAAGAACAAACAGATCTGTCCAGGAGAAGTGCATCTAGAATGCACCTTGGAAGCAAGAATGATCAGTTTTTCTCTCACCTATTTTGGTCATGCTTTCAGAAAGAACCATTACATGGAGAATGATATCATGCAATGAGGGTGAGCACAAAAGGGGAAGACCCTCACAAGATGGATTGACACAATGGCTGCAACGATGGGCTCGAGTATAGCAAGAATTGTCACAGTGGCTTACAACCAGGCAATGTTTTGTTCTGTTGTACAAAGATTTAAAGTAATTTGGAGCTGAATCAGTGGCACCTGACAACAATAACAACAAGATCCCACTCTAATGCTCTTACAATTGATTGGCTTATCATATCAGATTACATCATGAGGTGTTATTACATAATTGTTACATTACATCATTCCATAGCTCCCAAACTATGAATAATCAGGGCCCAACCCAGTTGACATATGTTTGGAGGACCTGACAATTCATAACAAAGAGAAAAGATGCAAATAACCAAACTGAAAAATGAAAAGAGATATTAAACTGGTCCCAATAGAAATAAAGAGAATTATGAGAGATTATTATGATCAATTGTATGGCAGCAAACTGAGTGACCTACATGAAATGGAATTCTTAGAAGCACACAACCTATCAAACTGACTCAAATTGAAATAATAAATCTCAACAGACACATGAGACATAAAGATGTAGAAACAATAATCAAAACCTCCCAACAACAATAACAACAATGAAAATTCCTGGACCAAATGTATTCATTGGGGAATTCTACCAAACATTTAGAAAATAATTGACATCAATTCTGTTTAAACTATACCCAACTTTTTAGTTTAGAAATTCTCAAACTTGAAAAAAAAGCTGAAAGAATTTTACAATGAAATATAGTCATTCACTTTGTTTCCTCTTCTTTTAAAAATAAACCATAGTTTGTTGTTGTGATGACAGATGTTTTGGTGTGTTTACTTTCACCATAATAAAAATAGGAGGTCTGATAGCATACTGCCTAAGGCATTTGACTGCTAACCAGAAGGCTGGTGATTCAAACACACCAGCCACTCCTCAGAAGGAAGGTTGGGGAATCTACTTCCGTAGTGATACTGCCTCGGAAACCCAAGGAGGGGTTGCTTTGGGTCAAGTCCAACTCCACGGCACGTAGCAACAACATAATAAAAACAACTAGACTAAATAAATAAATAAATAGAAAATAATTTTTTGAAAGAAGAAAAAGATAAAAAATAGATGTCAGAAGAGCCTGACATTTGCTCTTAAGTACAGAGTAGCTGAAGCAAATGGAAGAAATGATGGAATAAAAGAACAGAAGATTTCAGAGGGTACCTCTAGAAGATAAGGTAAAAAATATGACAAAATGAGCAAAGACCTGGAGTTATAAAACAAAAGGGAAGAACAGGATCAGCATTTCCAAGCTGAAAGAAATCAAGAGACAAATTCAAGCCTCAAATTGCATTACTGAAAAATTCAATGGGCAAAAAATTTAATGAAACAAGGAGCATCCAAAGTAGATGGAAGGAACATGAAATCATTGTACACAAAGAATTGGTTGCTGTTCAAATATTTCAGAAGGTGGCATATGATCAAGAACCACTAGAACTGAAGGAAGATGTTCAAGCTGTACTGAAGGCATTGGCAAAATCAAGCCTCCAGGAATTTATAGAATACTCATCGAAATGTTTCAACAAATAGAAGCAATACTGGAAGTGCTCATTCATACATATACACCAAGAAAATTGGAAGGCAGCTATGTAGCCAACAAACTTGAAGTGATCTACATTTAAGCCCATTCCAAAGAAAGACAATTAAACAGAATGCAGAAATCATCAAATATTATTGGTAATAACATAGTACCACCATAAAGAATTTAAATATACCAACAATCAAGAAGATGACACAGGCCTGGGTAACACTTATTTCCATTATACATAATGACATGAATCAGAGCTCACTTGACAGTAACTAACAATGGCAATCACTGCTCCTAATATGAAGATTTATATATGTTACCGTGTTCATACTTGAAGGTACAACAGCAACAACTGTTCATACACAGCATGATTTTTAAAAGAGCTGACCATTTCATGCCAGTCTTTTAATTTTAGAGATACGTAAAAGAAATCATTGAACTGGTCAATTTGAATAGTTGTTTAGATTGATATTTTAAATGGAAGTCAGAAAATATTTCAATAAAACCAAAAGAACAAACATTATAAGCAAGTTTTTGATGGAGTTCTGACATATGATAATGTCTGAATATCGATCACATAAAATAAGTAATCAAAGAAAGTGGAAATAATAAAAAAGTACTAAATTAATGATCCAGGAGTAAATTTAGAAGTAATTTTAAACTACTGTTGAAGTAAAAGACTAAGGCAAAATATAGAAACAAATGCATATTCCAACTTCTTCTATTTTTTTTTTTTTTATAAATTTAGAACTACACAAGTAATTTTATACAGCTCTATCTAATGCTGTCTTGAAGAAGTTAGTCATTTAGGCATGCACTTAAATAATAAAATAGAAATATAGATACACAACAAGAGAAAGAGAACAAAAATATATGTGACATTTAATGAGGGAAGTTAGTTTAATGAAGTCTAGTTAGAGAAAACTTTACAAAGGATATGGTTTTGAATTGCTCTTTCAAGGATGGGAAGTATTGGGGACTATATATTCATTTTAAGGTTACTCTAGACATCAGAATATCTCGAATAAATTTTCCAAAATGGAAAACAAAATCATGGAGGGAGAACTAACTGATCATATAATTCTTCTATAGTGCAGAAGAGGCACAATGTTTGTTCTACAGAGCTAGAGAACTACAGGACTTAAACTAAAATCCATGATTTCACCTTCTAATTAAACATATATGTTGTTGTTTTTATGTGCCGACGAGTCGGCCCCGACTCATAGCGACCCCTCCTTGGGTTTCCGAGGCAGTATCACTACGGAAGTAGGATTGCCCAACCTTCCTTCCGAGGAGTGGCTGGTGGGTTTGAACCGCCAGCCTTTTGGTTAGCAGTCAAGTGCCTTAGCCACTATGCTACCAGAGCTCCTAATTAAACATATATATTGTATTATATTTAATATCTGGATATATAGCTTTAAATTTCAAGTGCTAAATTCCTTTTATGAAAAAATTTAGTCGTTATACATTGTTATATTACAAAACTGTATATTTTTTCTTCCTATCTTTGATCTTCAGCACATCTTCAGTATTTCCATAATTTTTCTCTCCTATAGAAAAATAGGAGCTCTGGTAGCACAGTGCCTAAAGCACTTGACTGCTAACCAGACAGCTGGTGGTTCAAGCCCACCAGCCACTCCTCGGAAGGAAGATGGGACAATCTACTTCCCTAACGATACTGCCTCAGAAACCCAAGGAGGGGTCCTTATGAGTCGAGTCTGACTCGAGGGCACATAACAACAACAACAACAACATAGAAAATCCACATTGTATTGAAATAATTTATGTGTCTTTTCATACCCAATTATTTCACTAGATTATAATTAAAAAAAATACATATATGGATAATGTATTGTTCAACATTTGTTTTAAATATCTTGCCCTAGCATAATGTTAATCATGCTGTTGGTGTTAGTTGCTTTGAGTCGTTTCCAACTCATAGTTACCCTATGTACAGCAGAACAAAATGTTGCCTGTTTCCACGGCAGCTCCACAATCCTTGCTATACTCGCTGCAGCCACTGTGTCCATCATTCTCGTTGAGAGCCTTTCCCTCTTTCGTCGACCCTCCACCTTACAAAGCATGACATCCTTCTCCAGAGAATGGTCCCTTCTGACATGACCAAAGTAGGTGAATTGAAGTCTGGCCATTCTTGCTTCCAAGGAGCATTCCACCTGCACTTCCTCCAGGACAGATTCGTTGCATCTTTTAGCAGTCCATGGTACTCTCAGCATTCTTCGCCAGCACCACAACTTAAAAGGATCAAACCTTCTTTGGTCTTCCTTATTCATTATCCAGCTCTCACATGCATATGAGGCAACTGAAAATACCATGGTTTGTGTCAGGCACACCTTAGCCCTGAAGGAGATATCTTTGTTCTTCAGCACTTGAAAGAGGTCCTTTGCAGCAGATGTGCCTAGTGCTATACGTCATCTGATATTCAGACTGCTGCTTCCATTGGCATCAATTGTAGAACCAAGCAATGTAAAGTCTTTGACATCTTCAATCTTTCCTCCATTTATCATGATGCTGCTTATAGATTCAGTGGTGAGGATTTTCATTCCTTTTATATTGAAGTGTAATCCCTACTGCAGACTGTAGTCTTCAATCTTCATTGTAAATGCTTCAAGTCATCCTCACTTTCAGCAAGTAAAGTTTTGTGGTCAGTGTATAGCAGGTTGTTAATGATTCTTCCTCTAATATTGATGTCACATTCTTCTTCATATAGTCCAGCTTCTCGGATTATTTGCTTGGCATATAGACTGAATAATTATGGTGAAAGGATACAAACCTGACACACTCCCTTCTTGATTTTAAACCATGCAGTGTCCCCTTGTTCTGTTTGAATGATAGCCTCTTGATCTATGTACAGGTTCCTCATGAGTACAATGAAGTATTCTGGAATTCTCCTTCTTCTGAATGTTACCCATAATTTGTTATGATCCACACAATCAAATACATTTACATAATCAATGAAACGTAAGTAAACATCTTTCTGGTATTCTTTGCTTTGAACCAAGATCCACCTGACATCAGCAATGATATTTCTCCTTCTGTGTCCTCTTCTGAATCTTGCTTGCATGTCTGGAAGTTCTCTATCAATACATTGCAACAACTGGTTTTGAATTATCTTCAGTAAGATTTTACTTGAATGCAATATTAATGATATTGTTTGGCAATTTCCACATTCTGTGGGATCACCCTTCTTTGAAATGGGTACAACTATGGATCACTTCTAGTCACTTGGCATAACCAAATAAGTGCCTCCAGCGGTGCATCCATTTGTTGAAACATCTCAATGGGTAGTCCATCAATTCCTGGTGCCTTGCTATTCACCAATTCCTTCAGTGCAGATTCAACCTCTTTCTTCAATAACATTGGTTCTTGATCATATGCCACTTCTTGAAATGGATAAAGATTGATCAGGTCTTTTTGGTGCAATAACTCTGTGTATTTCGTCCATCTTCTTTTGATGCTTCCTGCCTCATTCAGTATTTTATCAATAGAATCTTTCTGTGCTGCAACTCGAAGCTTACATTTTTTTCCTCAGGTCGTTCAGCTTGATAAATGCCGACCAGGTTCTTCCCTTTTGGTTTTCTAACTTCAGGTCTTTGCACATTTCATTATAGCTCTTTGAAATCTTCTTTTCAGCTCCTTTATGTTGTCATTTCTTCCATTTGCTTTAGCTGCTCTCTGCTCATGGGTAATTTTCAGAGTCTCTTCTGTTATCCATTTTGTTTTTTTCTTCCTTTTTCATCTTTTCAATGAACTCTTGCTTTCTTCATGGATAATGAAAATTCCATAATTTTTCTTATTTTCAGTCATTGGTGTTCAATGCATCTAATCTATTCTTTAGGTGGTCTCTAAATTCAGGAGGGATATATTCAAAGTCACATTTTGGCTCTTGTGGGCTTGTTTTAATTGTCTTCAACTTCAAGTTGAACTTGCATATGAGCAGTTGATGGTCTGTTCCACTGTCAGCTCCTGGCCTCGTTTGGCTAAATATATTTTTTTCCATAGCCTCTTGCCACAGATGTAGTCCATCTGATTCCTGTGTACTCCATCTGGTGATGCCCCCATGTATAGCTGCTGTTTGTGTTGTTGAAAAAAGGTGTTTGCAGTGAATAAGTCACAGGTCTTGCAAAATTCTATTGTGTGGTCTCCAGAGTTATTTCTGTCACCAAGGCCAAATTTTCCAACTACAGGTAATTCTTCTTTGTTTCCAAATTTTGCATTACAGTCACTAGTGATAATTAACACATCTTGATTGCATGTTTGGTCAATTTCAGACTGCAGAAGTTGGTAAAAAATCTTCAGTTTCTTCATCTTTGGCTTTGGTGGTTGGTGTGTAAATTTGAATAATAGTAATATTAACTGATCTTCCTTGTAGGTGTATGGATATTATCCTATCACTGATAACATTGTACTTTGGGACAGATCTTGAAATGTCCTTTGTGATGATGAATGCCATGCCATTCCTTTTCAAACTGTCATTCCCTGCATAGTAGATCATATCATCGTGTGATTAAAAATGACTGAAACTGGCCCATTTCAGCTCACTAATGCCTAGGTTATCAATCTTTATGCATTTAATTTCATTTTTGACAACTTCCAATTTTCCAAGATTCATACTTCTCTATGTTAATATAGAGAAGTGATTTCTATTTTTATAGCAAAAAATCTTCAAAGATAATTACATTAAAATATTTAAAACAATGTGTTTGTGTTTTTAAACATAAGAAAAGGTATAAATAGAACAAAAAAAAAAGGTATGTTTACAATTCAGTTGGGATTATAATTTTTTGCTCTTCCAAAGACATGAACTTTCTTCCTAGCAAAATATGATTTATCATTCCCATATCTGAGTTTTAAAATGATTTTCACATTTTATTTATTTCATAATAGTAAACAAACACATTGCACAGTTGAATTCACTATATTTTGTAACATCTTGTATATAATGATAGTGTAAATTCCCATCAGTAATTTTCTATTAAACACCCTAAAGTTGTAGCATCACAATTTTCCTGTATTTGTCAATTCAGAATCTTGCCTTTATCAAACAAAGCATTAACAGTATGCTCAAAGAAGAAACAATTGATGAATAAAAGTAGTCCTATAAAAGAAGATATTCTAGTTGTTATTTTTTGGTGCCATTGAGTTGTTTTTGACTGATAGTGACCCAATAGGATACAGTAGCCAATTATTGCAGGCACTGTATCAATCTATTGCATTAAGGATCTTCCTCTTTTTGCTGATCCTCCAGGTACTTATATCATAACTAAAACTAAAAGATGACTACTTAAAATATTGCCTTGTCTTTATTGGAATTCACATAAATAATAAATTAGAACAATGGCCAACACATAGTTGAAAATGACTAAGATGTATGCTTGGTTAAGCCACGAGATTTGGAAGACAGCTACCTGGCCAACTGATGGGAAGAGATCCATATTTGTACCCATTCCATCCCACGTAATGTGCAAATTATTGAGCAATAATATTGCATGCAAGTAAAATATTACTGAAAATAATTAAAAAATAGTTGCAGCAGTATATTGACAGAGAGCTTCCAGAAATGCAAGCTGGATTCATAAAGGGACATAGAGTAAGGGATATCATAGCTGATGTGACATTGATCGTGGCTCAAAGCAAAGAATACCAGAAACATATTTACTTGTGTTTTATTGACTATGAAAAGCACTTGATTGTGTGGATCATAACAAATTGTGGATAACATTGAGAAGAATGGGAATCCAGAACACTTAATTGTACTCATCAGGAACCTGATAGACCAGGAGGCTGTCATTAAAACAGAACAAGGGAACACGGCATGATTTAAAATCAAGATGGGAGTGGGTCAGTGTTATATCCTTTCACCATACTTATTCATTTTCTATGCTGAGCAAATCATGTGAGAAGCTGGACTATATTAAGAAAAATGTGCCATCAGGCTTGAAGGAAGAATCATTAACAACCTGCGATACACTGATGACACAACTTTGCTTGTTGAAAGTGAGGATGATTTGAGGCACTTACTGATGAAGATTGAAGATTACAGTCTGCAGTATGGATTACCCCTCAATATAAAGAAAACAAAAATCCTTCCAACTGGCCCTGTAAGCAACATTATGATAAATGGAGAAAAGATTGAAATTGTTAAAGACTTCAAATTACTTGGTTCTACAATTGACGCCAATGGAAGCAGCAGTCAGGACATCAGACAATGTATATAATGTATATAGCACTGGGGAAATTGGCTGCAAAGGACCTCTTTCAAGTGCTGAAGAGCTAATATATCTCCTTGATGACTAAGGTGCACCTGACAGAAGCCATGGTATTTTCAATCACCTCATATGCATGTGAGAGATGGACAATGAATAAGGAAAACCGACGAAGAACTGATGCTTTTGAGATGTGGTATTGGCAAAGAATGCTGAAAGTACTGTTGACTGCTAAAAAGAACTAACAGATCTTTCCTGGAGGAAGTGCAGTCAGAATGCTCCTTGGAGGCAAGAATGGCCAGACTTCATCTCACCTATTTTAGTCATGTTGTCAGAAAGGACAATTCCCTGAAGAAGGATGTCATGCTTGGTAAGGTGGAGGGTCAACGAAAGAAGGAAAGGCCCTCAATGAGATGGATTGACATGGTGGCAGTGGAAATGGGCTAAAATATAGCAAGCATTATGGAGCTGGCTCAGGACTGGGTGGTGATTTGTTCTGCTGTGCATAGGGTTGCTATGCTATGAGTTGGAGATGACTGGACAGCACCTAACAACAACAACAAGATGTATGCAAATAAGGGAGAAGAATGCATAATTAAATGAATAGAGAAGTGTTCAGTAACTGATTTGAAAATTAAAACTAGGGAATAATTCAAAATGTAATTATATATGTTTCAATGCTAATGTTATATGATATGCTGATTATCAAACCATTCTCTGTAAGGAGCCAAACACTTTCAATACCCTAATTCTATACTAACCTAGTGTTTAATGGCAAAAGCTGAAATGCATAGCCAGCCTGTTCTATATTTATAACATGCTAAATTGAATCTTATTTTTTCACTGACTAGTCAGAAAATAGGATCTTTACTTATTGAAGTTAAATTGACAAGAACATAATGTAACCTTGGGCAAGTCATATACTACATATTCTCATCAAACAGCCATTTTCTGAACTGTAAAATAATAGAGATATTGTTTCACTCCATTATGAGTTTTTATTGTTGTCATTTTACATTTTTTAAAGAGTCATTACTATGGTTTCCTTAATGATAGAAATTCAAAGATTTTTTAAAATTTATTTTTCTGCTACTAAAAATATTTCTCTGTGGAAATGGTATCATGAAATATTTCACCATTTCTATAAAGATTCTTTTTGTGCCTTACCTTTGTACTTCTTTCATAGTGAGTTCTTTTTTTTTTTTTTTTCCTTCCTCTTCTCCTTATCTTAGGAGACAATTGTTCTAGTTAATTGATTACTCTTGAATTTAAAGATAAATGCTCCTAAAAGGATAAAAAGCTTCTATATTTCAACCATATTTGCCATCAAACAAGATGACTGACAAGACTGTATTATTTATCATTTCAGTATCATATAATTAAATTATTTATTCTGTTTATCTTAAATATATCCTATAAGTCATAACTCATAGTTTATCTTTTTTGAGTTTATCTCAATCATGCTTTTTAGGACCCTCTTGTTTCTAATTGCTTTTCTTTAATCACTTAATGGATATTTACTTTTTCTAAAAAAATCTGTATAATTTAATTCAACATGACATATACATTGTTTAGATTAGGAACTGCTCAAAAATGCTAAGAAGTGTTATTTTATTTTAGTTGTTTTTCTTCAGAGGCTTATTTTTTACTATATTTTTCTTTTAAATCATTACCTTTCTTTTATAATTTCATTATTCTGAAATATATTTATCTTTCAAGCACCTTATATATTACAAGATGATGCTCAACTGATTTGTCTCACTTGGGAAAGTAAAGGAATATTATAAGGAGAAAATTTTTGGTCTATATTTATGAATAACAAATGAAGGACAAATTGACTGATTGTTACTATATGTCTTAAAGGCATAAATTAAGTCTCAATAGTGGAGCAAAGTTCAATACTCAGTAGAAGTGAAAGGAAGCTTTAACTCTTTCCTCAGCAGCTAGGGCTTCTGGAACTACTCAGTTATTCTTGGGATTACTTGAATACAAGGGGAGTAACAAAAGTCAATATACAAGACAGTTGTGAGCAACTATTTCTGACTTGAGAAGTCTTAGGGCATTTGGCTGCTAACCAAAAGGTTGGTGGTTCGAATACACCAGCTACTCCACAGATGAAAGATGAGGCAGTTTGCTTCCATAATGTTCCTATAGGGCTAAAACTTTACGTTCATTTACTTTTGAACCTTCTAATGAACGTCAACAGAGCTGTTGTTATTACCCAATTTCAGTAAAGCTTAGACTTATGTGATTTCATCTGCACAAGCTGTTATTTCTGTTGCTGCTGGTGTTTTTATAATCACTGATTTTGTCAAATTTTCTCATGTTTTAGCTACAATATTGTGGTAATTAGTACTTGTGGAAATATAGCAATAACTTTTTTGAGAATGAAGTTGTAAGTAAAGGAAAAGAAGAAGAAATATCATAAAAGGCTTCAGCTCAGTTACTAATAATGTTGTAACTAATGATGCTATATTTCAATGTAGAAATATTTTACAAAACAATTTAGTTGTTAGTATCTGAGAAATACTACATTTAAGCAATTTGTAACTAAATTTTTACAAATTATTGTATGATAAAGATTGATAATAAACATTATTAAGATTTCTTTATGATCTGGTATGGGGAGGAGCTCTATGGGGGGGGGTGACACCATGAGTTATCACACTGGTAACACCAAACATAGTGATATGGCTCTCTCACAGAAAGGTTTTTCCTAACCACAATTTAATGCTAGTGTCATTAGTGTTGGCATGATTATTTACATAGGGTCAGGAAAAGAAGTAATTTACCATATGGACTTTTCAAAATTTACTTGATAGAAATTTTCGTAAAGAACATTAAAGTGCACTTTTAAAAAACTTTTTGAGGCTAAGAAATCAAGCCAGGAACTCACAATCAGATTTCGTCTGCTGATATGAGTTATTTCCTCCCTTCTTGAGATTCCAGCATATTCTAGGTTTTTTGGGCCTTCCAAAAAGTGACTTTCTTTACACACCCGAAAGACTGGAAGCCCAGTAAACCAGGTGCTAGGCTAAGTTTTGTCAAGAAGACATTATAAGCATTGGTTTCATAAGATCAACCTAAGCTTCTTAAAAATGTCTGGTTATATCTGATTAAATGAGGAGCTTGAACAGAATTTTTGATTCTTGTGGAATCCAGATTTTCTGGAGTCATGGAGATTGAAATGCTGCAGCTAAAATTATTGCCCCGAGAAAATCTGTGAACCTTAAATACAAAGCCAAAAAATTGATATTCTGAAAATTTTCAAGTAAGTTAAACAACAATTTAGCTTAGAGAGTAAAGAACACTTGCCTTGGGCATTATGCACTTTTTAAAGAATAATTTAAGTATAGTCATCTTGGACAACAGCAATTCCAGAGGTCAGACTAGAAGTTAAATTCTAAGGTCATTCAGTACTTATTTGAATTACTCTTCAAATAATTGCATGGGATTCAAATGTTGCATGGAATCCAGAAGTTATTCTATAAACTCTATTCCATTAGGATCAGCTAACAACAACAACAACAACAACATCTTGTTAATGACTCCAGTTCTGCTCACAGGCTCTAGATTTGTAAGAGTAGGAAGTTACTTCATAAGCTCACATTGTATCTCAAATTTAAGAGGTAGCTAAAATGATCAGTTCTCAGTTTTCAAATGATCATTCTAGGTGCAATTTGGAGAATTGATTGGTGAGTTGTCAGAGAGAATTCAGAGAAAACAATTAATTGGCTACCACCAAGATTGATTGTTAACTGGTATTATGACGGTTGTCCAAGATGACAATGTTTTCAAGACATTGCATAATTAATAATGATAAGTGGATCCACAACCAATGGACAGACGTAGAAACAGCAGTCAGGAAATCAAATGATGTATTACATTGGGCAAATTTTCTGCTAAAGAACTCTTTAAAGCTTTTAAGAGAAAAGATGTCCCTTTGAAGACTGGGGTGCACGTGACCTGAGTCATAGTACTTCCAATCACTCATATGCTTGTGAGAGGTGGACAGTGAATACAGAAGACTGAATAAGAGTTAATGCATTTGAGTTGTGGTGTTGGTGAAGAATATTAAATGTACCATAGGTTGCTAGAAGAATTAACAAATCTGTCTTGAAGGAAGCACAGCTGGAATGCACCTTAGAAGTGAGAATGGCTAGACTTTGTCTCTCATACTTTGTTCACATTGTGAGAAGAGACCAGTTCCTAAAAAAAGTGTATCATGCTTGGCAAAGTAGAAGGTTAGTGAAAAAATGAAAGATAGTCAATGAGATGGATTGTTACAGTGGCTGTGACAACAGGCTTAAGCATGGCAATGATTGTGAGGATGGCGCAAGACCAGGTGGTGTTTCATTCTGCTGTACTTTGAATCGTTATGAGTCAGAACTCATTCAACAGCACTTATTAACAACAACAAAAAAGAACTCTCTAGGCCAGATGGCCTCACTGAAGAATTCTATTAAACATTCAGAGATGAGTTAACACCAATTCTACTCAAACAATTCCAGAATACAGCAATGAAGGAATACTTCTTAATACATTCTATGAAGCCAAAATAACCCTGATACCACAGCCAGGCAAAGATACTACACACTAAAAAAGAAAATTACAGACCATTATTTCTCATAAATATAGACCTAAAAAAATTTCAACAAGATTCTGGCCAACAGAATTCAACAGAAAATCAAAATTATATTATATCAAGATCAAGTAAGATTCATACCAGGGATAGTACAACATTTGAAAATCACTCAGTATAATTTACCACAGAAATAAAACAAAGAACAAGAATGACATGATCATCTTAATCAATGCCAAAATGTCATTTAATAAAATTCAAAACATTTCCTCATAAAAACTTACAGTAAGATAGAAATAGAAGGCAAATTCTTCAGCATATATAATGAATTGGAATGACTTGATGGCAGTGAGTTTATTCAATATTGTGCTAGAAATCCATCAGGAGCAATAAGACAATAAATGGAAATAAAGGGCACCGATATTGGTAACAATGCAGCAATGTGGAATCCCATAGATTCCACAAAAAAGTTACTGGCACTACCTCAAGGAAAAACTAGGGGCAAATTTAGGGGCCCTAATATATGGCATAAATAGACTATCAAGCCTAACCCAAAATGGACAAACAGCAGAAGAGAATCTAGATGAATGGATCTTCTAAAAAATAAATTTTCATGTGTTTCCAAAGACTTCTCCAAAAGAGTCAAAAGAGAACCTACAGAGTGGGAAAAAATATTCAGCAATAACATATCTGACAAGGGACTTATGTTTAGAATTTATAGAAAACTCAACACCTCAACAACAAAAAGACAAACAATCCTATTCAAAAATGGGCAGAAGACATGAATAGACACTTCACCAAAGAAAATATTCAGGCGATCAACAAACATATAAAGAAATGCTCATGATCATTAGCCATTAAAGTGCTGCAAATCAAAACAATGATGAGATGCCATCTTGCCCTAGCACTAATAGCAAAGTTCAACAAGACAGAAAATAACAAATGCTGGGGAGGATGTGGAGAGATTGGGACTCTCATAAACTGCTAGTGGGACTATCAAATGATACAACCTCTGTGAAAAGCAGCATGGTGATTCCTTACAAAGTTGGAACTAGAAATACTGTTTAACCCAGCCATTGCATTACTAGGTACATAAACTAAAGAAGTGAGAACCAGGACAAGAACAGATAGATACATGCACACCCATGTTCATCATGGTACTATTTGTAGTAGTCAAAAGATGGAAACAACCTGTTGTTGTAATGTGCCATCGAGTCAGACCTGACTCATAGTGACCCCTCCTTGGGTTTCTGAGGCAGTATCACTACAGAAATGGATTGCCCCATCTTCCTTCTCAGGAGTGGCTGGTGGGTTTGAACTGCCAGCTTTCTGGTTAACAGTAAAGTGCCTTAGGCACTATGCTACCAGAGCTCCCAGGTGCCCATTAACAGACCAATGGATAACCAAACTATGGTACAAATACACAATGGAATACTATGCAACCTTAAAGAGTAATGTAGAATCTGTAAAATAACTACATAACATGGATGAACTTGGAGGTCATTACCCTGAGTGAAATAAGTCAATCACAGAAGGACAAATATTGTATTAGTCCATTATTGTAAAAAGTAAAGGAAAGGTTTATATATGGAATGAAATTTTCTTTGATTATCAGGGGTGGGAGGGGACAGGAGGGAACATTATTAGATAGGTAGTGACAATTAATTGATTTGGGAGAAGAGAAGGGTAATGTACCAACTGTGAGTGATCAACATGGTGGCACTGAGGAATAAGATATAGAGAGGTGCATGGGAGGTATAGACAACAAAGATGAACCCTTTTGCACACATAGTGCTGCATTGTCAGTGAAAGCAAACATTGATATATGGATGGATAGATAGGTGGACAGGCTGAACTATTAGGTATGTCTACACAAGGGGTAATGTGCCCAAGACCATGTACAGGGTTGGAAGACAATGTTTCTACAATTGTATTTGTATGTTCTATAAGAATTCCCAGGTATATAGAAGAGCTGACAAGAGACTAGTTTGTGGTCACTCCTTGGTCATAGCCAGCTACCTGGAGGGAGTGAGTGGTTGGACCTGTGGGCTCGAGACTATGGTCACAGGGGACATCAAGCTCAATTGGCACAATATACTACATAAACACGTTGTTCCACATCCTACTTTGGTGAGTAGCAACTGGGATCTTAAAGGCTTGCAAGCAGCCATCTAGATGCAACAATGTGCCTCTCCTTATCCAGAGCAAAGAAGAATAAAGAAAACCAAAGACACATGGAAACCATTAGTCCAAGGTACTGGTACACCACATGATCCTCAACCTATATGACGATGAGACCAGAAGAATTAGATGATACCCAGCTACCACTGTCTACTACTCGGAGGGGGATCCCTGTAGGAGATCTTGGATAGAGTGGGAGAACAATGTGGAACAAAATTCAAAATCATTTAAAAATAAATAAATGAATAAGGACCACATTTGCTGGTGTGGTAGAGCCTGGGGAAACCACTGAGACTATGGCCCTAGCTGCCCTTCAGGTCTGGAATTGAATCCACGCCTGTGGCTTTCAGCCAAACAAAAGACAGGCATATGAGCTGAACATTTATATTAGGTAAATACACTCCTTGGAGAGATCAATTATGGGAGATTAGAAGGGTTGTGTATGCACAGGGAGACAGCTGGCGTGGCAGGAGTGCATGGAAGGAAAAGAACACAGGGAAGAGGTAACTATGGGGAGGAAGTGAGAAGGAAGCTCTTGCATTGTGGGAATTTGCAGGTCAATGTCATGAGAGAAAGTATATGTGAGCTGCTGTATGGAAAGTGAGTTCGCTTTGTAAACATTTGCCCAAATCACACACACACACACACACACACACACAAAGTACTGGAATTAATGGAAATGTTCAGCATTGTAGCAAGGTACAAGATCAACATACAAAAATCAGTTGGATTTCTCCATACTAGCAAGGAACTCCAAAAATAAATAATAAAAAAATAAAAAACTACAATCTACAACACCCTCCAAAGTGATAAAATACCTAAGAATAAATCTAACCAGAAATATAAAAGAATTATACAAGGAAAACTACAAAACAATACTGCAAAAAATAAATAAATAAATAAAAACAAGAGACCTACATAAATGTAAAAATATAAAATACTCATAGATAAGAAGACTTACCATGGTGAAAACATCAATACTGCTTGTGATAATAAAGGCTGTGGGCCATGCTTCTAATTAGTTTAGCAGTTATGATGTAGTCATTTCCCATGATGATATAATGCAATCACCTCCATGATGAGATCTGCTATGAGCTGTCAGTCAATTGAAAGGGTTTTCTTCAGGTGTGGTCTGCTTCCAATATTCCAGAAAATCTCTGACTTTCAGCTGAATCTGGATCTTGCATCTGGGTCATCACCATTTCTGGTTCCTTCCCTTGAATCAGTGGCCTGCCATACTGCCTGCCAATCTTGGGATTGTTGTGTTTGCACCCTGTGAGTCCACAGCCTGCCATTTTACCTGTCGATCTTGGATTTTTTAGCCTCCAAAGCAAGCAGCCTGCTGTACTGCCTCCTGATCTTGTGTTCATCAACCCCTGCAGCTACATGAGTCAGAAGTCTTCAGCTTGACATCTGACTCATGGACTTGGAACTTGCCAATCTCTACAACTGCATGAGGCATTTCCTGAAAATATATTTCCCTCTTTTATACAAGGTTTACTGGTCTTGTTTCTCTAGAGAACTCAGCTTAAGGCACCACTCAAAGTCACCTATGGATATAATGCAATCTCAATCCAAATCCCAATAGCATTCTTTAACTAATGTCAAACTGTATATCAAAACAAAGCATTACCAAAAAAGTAGAAAAATGTAGAAGGCCTTATACTTCTCAGTCTCAGAACTTACTTTCCAGGCCATAGTAATCAAGAGCCTCGTACTGTTACAGTGATAGACATGTAGACTGATGGAACATAATTGAGAACCTAGGGAGCTCTGGTGATGTAGTGCCTATGGCATTTGACTGCTAACCAGAAGGTTGGTGGTTCAACCTACCAGACACTCCTTGGAAGGAAGGTTGGGCAATCTACTTCCATAGTGATAAGTAATAACCACCTCAGAAACACAAGAAGGGGTTGCTATGAGTCAGATCCAACATTACATTGTTTTCTGTTGTTGAAATAAGTTCATCTAGCTATGAATTATCAACAAAGAGTTGAAATCCATTCAGGAGGGAGGAGACAGTCTCAGTAATAAATGGCAAAATTAGATATCCATTTTCAGAAAAATGAAGCAGGATCTATAGCACACACAATACAGAAAAACTAACTCAAAATTGATCAAAGTCCCAAATGTCAACCGTGAAACAATAAAGTTTCTGGGAGACAAAGTAGGTAAAGTTGTTGTTGTTGTTGTTGATACATGCCTCTGAGTTGGTTCCTATTCACAGTAACTTTATGTGATAGAATGAAACAGAACCTGCTCCTCCTGCACCATCTTCACAGTCATTGCTATGTTTTAGTCCTTTGTTGCAGTCACTATGTCAATCCATCTTGTTGAGAGTCTTCTTCTTTTTCATTGATTTTCTCCTTTTGCTCACTTGATGTCCTTCTCCAGGGACTGGTCCCTCTTGATGACATGTCCAAAGTAAATGAGAGAAGTCTCACCATCGTTGCTTCTAAAGACCATTCTAGTTGTACTTCTCCTAAAACAGATTTTTTCATTCTTCTAGCAGTCTATGGTATATTCAATATTCTTCACCAACACCATCACCATCATTCAAGCGTACTAATTCTACTTTGGTTTTCCTTATTCAATGTCCAGCTTTCATATGCCTGAGAGGCAATCAAAAATACCATGGCTTTGGTCAAGGGTCCCTTAGTTCTCAGTGACATTTTGCTTTTGAACACTTTAAAGAGATGTTTTGCAGCAGATTTGCCTAATACAATATGTCATTTTCTGGTATTCTTTGCTTTACACCAAGATCCATCTGACATGAGCAATGATATCCTTTGTGCCATGTCCTCTTCTGAATCCAGCTTGAATTTCTAGCAGTTCTATGTTGATGTACTGCTACAGTCTTTATGAATTACCTTCAGCAAAAATTAACCTATGCATGATATTAATGATAATGTTCGATAATGTCTGCATTCTGTTAGACACCTTCCTTTGGAATAGGCATAAATATGGATCTCATCTAGTCTGTTGGCCAAGTAGCTATCTTTCAAATTTTTGGCATAAAGCATTGAGCCATTCCTGTATTGCACTGATTTGTTGAAACGTCTCCCCCCTGAAATGGTTGAATGTTGATCTCAATA
Source organism: Orycteropus afer afer (assembly GCF_000298275.1). NCBI lineage: Eukaryota > Metazoa > Chordata > Mammalia > Tubulidentata > Orycteropodidae > Orycteropus > Orycteropus afer. Next base: position 2,889,600 of record NW_006921982.1, on the reverse strand, counting down.
GTGACTCTGTGTGTTCCTTCTATTTTCTTTTGATACTTCCTGCATCATTCAATATTTTGTCCATAGAATTGTCCAATATTGAATTTCGTCTTCAGTTCTTTCAGCTTGAGAATTGCCTAGCTTATTCTTCCCTTTTGGTTTTCTAACTCCAAGTTTTTGCACATTTCATAAAAATACCTTACTTTGTCTTCTTGATCCATCTTTGAAATATTCTGCTTAGCTATTTTACTTTATCATGTCTTCCATTTGCTTTAGCTACTCTATGTTTGTAAGCAAGTTTCAGAGTCTCTTCTGACATGCCTTTCATACTTTTCTTTCTTTTCTGTTTTTTTAATGAGCCTTCGCTTTCTTCATGTGTGATATATTTGCTATCATACCACAACTGGTCTGGTCTTTGGTCATTAGTGTTCAGTGTGTGTAATCAATTCTTGAAATGGTCTCTAACTTCTGGTGGGGTATACTCAAAGTTGTATTGTAGCTCTGGTGGACTTGTTTTAATTTTCTTCAGTTTCAACTTGAACTTGCATATAAGCAATTGATGTCTAATCTGCAGTCAGCTATTGACTGTATTCTTACTGATCATGTTGAGCTTCTCCATCTCCTCCTTTCACAGATGTAGTCAATTTGATGCCAATTTATCCCATCCAGCAAGGTCTATGTGTGCAGTTGCTGTTTATGTTGTTGAAGAAAGATACTTGTAATGAATGTATTGTTTTTCTTGCAGAATTCTATCCTGCAATCTCTGGCATCGTTTCCATCACCAAGGCCATATTTTCCAAGTATAGATCTTGATTCTTTGATTCTAACTTTCATATTCCAATCACACTATCAATGAGACTTGATTACATGTTTGATGAATTTTAGACTGCAGAAGTTGGTAAAAATCTTTATTTTTTCATCTTTGACATTAGTGGTTAGTGCATAAATTTTAAAAATAGTCATATTAACTGCTCTTCCTTATATCCCTATAGATCTTATCCTACAACTGACAGAGTTATACTTCAGGATAGTTCTTGAAATTTTCTTTTTTAACAATGAATACAATGCCATTCCTCTTCTTTTTTTTTCCATGGCTGGTATAGTAGACTATCTGAGTCTGATTCTGGACAATGCCAGTCTATTTCAGTATACTACTGTCTAAGATATCAATATTTATTTATTGTATTTAATTTCCGATGACTTCCAATTTTCTTAGATCTATACTTCATACATTCCACTTTCTGATTATGAATAGATGTTTGCAGCTGTTTCTTATTTTCAGTCATGTCACATCAGCAACTGAAAGTTCTAAAAGCTTTATCCCATCCATGCCTTTAAAGTTGACTCTACTTTGAGGAGGCAGATCTTCCCCACTTATATTTTGAGAACCTTCCAACCTGAGTATTTATTGATCTTCTGGCACTATATCAGACAATTTTCCACTAAAATTCTTAAGGTTTCCACTGGCCAATTTGTTATTATTATTGTTATTGAAGAAAATATCTTGGTACTCCTTCTTAGTCTGTTTTAGTTTGTAAGTTACACTGAAACCTGCCCACGAACTGTGAGACTGCTGGTATTTGTAATACCAGTGACACAGCTTTCAGCATCACAATAACACGCAAGTCATCAAAATGCAAGAAACTGACTGACAAGTGTTGGAGGGCAAAGTAAGGAGTCCTACTTTATGGTCTAAGCCTATTATTAGACATAGCTAAAAATGCACAAACAATAGAAGATAAACTAGATAACTGGGACCTCATAAAATTAAATAGTTTTGCTCATCAAAAAAATTTTACCAAAAGAGTAAAATGAGAACCTAAAGACAGGGAACAAAAGAAAAAAACTTTGTGTAATGACATATCTGACAAGGGTAGAATCCCTACAACATATAGAAAAGTTTAACCTTAACAACAAAAAGACAAACAAACCAATCAAAGTATGAGCAAAGGATATGAGTAGACACTTGACTAGGGAAGAAATTTAGGTTGCTAACAATCATATGAAGAGATGATCCTAATTGTTAGATATTAACAAACCTGACGATGCCCAGACCTCTACGACTGCTGTTTGACAAAGATCCAGCTGTCAAGAGTCTTGGGCGGAAGCCAATTCCACCTTTACTTCTGATTGTATTCTGGTCCGTTATCTTAATTGCTACAATAATCTTTATGGTGATCATGCTCCTTCTGGTTCATCCCAGAGGGTCCAAAACTGATTTTCATGTTTCCCATGAATCAGGCCACCTTCCAGATGACTCTCTGATTTCCAATTCCAAAAACCCTGGTTTTCCTAGAAATCCCCATGATGAGCCAGAGCTGGAAAGGCCCCTGGGAATTCTAAAGACATTGAGAATTCACATTGGTGGAAAGATCACATGGCTACTCAACCTCCTACAATACCAACCCCTGCAGCACAACATAGAAAAGGGATTACTCCTGATAGGAAGAAACCTTGGCCTAAGTGGCTGCCTCCTACAGTTAAGTCTCCTCCTAATGTAGCTTATAGAATTAATGGTAGACTTTAGTATCTTCCTCGGGGAGGGGAGCCTAAACCTTCCCGATGGCCTGACCTTCCTCTTCCTTATACTGGGGCATATATAGAAGGTAAAAGAATGGTGTGGGTAAGATGGAAAAGAGTTTCTTTTAACTCTCTCCCTTTCTTAGAGAGATTAAAATGATCAGGGCCTAGGTGTAAAACTACTGCACAGAGAAATACTCTAATCGAGCAATGGAACAGTTACTTTAAGAAATTAAAAGGCCAAAAGTATATGTTGATGGACTATGTAGACCCATCTGCACCCCCAGGCTGGTGGTAATTCAGAGAATGGTGCCAACCACAAGGTTGAGTCACACGTTCTGGCCCCATGTTGTTTTCTTCACCCTGACCATTTCCTCATGCCTTAGTTAACCCCATTGTCTAGCACATTTTACTTATATAATGTTCATGATAGATAAGTTAGATAAGATAAGACATAAGTCTAGTTTATAAATTCAATAATAGTTTTATAAGTTTTGGATATAGTTAATTATAACAGGATTAAACTTGTATTTACTTGGAAATAAGATGTTCTAGATTAAGGGAATGTTCTGTAATGTTCTCAGTAAACAGGAACACAAGTAATTCATAAAGTGTGATAAACGTAGTTGTTATTGTAAAGTTAATAGCACGCAGCCATGAACTGATTCAAGAATGTACCCGGAATTGTGGGTTTGTCATTTTGCTTTGTCATTATCTCATGTAATCTGCAATATAGTATAAAATAAAGAAGGCCACCTCATTATGTGAGGCACATCTTCCTCTTGTGTGAGTGTGTCTCCTTCATCTCGCTGACACCACCTCTCCCTCCAGAGACCCACAGCTGAGGCTGGACCTCTGCACAAACCCGCTGCCATCAAGTCAATTCCAACTCATAGCAACCCTTTGAGGCTTAGTACAATTACCCCATAGGTTTTCTAAGTCTACAAAACTTTATGGAAGCAGACAGCCTCATCTTTCTCTCACAGAACAACTGGTGGATTTGAATCTCTGATCTGTTGGTTAGCAGCCATATATCTTAATCACTGTGCCACCCGAGCTCCTTCGTTAGCCATTAGACATGCAAATCAAAACTGTAATCTCACCTCTGCAAAAATGACACTAACTAAAAATAAATAAATACATAAAGGAAAAAGAGAAAACAACCACAAGTGTTGGTGGGTACAGGAGATCAGGACATTGATGAACAGTGGTGAGACTGCAAAATGGTACAAATACCAGGGAAAATGGTATGACTCTTCCTCAAAAAGCTAGAAATAGAATTACCATATGATCCAGAAATCTCACTCCTAGCAATATATCTTATAAGATATATAAATAAGCTACATGAATAGACATATGCACACCCATGGTCATTGTAGCATTATCCATTGTAATGAAAAGATATAATAATCTAAATGTCCATCAATGGATAAATGGATAAACTAAATACAGTACAGGAGCTCTGGTAGCATAGTGTCTAAGGCACTTGACTGCTAACCAGAAGGCTGGCGGTTCAAACCCACCAGCCACTCCTCGGAAGGAAGGTTGGGCAATCCTACTTCCGT
>NW_006921982.1:2880530-2885436 GCF_000298275.1 Orycteropus afer afer | reverse complement strand
TTCAGCTTGAACTTGTCGGCTTCTACACGCTTGTGAGCCATTTATCTAAGATAAATTTCTCTCTCTCTCTCTTTCTCTCTCTATAAATAAATATATATATATACTTTGCTGGTTTTTGTGTTTCTCTAGAGAACCCAATCCAACACGATCCTATACATAGATAATACAAGAGACTCAACAAAAAAACTTCTGAACTAATTAAGAGATTTACCATAGATCAACATATAAAAATCAGGTGGATTCCTCTACACTAGCAAAGAGATTGCTGAAAAGGAAACAAAGAAATCAATACCACTTACAATAGTTGTTAGGTGCCATCAAGTCATCTCTGACTCACACTGACCCTATACACAGCAGAACGAAACACCGCCCAGTCCTGCACCAACTCCACTATCCTTGCTATACTTGAGCCTACTGCCACAGTCACTGTGTCAATCCATCTCATTGACGGTCTTCCCCTCTTTTGTCCACCCTCCACCTTACTAAGCATGACAACGTTCTCCAGGGAATGGTCCCTTCTGGTAACATGACCAAAGTATGTGAGACAAAGTCTGGCTATTCTCCCTTCTGAGGAGAAGTTCTGGTTGCACTTCCTCCAGGACAGACTTGTTAGTTCTTTTAGCAGTCCATGGAACTTTCAGGATTCTTTGCCAGCACCACAACTCAAAAGCATCAACTCTTCTTTGGTCTTCCTTATTCATTGTCCAGCTCTCACAAGCTTATGAGGCAACTGAAAAATACCATGGCTTGTGTAAGGCATACTTCAGTCCTCAAGGAGACACCTTTGCTCCTCAACACTTGAAAGAGTTCCTTTGGAGCTGATCTGCCCAGTGCTATATGTCATCTGATGTCCTGACTGCTACTTCCATTGGTGTCAATTGCAGAACCAAACAATGTGAAGTCTTTGACAACTTCAATCTTTTCTCCATTTATTGGGATGCTGCTTACAGGTCCAGTTTTGAATTTTGTTTTCTTTAAATTGAGATGTAATCCATACTGCAGACTGTATTCTTCAATTTTCATCAGTAAGTACTTCAAGTCATCCTCACTTTTAGCAAGCAAAATTGTGTCATCCAAGTAGAGCAGGTTGTTAATGATTCTTCCTCCAATCCTGATGCCACGTTCTTCTTCATACAGTCCAGCTTCTCGGATTATCTGCTCGGCATATAGACTGAGTAAGTATGGTGAAAGGATACAATCCTGATACACTCCCACCTTGATTTTAAACCATGCAACGTCCCCCCCTTGTTCTGTTCAAACGACAGCCTCCTGGTCTATGTACAGGTTCCTCATGAGTACAATTAAGTGTTCTGGAATTCCCATTCTACTCAGTGTTATCCACAATTTGTTATGATCCACACAGTCAAATGCTGTTGCATCATCAATAAAACACAAGGAAATACCTTTCTGGTATTCTTTGCTTTGAGCCAAGATTCATCCGACATCAGCAATGATATCCATTCATTCCACGCCCTCTTCTAAATCCAGCTTGCATTTCTGGAAGTTCTGTCAATATACTGCTGCAACCATTTTTGAATTATCTTCAGTTAAGATTTTACTTATATGCGATATTAATGATATTATTCGTTAAATTCCACATTCTGTGGGATCACTTTTCTTTGGAATGGGTACAAGTATGGATCTCTTCCAGTCACTGAAGGAATTGGCCAAGAACAAGGCTCCAGGAATAGACGGAATACCCACTAAGATGTTTCAACAAACAGACGCTCTGCTGCAGGTACTGTCTCAGGTATGCCAAGATATTTGGAAGACAGCTACCTGGCCAACTGACTGGAAGTCCATATTTGTACCATTTACTATAACTACCAAAAAAATTAAACACTTGGCAATAAATCTTACCAGTGACACAAAAGAACTGTACAACTAAAACTATAAAAGACTACTTCAAGAAACCCTAAGTTATCTATATAAATAGAAAAACATACCATGCTTGTAAATAGGAAGATTAAACACTGTGAAAATGTGAATTCTACCCAAAGCAATCTATACATTCAATGCAATCCCAATTCAGATCCCATCTACATTGTTTAAGGATATGGAAAAATCAGTCACTAATTTTACATGGAAAGGAAAGATCTCGGATAAGCAAAGCACTATTAAAGAACAACAAAGTAGGAGGTCTCAGACTTCTGGATTTCAAAACCTCCTATACAGCCACAGTTGTCAAGACTGCCTGGTACTGGTACAACGACAGATACATAGACCAATGGAATATAATTTGAGAATCCAGACATTGATCCATCAATCTATGGTCAGCTGATCTTTGACAAAGGGACGAATCCATTAAATGAGGAAGAGATTGCCTGTCTAACAAATGGTCCTGGCAAAACTGGACATCCATTTGCAGAAAAATGATACAAGATCTATACCTCACACCATACACAAAAATTTATTCCAGATGGATCAAAAACTTAAATGTACAATCTAAAATTATAAAGTTCCTCAAGGAAAAACTAAGGGCAATTTAGGGGTCCTAATATATGGCATAAATAGACTATCAAGCATAACTCCGAATGTACATACAGCAGAAGATAAACTAGATGAATGGGATCTTCTAAAAATTAAAATTGTTATGTGCTTCCAAAGACGTCTCCAAAAGAGTAAAAAGAGAACCTATAGATTGGGAAAAAATATTTGTCAACAATATACCTGACAAGAGACTTATTTCTAAAATGTATGGAAAACTCCAACAACTCAACAACAAAGACGAATAATCCAATTAAAAAATGGGCAGAAGACATGAACAGACACTTCACCAAAGAGGATATTCCGGTGGGCAACAAACACATGAAGAAATGTTCATGATCATTAGTCATTATAAAGAATGAAATCAAATCAACGAGATCACCATCTTGCACCAACACTAGTAACAACGTTCAACAAGACAGAAAAGAACAAACGCTGGGTGTGGAAAGACTGAGACTCATACACTGCTGGTGGGACTGTAAAACGACAGAACTACTGTGGAACACAGTATAGCGATTCCTTAAACAGTTGGAATTAGAAATACCATTTGACTCAGCAATTCCATTACTAGGTACATCCTGAAGAAGTGAGAGCCAGGACAAGAACAGATACATGCACATCCATGTTCATCACATCACTACTTATAATAGCAGAAAGATGGTAGCAACCTAGGTGTCCACCAACAGAAGAATGGACAACCAAGCTATGTTACATACGCACAATGGAAAACTATGCAACCCTAAAGAAAAACATGGAATCTGCAAAACACAGCATAATGTGCCTGATCTTGGAGGATATTATGCTGAGTGAAATAAATCAATCACAGAAGGACAAATATTGTATTACTGCATTTATTGTAAAAAGTCAAGGAAAGGCTAATATATGGAAGGAAATTTTCTTTCTTGATGGGAGGGGACAGAGAGCAACACTGGTAGATAGGTAGAGACAAGTATTGATACGGGTGAAGAGAAGGGTAATGTACCAAATGTGAGTGATCAACACGGTGGCACTGAGGAAGAGGAAGACAGAGAGAGGTGCATGGGAGGTACAGACAACAAAGATGAACACTTTTGCACATACAGTACTGCACTGTCAGTGAAGGCAAACATGGGTATATGGGTGGATAGATGGGTAGACAGGCTGAACTATTAGGTATATTAGGTAAGTCTATGCATGGGAGTAGTGTGCCCATGACCATGTATAGGGTTGGCAGACAACGTTTCTACAAGTGTATTTGTATATCCTGTAAGAATTCCCAAGTGTATAATAGAGCTGACAAGGGAGAAGGTTGTAGTCACTTCTAGGCCACAGCCAGCTACCCAGAGAGAGCAAATAGTTGAACCTGTGGGCACAGAATAATAGTCGCGGGGGACATCAAGCTCAATTGGCGTAACATACTACATGAAAACACTGTTGCACCTCCTACTTTGGCGAGTAGTGCTGAGATCTTAAAAGCTTGCAAGCGGCCATCTAGAGCCAACAATGGGTCTCTTCTCGTCCAGAGTAAAGAAGAATGAAGAAAACCAAAGATGCATGGAAATAATTAGTCCAAGGTACTAATACACTGTGCGATCCTCATCCTATATGACTATGAGATCAGAAGAATTAGATGGTGCCCAGCTGCCACTATCAACCACTCTAAAGGGGATCTATGTAGGAGATCCTGAATAGTGTGGGAGATAACGTGGAACAAAACTCAAAACCATTTAAGAAATAAAAAAGGAGGGGAGCAGGTTTGCTGGTCCGATAGAGCCGGGTGGAGCCCGAGACTATGGCCCCTAGCTGGCCTTCAGGTCTGGAGTAGAACCCACTCCTGTGGCTTCTAGTCAAAACAAAAGACAGGCATATGGGCTGAACATTTACACTAGTAGATACACTCTTTGGAGACATCGATCACTGAAGAATAGAAGGGCTGTGCATGTACAGGCAGACAGCTCAGGGGCAGGAGTTCATGAGAGGGAAGGACACAGGGAGAAGGTGGCTATGGAGAAGAAGTGTGAAGAGAGCTCTTGCATTGTAGGAGATTTCAGTCAATGTCATGAGGCAAAGTGTATGTGAAGTGCTGTATGGAAGATGAATTTGCTGTGTAAACTTTGATCCAGATCACAATAAAATTTTAAAAATAAAATAAAATTGTATGGAATACTATGCAACACTAAAGAATAATGTAGAATCTGCAAAACACCACATAACGTTGATGAACTTGGAGGACATTATGCTGAGTGAAATAAGTCAATCACAAAAAGACAAATACTGTATGGGTCTGTTATTGTAAAAGTTAAGGAAAGGTTTATCTATTGAAGGAAATTTTCTTTGCTGGTTACCAGGGGTGGGAGGGGAGGGGAGGGGAGGGAACACTGTTAGATAGATAGAGATAAATATTGATTTGGGTGAAGAGAAGGGCAATGTACCAAATGTG
>NW_006921982.1:2875811-2879633 GCF_000298275.1 Orycteropus afer afer | reverse complement strand
GCCCTGGAGAGAACAATCATGGGAGAAGGAAGGTTTGCTTATGCACAGGGAGACAGCTCAGGGGGCAGGAGAGTATGGTGGGATGGACACTGGAAAGAGGTAACTATGGGGAGGAAGTGAGAGGGGAGCTGGTATATTGTGGTAAAATGTGGTCAATGAAATGAGACAAAGTATATGTGAACTGCTGTATGGAAAATGAATTTGCTCTGTAAATCTTCACCCAAATTACAATAAATAATAACAATAATAAATAACTCAATATAACAATAAAATAAAATTTTAAAAATATTAGAAAATTTAAAAAAGAAAAAAGTATTTATTGAATGCCTATTAGCATCACTAGTAGCACTCTTCTAGGTTCTCAGGATACTGTAGTCCCTGACCTCAATGAGCTTTCTAATGACAACACAGGCATGCACATGCATACATGTACACACAAACACGATAAAGTATTTATGTGATGAGGAGACATGTAAGCACAAACCAGAGAGAGAGAGCTATATAGTGTTCTAGGAGTATCCAAGCAAATAAGCAGAGAAAAGGCAAGAAAGTCAGTGTGGCTGAAGTCTAGTCAGAGAGAGAAACCAAACCCAAATCCACTGCCACAGAGTTGATTCTGACTCATAATGACCATATAAGGTAGAGTACAACTGTTCCATAGGATTTCCAAGGCTGCAAATCTTTACAGAAGCAGACTGTCACATTCCTTTCCCTAGTATGTCTGAAGTGCCCACTTTTTGGTTAGCAGCTGAATGCCTTAACCACTGCTCTAACAGACCTCTTTAGAAAAAGACAGGTAGGTAGGTAATTAGGTTGGAAGGAGACAGGAGGCCAAATCATCTATAATTTCATAGAATAGGATGGCAAGAACTTCAGATTTTTGTTCTGAAGGTGAGGGGAAACCAAAGATTTTGAGCAAGGGTATAACTTCATCTGCTTTATAGTTTCAAAAGATCACTCTAGCTGTTCTGTGACTAGCAGAAATGGACAAAAATGGAATACAGTGACTGCACAGACTATCACTGTTGTGACTATTGTGTCACTCCATCTCACTGAAGATTTTCATTGGCCCTCTACCAAACATGACATCCTTATATAGTGATTGTTCTTTTCTCAATAACATGTGCAAAGTAAGCAAGCTGAAGTCTTGCCATTCTTACTGCTAAGAAACACTGTGGCTATAATTCTTCTGGAACCAATGTGTTCATTGGTTTAGCAGTCCACAATACATTAGATAATTTTTACCAATACCACAGTTCAAATGCATTGATTCTTTTTCTGTCTTCCTGTCCAGCTTTCACATGTGTATGAGGCAAATACACAGACTACAGCTTGGGTCAGATGCACCTTAGTCATCAAAGCAACATACTTGCTTTTTAAAACCTGAAAGAGGTCTTAGCAGAAATGGCCAATGTAATACATCATTTGATTTCCTGATTGCTGCCTCACATAATAGCTGCAACAATGAGCTCGAACATACCAATGATTATGAAGACAGAGCAGGACCAGGCAATAATTTGTCTTCCTGAGTTGGAGCTGTATCAACAGCAACTAACAGACTATCATAACCTATAAAATGGTGGTGGCCTGGTCTAGAAGGGCAGAGATAGAGGGAAAAGAAATGGTAAATTCTGAATAAATTGCAAAAGTAGAGCCAAAAAGATGTATTGATTGATTGAAGAAAGGCTTTGAGAGAAAGGAGAGTCAAGATTACCACCAAATTTTTCATGAGTAACTAGATGAACAGAGTTGTCACTTATCAATACAGGAAAGATCAGAGGAGGGACATCAGGGATGGAAGTAAGGAATTAAGAGTTGGATTTTAGGTATGTTAAATTTGAAATGCCTACTAAATACACAAGAGGAGACATAGGCAGTTAATAAAAAAGCCCAGAGCTCAAGGCAGGGGCTGGAATTATGGATACATATTTATGAGTCACTAACAAACTGATGATATTTAAAGTCAGGGGAGTGGGAAGATCTACATGGCAAGAGCCAGTGTAAAGAAAAGGCCTGAACCCAAGATTGCAGTCTCGGGGCACCCTACTTATACTGGAATGTCGGAGAGGGGCTAAGATTCAGATCCAGTAAAGGGGATCTGAAGTACTGGCCAGTGAGGTAAAAGTAAAAAGCTAGGAGATCTAAGTGTCCAGAAGATCTAAAAGAAATAAATTATTAAGGCATTGTAGCACATTTTTGTACCTAAAAAACATGTGAATCCTTCTATACAAAGCAGTTTAATGAAGTAAAAGAAATTCTGTCTATCATAGGAAAATGTCTTTTCTTGTTACTAGAGAAAAAAAGGAACTACACTGAAAAATAAAGTAAGAAATAAAATCTTCAGTTCTATAGACCAGGAACAAATTCTGCTAGGACCTCTACCTTCCACCTTGTACAAAAACAGAAAGTTGAATTTCTCCTCATAGCCCTTTCCTTGAACTCCTCCCACCCCACCCCACTTTTTTTTCTTTTCCGTCAATCCTTGGAGAAATTAATCTATTGCTAGTCTAAAACTCTGAAATCCCCCTAAGTATGAATTATTAAGTATTAAGCTACTTAACAGTAAAATCTACTAAGCAAGTTAATAGAGATTTCTAAAATTTGTTATTCACAAAGTAAGATACTAAAGCTTGTTGAGGACTCTAATTTCAGTATTCTGAGAAGCCTATCCAGAATACAATGTTTGGTAATACAAAACTCCTAATTAGAATTTCCCAATTTTATGAGAGTATCTTTGTCAATTCATCAGTAGTACTACTACCTTGAGATGGCAGAAGTTTTAAATTGTTGCTATTCTTGCTTTGAATGATAAACTATCATTAGTTTAATTTCACTGTATCAATTTAGTTTGTAGTGAGTTGTTAAATTAACCCTACAATAGACAATAAAGCACATCTACGAAAGGAGTGTTTTTGATCTAAAAACCTTCCTCAAACTAGAAAATACATAATTTATTAATGTTATTCCCTTATACTCCTAGGGTTAAAAATGACACAGTTCAGAATTTGTTTCTACAGTGATACTTCACATAAATTTTTGCCGCTGCTTGTTTGCTATAAACAATCTGCTCTGTTTTATAAAGGTAAATTAAAAAAAAAAAAAAACTTACTGGATCATTTTCAGAGTTACAGAGTATTGTGTTTTTAAAACCATAGACCCATCCATTCATTTACCTTGCTAGCAACAAGTTTATGATTACCATTTTTTTTTCCTAATTCCATTACCACTGAACACTGTTTTTCTACTAAATCATGGGGAATGGACAGGAAAAGTGAGTCATCAGGATTTCTCCCTCTATTCTTCTATCAGAAGTATAGTAAACAGAATCTGATGTCTGAATATGCCTCTTAAACTTCTGAAGGATGCATATACATATAATCTGATATTCATTTCTGCTCTTTTCTAAAAACTTTATTGGCAAATTGAATTCGTTTTAAAGACTGTAACAAAATATTTCTAAAAATGTTATTTAAAAATGATGTTAATTTTAAAATTAACTCATCTTACAACTTTTTAGTTTCATAGGAATACACTGGAAAACATCAATATACCAACAGCCTTCAAGGTATTTGATCAAAGGAAAAATGACAACATAGAAGAACAATACAAATGAGCTATCTTAACTATTTACTACTTATGTTGTTGTTGTTCTAATTTGCCATTGAGTCGGCCCGACTCATAGCGACACCCCTCCTTGGGTTTCCAAGGCAGTATCACTACGGAAGTCGGAATGCCCAACCTTCCTTCCGAGGAGTGGCTGGTGGGTTTGAACCGCCAGCCTTCTGGTTAGCAGTCAAGTGCCTTAGCCACTATGCTACCAGA
>NW_006921982.1:2872000-2875711 GCF_000298275.1 Orycteropus afer afer | reverse complement strand
CGGAAGGAAGGTTGGGCAATCCTACTTCCGTAGTGATACTGCCTCGGAAACCCAAGGAGGGGTCGCTATGAGTCGGGGCTGACTCGACGGCATATAACAACAACAACAACAACAAATACAGTACATAAGTACAGTTGAATACTACATAATAATAAAGAATATTGTTATGAATCTAGGAAACATAACATGGGTGTGTGAGGACATAATGCTTAGTGAAACAAGTCAATCATAAAATGACACATATTATATGATACAATTTTTATAAAATGTCAAGATAGACAGAAAGCAACATTCTTTGTTGGTTACCAAAGATGAGAGGAAGAGGGAGGTAAAATCACTTGCTATATAGTACCCACTGAGAACTCTGGTAGCATAGTACCTAAGGCATTTGACTCCTAATCAGAAAGCTGGTGGTTCAAACCCACCAGCCACACCTCAGAAAGAAGATTGGGCAATCTACTTCTTCAGAGACACCTCCTTAGAAACCCAAGGAGGGGTCACTGTGAGTCAGGATCAACTCAGCCACAGTGAGTTTTTTTTTTTTTTTTTTATGGTACCCACTTCCATTGAGTCAATTCCAACTCATAGTGCCCCCTGTTAGGTTTCCAAAGCTATAAATATTTACAGAAACTGATTGCCTCATCTTCCTCCCATGGAGCAGCTGGTGGGTTTGAACCACTGACTTTCTGGTTAGCTACAAAATGTCTTACTCACTATGCCACCGAGCTCCTATTAGATAAAAAACAAGAACAACAGAAAGAAAACTCAGTGCCGTCAAGTTGTCCCAACTCGTAGAGACCCTTTTTGGGTTTCCAAGGCAGTAAATCTTTACAGAAGTAGATTGCCCAGTCTTCCTTCTGTGGTGTGGCTGGTGGGTTTGAATCACTAACCTTCTTGTTAGCAGTCAAATGCCATAGGCACTATGCCACCAGAGTTAGATAGTAGACATGTACTAATTCTGAGAAAGGAAAGACATTATACAATATGGGTGAAGTCAGTAAAATGTGACCAAGGTAAATGAAGACCCTTAGATATATACGAGAATGAAGGACAGATCAGGTAAATGTTACAGCATAGATAGTTCTGCAATAACAATAATAACAAAGCAAAAAATTGTGATTGGTTTCATGGTTAGATGTTATGCTATGTAGGTTTTGGAGAGTATATGTAGGCATGTACATATGTACATACGTGCATACAGAGGTATAGTTTTCAGCATTTATATATATGCATCTTTGTATGAGCTGAATATATAATCATATATATAGTAGTGCATAAGAAGCTCTTGTTTTTATGTTGGAACATATGTATGGAAGCTTTCCAGACATATCTGAACACCTTGTTGTTGTTTTGTAGGGTTGAGTAACTGAGTATGAAGGCTCAGGACCATAGTCTCAGGGCATAGCTAAGTCAATTGGTATACCATTGTTCACAAAGATAATATTCTACATCCTAAGGAAGATGGGGCAATCTACTTCCGTAGTGATACTGCCTCGGAAACCCAAGGAGGGGTTGCTATGAGTCGGGTCTGACTCAATAGCACATAACAACAACAACAACTTTAGTAAGTAGCATTGAGGGTCTTAAAGGCTTGCAAGCAACTATTTATGATAAAACTAGTGGTCTCCTGCCATCTAAAGTAAAGGAAACCAAAAACTTAAGGAAGCAATTAGTCCACAGGACTAATGGCTCACACAAACCGCGGCCTCCTCTAGTCTGAGACCAGAAGAACTAGATGATGCCTGACTATACATAATGACTGCTCTAACCAGGGATACAATAGAGGGTTGTGGTGAGAATGGAAGAAAAATGTGGAACAAAATTTATATTCATTAAAAAAAAAAACAGACTTATTAGTCTGATATAGACTGGTAGAACCCCCAAGACTATCACCTTAAGAGACCCTTTTAATCTGGATCTAACACCACACTCAGAGGTTACTTTCCATTAAATGATAGATTGACCTATAAAATAAACAGCAATATCGATGAAGAATGTTCTCCTCAAAACAATCAACTATACAAAACCAAGTAGGTAACATTTGCCCAAAAACAAAGATGAGAAGACATGGAGGGGCAGGGAAACTGGAGGGATGGAAATGGGAAAGGAAGAGTAGAAATGGAGAGAGTGCTGACAAGTTTCAGGGATAGCAACCAATGTCATGGGACAGTTTGTGTATGGATCCTTGAATGAGATAACTAATTAGTGTAAATTTTCACCAAAAACACAATAAAATGTTAAAAAATAAATAAATAAGGCAAGATGTACTTTTGTAAGGCATACTAAAAGGGAAATTGTCTTTAGCAGCTCTATTTCTAAGAAGGCACAAAGCTTCAGGTCTTTGAAAAGAGGACATGTTACTAGAGCTTTTATCAAACCTTTGCTAAGAGTTCCCATGTGAGTAATTCTAGGCAATTCTAAGGCTTGTAAAGAATGTATTTATTTTAAAGAAAACAAGAATTCTCCCTCCCATGTAAGAGGAAACAAAGCTCATCCTATTAGTCTGAGCACTGGACTGGAAGATAGAACTTTCAGTTTTCTATTTACAGTTTTAATGGAGATTTACTATCATTCCCCAGGGTCTTCCCTGTCTCAATCTTCTCATTCTTCATGGTTTTACACATTATTTGCAAAAATAGTTTTATAAGCACCTTAAACAGAATAAGTAGACACAACAATAAACAGTTCTGGACATTGCTAATATAAAAGTAAACACCAATATATGGAAGAGTTGTGAAAATACTAACTATATCTTTATTAAAACCTGTATTATTTATAAAAATGAAAGAAAAGTTTTATTGAATACTCATTGTATAGTAGGCTTTGTTCTAAGCTCCTTGCATCTATTCTTTGTTTAATACTGTCAACCACACTTTGAGTTGATGCCATTATTACCCCCAATTTACACATGGAAAGAGATGAAGTAATTGGCTCAATTTCATATGTTGGAGAAGTGAGGTTTTATATCTGCATTGCTTGAATATATTAACTAATTCTAGATGTTATTGTTGTTGTTAGGTACCTTCTAGTCATCTCCAACTCATAGGGACTTTGTGTAGAGCAGAATGAAACACTGCCCAGTCCTGTCACAACTCTATGGTTCCTGCTATACTTGAACCCTTCATTGTAGTCACTGTGTCAATCCATCTTGTTGAGGAACTTCCCCTTTTTTGTTGACCTTCCACATTACTGAGCCTGATATTCTTCTCCAGGGAATGGTCCCTTCCGACCACATGACCAAAGTAGGTGAGATGAAGTCTGGCCACTCTCGCTTCTAAGGACCATTTTGGCTGCACTTCTTCCAGGACATACTCATTAGCTCTTTTAGCAGTCCATGATACCTTCTGCATTCTTCGCCAACACCACAACTCAAAAGCATAGACTCTTGTTCTGTCTCCCTTATTCATTCTCCAACTCTCATGTAATTATAGGTGATTGAAAATACCATGGCTGGTGTCTGGCACAAGGAGATATCTTTGCTCTTTAGCACTCTGAAGAAGTCTTTTTCAGCAGATTTACAAAATGCTATATGTGGTCTGATTTCTTGACTACTGCTTTCTTTAGTGTTAATTGGAGAACCAAGTAATATGAATTCTTTTTTTCTTTTCTTTTTTTTTTTTTAATTACTATTGTGATTTGGGTGAAGATTTACAGAGCAAATTCACTTTCCATACAGCAGTTCACATATACTTTGTCTCATGTCATTGACCA
>NW_006921982.1:2869097-2870264 GCF_000298275.1 Orycteropus afer afer | reverse complement strand
CATTTTGAATTATGCTTGATGGTCTATTTATGCCATATATTAGGGCCCTTAAATTTGCCTCTAAATTTTCCTTGAGGAACTGTATAGTTCTAGGTTTTACATTTAAGTCTTTGATCCATCTGGAGTTTGTTTTTGTGTGTGGTGTGAGGTACAGATCTTGTTTCATCTTTCTGCAAATGGATTTCCAGTTTTGCCAGCACCATTTATTAAACAAACATTCTCTTCCCCATTTAATGGATTTCAGCCCTTTGTCAAAGACCAGCTGACTATAGGTCGATGGATCTATTTCTGGGTTCTCAATTCTGTTCCATTGGTCTATGTATCCGTCATTAAACCAATACAAGCCAGTTTTGGCTACTGTGGCTGTATATTAGGTTTTGAGATCCAGCAATGTGAGACCTCCTACTTTGTTTTTCTTCTTCAACAGTGCTTTGCTCATCCGAGGTCTCTTTCCTTTCCATATAAAGTTACTGATTGGTTTTTCCATATCCCTAAAGAATGTTGATGGGATGTGGATTGGGATTGCATTGAATGTATAGATCGCTTTGGGTAGAACTGACATTTTCACAATGTTCAATCTTCCTATCACAAGCATGGGATGTTCCTCCATTTATGTAGATCTCTTATGGTTTCTTGAAGTAGTTTTTTATAGTTTTCGTTGTAGAGGTCTTTTGTGTCCCTAGTAAGATTTATTCCCAAGTATTTTATTTTTTTGGTACCTATTGAAAATGGTATTGATTTCCTTATTTCTTTTTCAGCAATCTCTTTGCTAGTGTAGAGGAATCCAACTGATTTTTTGATATTGATGTTATATCCTTCCACGATGCTAAATCTCTCAATTAGTTCCAGTAGGTTTTTGAATGAGTCTCTTGGGTTTTCTAGGTATAGGATCATATCATCAGCAAATAGGAATAGTTTGACATTTTTCTTACAATTTGGATGCCTTTGATTTCCCTTTCTTGCCTTATGGCCCTGGCTAGGACTTCCAGTACAATGTTGAATAGAAGTGGTGATAGCGGCCATCCTTGTCTGGTTCCTGTTCTCAAGAGGAATGGTATCAGTCTTTCTCCATTGAGAATAATGTTGGCTGTTGGTTTTTGCATAAATGCCCTTTATTATGTTGAGGAATGTCCCTTCTATTCCTATTTTGCTGAGAGTTTTGATCAG
>NW_006921982.1:2855589-2868997 GCF_000298275.1 Orycteropus afer afer | reverse complement strand
GTGGCTGGTGGGTTTGAACCGCCAGCCTTCTGGTTAGCAGTCAAGTGCCTTAGCCACTATGCTACCAGAGCTCCCATTAAACCCACCAGCCACTCCTTGGAAGGAAGGTTGGGCAATCCTACTTCCGTAGTGATACTGCCTCGGAAACCCAAGGAGGGGTGTCGCTATGAGTCGGGGCCGACTCGATGGCAAACAACATTAACTACTTATACCCAGGAAATTTTCCTTACCTATTAATTAAAAACACAGAAAATATTCCCCTTGATATATGGGACTGACTCCTGAGTAGTACTTGTCTTATCCAGTTAAAGTTTTTAAAAGAATATTTAAAGGCACTATTTATTTATTTGTGGACAAAGAGCACTCTGAAATACCGCTATGTGGTGGAACTAGGAGGATATTCACATCCCATTGGAGGCTTCATGGAAAGAAAGCACACTGAGCTTGCCTTAGGGTGAATTATAATCAGAGGAGTTCCAATGAGCCTGAACTACTTATGGAAGAACCCACCTTGATTAGACTAAAGCCCTGTCAACAGATGAGATTAAAGCATATAATGCTTTAGTTTAAAAAAAAAAAAAAAAAAACTCCCCATTGCTCCCTCCCTATAGGGTACCTAGTTTTATCATAAATAAGGTGGCCTTGAGACGCTCTGATGGCACAGCGGTTAAGGCATTCTGGTGCTAAGCAAAAGGTCGGCAGTTTGAAGCCACCAGCTGCTGCACAGGAGAAATATGTAGCATTCTGCTTCTGCAAAGATTCAAAGCCTTAGGAACTCTAGGGGGCAGTTCTACTGCTATGATCAGAATCAACTAAATGGTAATGGATTTGGTTTAAGGTGGCCTTTGTCCATGGCTCCGGAGAAACAAACCTTGGAGTAACTGGGGTGCCTTGGTCTGGGATTGATTTCCAGACCACACCTGAGAATCGTGCTGGGATGTAGAGGCTGGGCAGACTAGAAAAGGCTCACCTGGAAGGCCAGTATCAACTAACATCAGGAGGCATGATTTACCCTATGTTGCAGGACTGGACAATAAAAAGCCATCACACTAAAGAGTTTCTTGGTTGATGAAAACAACTGTTCTTGGGAGCGCAGCTCACCCCTTAGGGCATGGAAGCTCTGCATTGGGAACCCTCCAAAACCTAGCCCTAGTCATCTCTGCTTATATCCTTTGTTGGTTATAATGAATCTCTAGTTTTAAGTATGGTATACAGAATTCTGAGTCATTCCAGCGAATTATCAAACCCTGAGAGGCAGTGGGAGCCAGGAGGTCAGAAAATAAGGGTATTGTATGGACTTCCCAGGCTTACGGCTGACATCCTGAAGGTATAGTGGGGAAACCAGCCCCAGATTTGTGGCAAGTTCAAAGACGAGGGTGTTGCGTAGACTCCCCAAACTTGTAGCCAGCATCTGCCTATTTGGCAGTCTGAAGGACAGTGTCGTTTTAATTGTGAACTCTGATCTAGCTGAGGGTGGCTAGGGTCTGAGAAACAGAATGCCAAGGGAGTGGGTGAGGGGTAGATGGAAAAATGAGAATGTGAAGACTGGATCAATCTCCACATTTCAGGAATGGATTCATGCTGACCTATGTATACTATGCACTCCCCAACTCCCACTCACCAGAAACCACTAATCTGTCTCAATGGATTTACCTATTCTGGGTATTTCATATAAGTGGGATCATATGATATTTGTCCTTGTGACTGACTTATTTCATTCAATATGTTTTCATAGTTCATGCATTTTGCAGCATGTTATCAGAACTTCATTTTTCTTTATGGCTAACTAATATTCCATTGTATGGAATTTTGTTCATTTATTTATCTGTTTATGGGCACTTAGGCGGTTTCTACCTTTTGGCTATTATAAATAATGCTGCTATAAACACTGGTGTACTCCTATCTCTTGAGTTGCTGCTTTCAAGTCTTCTTGGTATAAACCTAGAAATGGAATTGCTGGAAACCACATAGTAATCTATGTCTAACTTTTTGAGGAACCACCAAACTGTTTTTGACAGTGTTGTACCATTTTACAAGGAGCTTTCGTGGCATGGTGCCTAAGGCATCTGACTGCTAACCAGAAGGATGGTGGTTCAAACCAGCTGCTCCATGGAAGAAAGACGGCACAATCTACTTCTGTAAAGATTTACTGCCTCAGAAACTCAGTGGGGGATCATTGAGAGTTGGAAATGACTCAATAGCAGTGAGTTTGGTTTGGCACCATTTTACATTCCCACTGGCTTAATCTAAGAGTGTTGAGATTTCTCATCAACACAGTCATTTTCTGACAAAAGTCATCCTAGGTAGGCATGAAGTGGTATTTCATTTTCGGTTTGATTTGTACTTCCCAAATGAGTAATAAACGAACCCTGGTGGTGCAGTGATTATGCAATCAGCTGCTAACCAAAAGATCAGTGGTTCAAACTTACCAGCTGCTTCACAGGAGAAATACGTAGCAGTCTGCTTCCAAAAACATCTACAACCCTGGAAGCCCTATGGAGAAGTTCTACTCTATCATATAGGATCTCTGAGTCAGAATCAATGCAATGGCATTGGGAGTCTCTAGGTGGTGCAAATGGTTAACATCTCAGCTGCTAAATCAAAGTTTAGATACTCAAGTCTATCTAGAGGCATCTTGGGATGCAGGTCTGGCAATCTACTTCTGAAATACCAGCCATGCAAAACCCTATAATGCATAGTTCTCCTCTGACATTCATTGGTCATCATGAGTCTGGAGTTGACTGCTTTTAATAACCCCTGACACTGAGTATTTTCTCATATGCTTATTGGCTATTTGTATATCTTTTTTGGAGAAAAGTCTATTTAGGTCCTTTGCTAATTTTTAAATTAGGCTGTTTATCTTTTTGTTGTTACATTTTCAGAGATCTTTATATATGCAGTGCGGTGAATTGCTTAATACAGCCCTTCTAGCCATAGTCCTCCATTTTGTGATGTATTGTAAATTCTAGCCTCTATGCCTGTGGTTATGGTCCCATTTTGGGGTGAGTTTTCTGTTGTAGTGATGAGGCAGGATTATGATGGGATGACTCTTCAGTCCTGCCTTGCTCAAGGGTGTGTGACTCAAGTCACCACCCTTAGTTTCCTAGAGAGTATACACGTGAACGTTCTGGCAAAGTTTGCTCTCTTCTCTGGATACCACATTTGGTTCACCATCATCTCACCCCTGGTTCTTGGGACTTCAGATAGCAGCCAGTTGTCTGACCAGCTGATTTGGGTTCATGAGCTCCTGCAATTACGTAAGTGAAGAGAATTCTCCAGAATGACACCTGACCCATGGATTTGGGACTTGCCAACCTCCACAACAGAGTGAGCCATTTCCTTGGCAGTTCGTGAGCTCTGTGAGATGTTACAGTGAAAGATGGCACCCTAAGATGGGAGGGAAAGCACTGTGTGTGTGTGTGTGTGTGTGTGTTGGGGGGGGTTTGGTTAGAAATGATGGAGTGGTACAACAATTTGGAAAAGCTGGACATATAGGATATCTTTAACCTCCACCTCACAGGGTCCAGCCTTGTGCTAGCTCTAAGAGAAAATTATTCAAGCAATATATTATAGGCATTTACCCCTTATCTGAAGTAGTTTTCAAAAAATTCCTCTCATTCTGTAGGTTGTCTTTTCACTCTTTCGGTAACGTCCCTCAATGCAGTTTTTAATTTTGATAAAATCCAGTTTACTCATTTTTCTGCCCTTGTTACTCATGCTTTTGGTATCATATCTAAGAATCCATTGCCTAAGAAAAGGTCTTGAAGTTTCACTCCTATGTTTTATGGTTTTAGTGCTTATATTTAGTTCACTGACTCATTTGGATTAATTTTTGTACATGGTGTGAGGTATGGATCCAACTTCATTCTTTTCTATGTAGAGAACCAGTTGCCTCAACAGCATTTGTTGAAGTTATATGGGCTTATTTCTAGTTTCTGAAGTCCATTCCATTGGTCTATATGTCTACACTTATACCAGTACCACAGCTTTGATTACTAACTTTACAATACATTTTGAAACAAGATAATCTGAGTCATCCTATTTTTATCCCCCAAAAAGATTATTTCAGCTATTTGATACCCTTTGCCATATGAATTTGAGGATTTTCCATTTCTGACAAAAAACTATCAGAATTTTAATAGGAATTGCAGTGTCTATGGATTCCTTTGGGTGGAATTGACACATTAATATTAAATGTTCTAATCAATGAACATGAGGTATGACATGTCTTTCCCATTTACTTAGACTAATTTGTTTCAGCAGTATCTTATTAATTTTCAGTATAAAGGTCATTCACCTCCTTGGTTAAATTTACTCCTAGGTATTTCATTTTTTGAGATGTGATTGTAAATGAAATATTTTCCTTAACTTCCTTTTCAGATTGATCACTGTTGACATACAGAAATGTAACTGATTTGTTTTCGCTGACTTTGTGTTCTACAGCTTTACTGAATTTATTTACTACCTCTAGAAGCTGCTTATAGACCCTTAGGAATTTTTTAAATATAGTGTAATATCATCTATGAATAAAGCCTTATGTCTTTTCCAACTTGGATGCCTTTTATTCCTTTTTCTTGCCTAATTGCTTCCAGTATAATGTTGACTAGGAATGACTGAAGTGGCATCCTTGTCTGTTCCTGGTATTAGGGGAGCAGCTTTCAATCTTTCTTCATTGAATATGATGTTTGCTGTTGAGTTTTTCATAGATACCCTTTATCATATTGAGAAATTTCCCTTCAATTCATAGTTTGCTGGGTGTTTTGTTTTTTAAAATGATTGGGTGTTAGATTTAGCCAATGCTTTTTCTCCATCAACTGAGATGTTCATTTGGCTTTTTTCCCCCTTCATTCTATCATTTTATGTCAAAGCACCCTTATATTCTTGGGATAAATCACACTCGACTGTGATGCTACTGAATTTGGTTTGCTAGTATTTTATTGAGAATTTCTGCATCTTTATTCACAAGGCACACTGGCCTATAGTTTAGGCTTTTTACAGTGTCTTTATCTGACTGTGATATCAGGATAATGCTGGCCTTGTAAAATGAGGAAATGTTCTTCCTCTTTTTTTTTTTTTTTGGAGGATTACAGGAAGAGTTGGTATTAATTCTTTAAATGTTTGGTAGAATTCATCAATGAGGACATCTGGTCCTATACGTTTCTGTTGGGAGGTTCTTAATTACTATTTCAATCTCCTCACATGTTATAAACCAACCAAACCAAACCCAACCCACTGCCACTGAGGCAATTCTAACTCATAGTGACCCTATCGGACATAGTAGAACTGTCACAAAAAGTTTCCAAGGCTGTAAATCTTTATGGAAGCATAATGCCTCTTCTTTCTTCTACAAAGCTGCTGGTGGGTACAAACTGCGAACATTTTGGTTAGCAGTCCAATGCTTTAACCACAGTACCACTAGAGCTCCTCTTCACTTGTTACAGATCTGTTCAAATTTATTTTTTCTTGAAGCAATTTAGGCAGTATTAAGTGGCAGTAGTAGCATCAGAGCTTGTCTAACTTCACTGAGGATAAATGAGTTATCAAGATCAGCTCAAAGCTAATTCTTATGAGGTGGAGGGTCAGACATACCTCCACTCTCCAACCTTTTTATCAACTGTGACACCATCCATTCCTTCCCATGGCAATCTCTATTTCTCTTCTGGATTCAATAATCCATTGTAATGGCCACAAAGAACTCATAGACCATACTTATGGTTAAGTGGATTATTAAGCAAGGCAACAGGGTATCACTTAGATCAGGAAGCATGCAGGCAAAGTTTGGAAGGCTATTCCAAAGAGAAGAGCACACCTCTCCCTTCTTCAGTGTAGGACAGCACTCTCAGCTCATCTTAAATATGTAAGCAAGCAGGACTATCTTTCTGCCATGCTTGCCCCCTCAGGACAGGCCTCCCTCTGTCACCACAGATTCTGTTGCAGGGCCTTTGTGGGCCTTTAACTGCTAGCTCTGCCTCCAGGCCCCTTCTGGGTCTCTTGTTGTCTTCAGTGTTACAGCCCATGGCCTGTGTTACAGCTCTTTTAGGAAATTCCTCCTCTCCTCTCTCTTTCCCTGCTTGTTCTCTCTTCTTGCCTTTTTCCTCCTTTCTTTTCTGTGCCAATTTATGTAAGGTTGGCTGCATATATAAGCAAACTCCTTGTTGATTTCAAGGCATGGCCCTCCTATCAATCCCTTTCTGGTTGGCTACAGACTCTTCATTTGCATAGAACGCTAGAATCCCTTCATTTGTATAAATCCATTGCTGTGGAGTTAATTTCAATCCACATCGACCACACAGGACAGAGCAGAACTGCCCCCATAGGATTTACAAGGCTGGAAGCAGACTGCCACATCTTTCTCCAGTGAAGCAGAAGTTCTAAGAGCTGAACTTTCAGTTCACAGCTGCGCACCCCCTCCTTCATTTGAATAGTCTATAGTATATTGAGCAATCCCTCCAAGATGCATATCAAGCACGTGGCAGGCTATTGCCCAGGGCCGGACAAAAGATAAGCCATCCTTGTTTACAGCTTACCCAGGAAATGTCAATCAACCTGGAGAAAAGTAACCAACCCTCCAGGGTAAAAGTAACTCCACAGGGTATAGGGAAAAATCCCCCATGCCATTTTTTTCCCAAGAACTAAGGCAAAAGGTGTTATAAAGGAACTTATTTCACCACAGGTACTTTGGATGCTCCCAGGAATTTATCCACTTCATCTAGGTTATTTAGTTTGTTGGCACAATTTATTCATACTGCTCTCATTCTCCTTTTTAATTTCTGTAAGGCCATGAGCAGTATTTTTTTTCTTTCTTTGGCCAAATAAGAATGGAGACAGAAAAACACTACTGAATACTAAGTACTTGGATTAGATTTTTAAAAAATAATTTAAAAAAAACCATGATTAAATATTCTGTTTCTGAGAGAGTATCAAGCTCAATAAATTGGACTTTCTTCTGACCCACTGTTTATCTATGAAGAAAATTTATATGCAACACTATGGCTTTCCTTCTAGTTCAATTTTAAATAGCACAAAGATACAAAATTAGAAAAGCAACTTCTATGATTAAAATTCCCAAATGAGCCATATTTCTTTAAAGACATAAAATCCTAAATTGTCGCTTATGGAAAAGATTAAAACCAAGATCATGGATTTCTTCTTATATACTTACTCCAATGGACAGATAATTCAACTTGTTCATACAGCTTTCAAATTACACTGCTTTCCACACTGGCATACTGTTCTATAAATGACCAGCTAAATAAATGACCAGCTAAACAAATCAACATAGGAGCTCTGGTAGCATAGTGCCTAAGGCACTTGACTGCTAACCAGAAGGCTGGCAGTTCAAACCCACTAGCCACCCCTCGGAAGGAAGGTTGGGCAATCCTACTCCGCCTCAGAAACCCAAGGAGGGGTAGCCATGAGTTGGAGCCGACTGGTCACATAACAACAACAACAACAAACAAATCAACATAGATGTAATCAGGACTCCTTCTTACAGATTTGGTAGAGGTTACTTCCCAGAGTTACTTTAGCAGCCAACAGGTTTCTTTCCATGCTACTAGCACACCAAAATGAGAAAGACAGCTGAATATTTTAAGCTAGGGGTTAGCAAACTTTTGCTGTAAAAGGCTTGTTGTTGATTTCATCTCACAGTGACCCCATGTGATAGAGAAGAACTGCCTCTATAGTTTTCCAGGCTGACTCTTTATAGAACAGATTGTCATGTCTTTCTCCTCTGGAGCCAGTGGGTGGGTTTGAATCACCAACCTTTCTGTTAGCAGCCAACTGCTTAACCATTGTGCTAGAAGTGGTCCTTTGTAAAGGGCTAGCGAGTAAGTATTTCAGGTTTTGTGAGCCACATGGTCTTCATTGAACCTAGTCAACCTGCAGCATAAAAGCAACCACAGTCAATATGTGAACAAATGAACAGTTATGTTCCTACAAAACTACTTACGGAGGCTAAAATCTGAATTTCATATACTTTTCACATATTGCAAACATATATTCTTCGAATGTTAAGAAATTTAAAAAAAAATTTTCCGTTCATTGACTGTACAAAAATGAATATTCCCTGCAATCAAAGGCTCCAAGAATAAACAATGGCTCTTTATATGCAAAAGGAAAAGCTTCTGTTTAAAAATACTTAAAAACAATACTTACTGTTTTCTATGGTTGGATCATAGGAATCGACAAATTGGCCTTCAACAAACTGAATTGTCAATGAGGATTTCCCTACAAAAGAGAACAATAGCTCAGTATGTATTAGTATAATAAGGTAAAAAATTACTACTGTTTAAAAAAAAAAAAACTCATCAGATGGAAAAACTGAAGGTATTGGGATCAGAAAAATATTCCTTTAATTACCATTTGAGCAGTTTCAAGAAAAATAAATAAATTTTACTATTTGCTTTACATAAACGGAATATAAGCAGTCATCCTGCTATGAATTAAACAGTTCTGTGACATTAACAAATATTAATGACCACAAGCATGTCAGATATTTGTTAGGGGTAAACAAACTTTAAATAAGACCTAAACTAAGATAATTTCCTCTGGTGCCCTTGAAATCTATCTATTCAATTTTAACAAGGAAATTAATAAAAATGATTCCCCAGAAGGAAGGTTGAGCAATCTACTTCCGTAGAGATACCGCCTCGGAAACCCAAGGAGGGGTCGCTGTGAGTTGGATCAGACTCCACGGCATTGAGTTTGGTTTTTATGACTCCATAGAGTTTTCAACGGTTGTGATATTTCACAAGCCTTTCTTCCAAGGCAACTCCAGGTGGATGTGAACCACCAACCTCTCAGAGTACTTAACCGTTTGTACTGCCCAGGGACTCCAGAATTACTACATGACCCAGCGATTCCACTCCAAGGTATTTTACCCAAGTGAACTGAAAGCAAAGACTCAAACAGTACACCAATGTTTACTGCAACATTATTTACAATAGCCAAATGGTGGAAACAGCCTAAATGTGTATCAACAGATGAATGGATAAACAAAATGTAATATATTCCTTTAATACAAAGTGCCTAAGGCATTTGACTGTGAACCAAAAGGCTGGTGGTTCAAACCCATCAGCCACTCTTTGGAAAGAAGATTGGGCAATCTACTTCCATAGAGATACCACCTCAGAAACCCAAGGAGGGGTCACTATGAGTTGGATCAGACTCCATGGCAGATGGTTTGGTTTGGTTTTGGTTTACTGGTTTGCATACATGCCTTTATTTATGTTGAGGAATTTCCCTTCTACTCCTGTTTTGTTGGGTGTTTTTCACAAGAATGGATAAAGAAACTGCTCCACCTCGAAGATATTTATTTCCAACATTTTCCAGCTGTCCTCCAGTTAATTCTGACTCATGATGATTCCACATGTTATGAGTAGAACTTTGCTCCATAGGGTTTTCATAGCTGTGACCTTTCGGAAACAAACTGCCAGGTCTTTCTTCTAAGGCATCTCTGAGTGGGTTCAAACTCCTAACCATTTTGTTAGTAGCCAAGTGCCACCCAAGGACTCATCCTCAATACAAAAGCCCATGCATTCTCTCAGCTCTTTGGCTTTCAGATTCTCACTACCTACCTAATCCAGACTATCTCTAGAGCAATGTTTTTCAAACTGGGGGTTGTGTTAAAATAAGCCATAAGCAGCACTTTTTAAGAAACAGGAATATTAGAGTATGTTGCAAATAATAAAGGTGTTTTATGAAACTTTTTTTAAAAAGTTACACATTTATGACTGGGTCACAATATAAAATCTTTTTCTTACTATGGATTGCAGTAAAAAAAAAAAAAAAAAAAGTTTAGAAATATACACTCTGAATGATTTCCCTGAATCTCTAATGCATAAGGTTTCACTTTTTTCCTATCTGGCTTAAATCCCAAGATAAATCACTTTCCACTACTCTTTTGTTAGTAGCACAGGATCATTTATCTTAGGTCCTCTGATAAACCCTACAATAACCATTTGCATTTTGTGAGCCTGCTGGATTCAGCTGCAGAAAAATTCCACAACCATGTGAGCTGGAGACCATTACCAAGTTATAGTCTTTGCTGGGCTGCCCTGAGTAGGTCCTTTCCTCATACAGCAACAGCTCTCAAATTACATCAAAGTGCTCAAAGTGTAACAGCATCAGCATCACAGGGTACACTGTAACAAATGCAAATTCTCACCCCAAACCTACTAGAGTGGAACCCTGCAATCTGTGCTTTACAAGCCCTCTAGGTGAGGGCACATTCAAGGCAAGGTAAGCACACTCAAAGAACCACTCCTCCCCAAGATAACATTTTCAAACTCAAACTATTGTCTTTAAATCACCTATTTCATCCATCCTCTGGTTCACCCTAATTTTCCTATTCTCTCCAGCAGTTCAGATCATAAGCATTTAAGGGGCACCTACAATGGGCCACATGAGTCATAATAAGTTAGAATCAACTCACTACCAACTGGTTGCCATGGGCCATGCACCAAGGATACAAAAATGAGTAAGAAATGGTGTCTAACTTCACAGTTCACAGCAGGTGACATCAGAGTTACCAAGCAGACACTATCTCCTCATCCTCCACTCAACCGAGGGTCATGCCTTATTTATATAATACTATGAGAATGGAAGTGTAGAGTTGAGTAGTCCAGCCTCCTTGGACTAATTAGCATTATTACCACTGTTATCAAAGGAAAAAGTTATCACCTCTCTTTCCACAGAAAACCATTCTGTTCCTGTGAGTACTAGATCCAATTACCCTTTGATATGCTCTAAAGCTTCCTCCTCTTGAAATAGTTATAAACCCTTTTCTCTTACTCCATTCCACACAGGCCTCTTGTAATGGTGTCTGAAGTGTCTATATTTTAAAATCCAAGCCAGCACAATGATATATGCCCCCCTTTTGCTCTTAATGCTATACAGAAAGAGCTAGTTGGATGTTGCAGTTGTTGGGTGCTGCGTGCACCATGGAGGTGAGCGCACCATACTGCCGACGACCTCAGCCACTGAAAGCTCTCCTCCAAGTGAAATACACCCACGGATAAACAATACTTAACAAAAGGAGTACAGGCTCTGGCTTGAGAAGGTGTCAAAGCAAAGGGCAGGTAAATAGAGGCTAAAGCTATACAAGCAATTAAGGAAGAGGAGCCCGAAGGACAGGACAAGAATGGAAAGAAACTATTGGTCAGAAGCATGCAGTAACTTTGGCAAGTCCACCTCCACAGATAGTATGCTCTGATATTCCTACAACACATCTCCTTGGTTTGTTCTCCTCCCCAATTCTCCTGCAACTAAATGGGTTAACGGAACTCTCTATTTCAGGCTTCATCAATTATAGACAATACCTCTTGACCAATCACTTTATAAAACAAAGAGAACAGCTACCCACCATGTCCCTCCCTTTTTCTTCTCCCCAGTTCTACCTCCTACCAACTATGTTTTTACCATTTCAAGCATGGTTTACTTCAATCAGAAACCCTTACTCTTCAGAACTTTGACTGTGGATGGATTAATTCATCTACTCAAATAATTATATAACAGGCACATTTCTAGGAACTGGGATATAACAGTGAACAAAAAAAGATGAAAATCCCTTCCTTAGCACTAAATTTTAATGGGAAGAAACATAAAATAAACACAGTAAACTGTAGAAAATTTAGGTGTGTGTCTATTCCTTATGATCAAAAAGATATGACTTAAATAATGAACCATAATTTATTTGACCAATAAACTAATGGATTTAAGGCAGTTAATATTTTTTTTAAAAAAGTGGGGGCAATATTCTACAGCAATGCTACTTTAACATTACAGTACAAACAGTTCAAGGATTTTGTTAAAGTACAGATTTTGAACCATTAGATTTGGATGGGGCTTCAGATTTTCTATTTCTAACAAACCCCTGGTAATAACGATCTCCAAACCACCGTTTTGAGTACCAAATCTTTCAGGTTTAGAACACTGCACACCAGGATCACGGAAAGAGTTAAAAAAAAAAAAGTAATGCCTAGATCTCATGCCCAGTGTTCTGATTTAACTGGTAGAGGACACAGCCTAGTCATCATGATTCTCCCCCCACTCCAGTTAAAGTATTTTACTGTGTTTTTGGTGAAAGTTTACATAGCAAACTAGGTTTTCATTTAACAATTGCTATGTAATTTGTTCAATGCCACTGGTTATGTTTTTCAGTGTATCAATGTTCTCCTTATTTCTTTTCTGCTTGTTTTGTTTCCAGTAATCCAGTTTCTCTGCCCCATTGCCTTCTCTTCTAAGAAAATGTTTTGGACTCATGCAGTTGACTTTTAAAGGCAACACAGTATACACAGATGATACTGCTTATTTTATGAGGCAATCCGTTACTTAGCTAAAAGATGACTTCCTGGAAGTTTGGTTCAAGGTTTAAAGTTTATCTCAGGGTTATAGTCTCAGGGTTTCATCAGTCTCAACCCATCCAGTAGATCTGGACATTTGAAGACTTTGACTTCTGTTCCATATTTTGCTCCCATTCTCTCAGGATCCATCTACTGAGTTTCTGATCAGAACGGTCAGTGTGTTACACTGCATTCTCTAGAGAAGCAAAACCAGTAAAGCTTATATATATAGAGAGAGAAATTTATCTTAGGAAGATGGTTTACACTTATAGAAGCTGGCAAGTCCCAAGTTCTTGGATCAGACGTCAAGCTAGAGGCTCTTCCCGACTCATGCAGCTGCAGGGACTGAGGAGCTCAAGGTTGCCAGGCAGTATACTGGCTGTTGACTCCAAAGAGTGACGAATCCAAGATCTTCAGGCCTAACGGTGGACTGTTCACTCACGGACAGTTGTAGGCAGCACAACAGAATCCCGATCCACAGAAGAATGTCTCTTTTCCCAGATGTCCATAAATATACTGGAAGCAGGCCACACCCCCTAGGGAAACTCCCTTCCAACAGACTGGCTGTTCAAAACATATACATCTGATCTCATCACTGGAACAATTCTCATCACAATTGCTTAAACCACACAGAAGAGTGGGCCAGCCAAGTTGACAAACAGCTCCAACTATCACAGTCCACCACTTGTCAACTTGGCAGTTGTACACATTTTCTTAATCATATATAATCTCTAAATAAGGAGAGTTATATAGTCGTATTTGTGCCTAACATGATACGCTAACACACATACAACCGAAATGCATTTACTTCATTTACATTTCACAGTTCCTAACAGAAGGAAACAAAAATATTTGATGCACATATACAATGAAGAAATGTAACAATCACAGTCCTCCTTTCTGCAACTGGTGACGTGGTTGGAGTTGACATTCAGGACTACCTTCTTCCACCACCCATTCTGTATTTCCCTTGCCCTCAGCAAGCACCTAGGAGCTCTGGTAGCATAGTGCCTAAGGCACTTGACTGCTAACCAGAAGGCTGGTGGTTCAAACCCACCAGCCGC
>NW_006921982.1:2854668-2855489 GCF_000298275.1 Orycteropus afer afer | reverse complement strand
CACTCCTGCTCTCTTACAGTTGCCATTTGCTTGATATATCTTTTCCCAGCCTTTGATTTTTATCTATTTTTGTCTTCATCTCTAAAGTGTGTCTCTTGTAGGCACATTATTGATGGGTTATGTTTTCTTATCCAATCT
The DNA here is from genome assembly GCF_000298275.1 of Orycteropus afer afer. Lineage (NCBI taxonomy): Eukaryota > Metazoa > Chordata > Mammalia > Tubulidentata > Orycteropodidae > Orycteropus > Orycteropus afer. The sequence continues at coordinate 2,855,351 of NW_006921982.1, read as the reverse complement.
GCAACTCTCCATCTCTTGAGTGGTGTATTAATCCATTAACATTTAGGGTAATTATTGATAAGTTTGAATTTGTTGCTAACATTTTGTTATGTGTTTTTTCATGTTGTCCCTGGTTTCTTTGTTGCATGTTATTTTCTGTGCTGCGCTCACTATGTTTATGAATCTTGTTATCATTTCCTTTGTTGCTTTTGTTTTAGTATATGCTGAATATTTGTGTTTGTCCTCTTTTTTATTGTTATGTGAAGGTTTATCATTTTTCTTTGAGATTACCCTATGATTTATAATTTTATCCGCAAGTTTAGAACAGTCCATTCTATCTTGCAACTTTCTTAACTTCTTCGCCATTTAGAAGTTCTGTAACTACACAGTCCTTTCCCCTCTTTTTGTTTGTAGTTGTCCTCACTTGCCAATTGATGTCTCTGTTTCCCTATTTACAATCTTGTAAGCTCATTTTGCTTTGGATTTGTCCATAGCTGTGGTTTCTGGGTTATGTTATCTTGTGTATTAATGGTGGTTGTTATTTGCTATTTTTGGTTCTTTGTTCAAAGGACTCCCTTTGTCTTGTAAGGTTGGTCTGGTTTTAACAATTTCCCTTAGTTTCTGCTTATCTGGAAATCTTCTAATTTCACCATCATATTTGAGGGACAATTTTGCCAGGTATATAATTCTTGGTTGAAAATTTT
>NW_006921982.1:2852662-2854298 GCF_000298275.1 Orycteropus afer afer | reverse complement strand
TTTGTTCCCCATCCACTGTGCACAGTCCTCCAGGAAGTCCCTGGCTAGCAGGGTGATTTTTACGTTAATTCTTAGGTCTTACCACCACTCGGGAATCTGCAAGCTGTCTGTGCCATCAGGATCGCTCAGAATCACTGCCAGACCGTAGCTCTGTATGTTTTCTTTTTTGGTATTTTCATGCAAATTCTTCTGCTAGTTGGGGTTTAGTCCACTTCTATATCCTTCCCTTCAAGGCTCAGGGGTCCAGGATTATCTTCTGTGTCTGTGTTAATTGGTTTCCCTTTTCTTTGTTGAAGAGGGTCTGTGCAGTCTTTCTACCTAGTCCACCATCTTGCCAGGACTCTACTATGAAGTCTTTGACAACTCCAATCTTTTCTCCATTTGTTGTGATGTTGCTTATTGGTCCAGTTGTGAGGACTTTTGTTTTCTTTGTATTGAGGTGTAATCTAGGTAGGTAATCAAAATAGTGGAACTAATGAAATTAAAGTCTCAATCAACTAATCAACCTGCCATATCACCATTTGGTCCATCTTTTGGAAGTAAAGATTTTGGTTATATATGTCTCTTTGTCAAAAAAAAGAAAGAAAAAGGAGAAGAATACACAGATTTCAGTTGTAAATTTGAGGGGCAGAGCCAGAATGTTGAGTATTTATAAGGAAACTTACCTATTTAATTTTTTTTCAAAAATTTGAATAGATCCCATCTTTAAAATTGCTATTTATAGTTTTCAGTGTTATGGTAAATTATATTATTGGACAAGCTGCTAATTCAAGGGTAAATTAGCACAATTTTAGCCTATAACTCAGTCCGAAGATAATTCTAAAGTAAATAGGAATATTATGTGTTAATTGATTCAATTATCACAGCACTCTAAAGCCCAATAGATCATATAATATTCCACATTGACTATTTTTCATGTCTCCCTATACATATAGAAAACATGTGACATGTGTGAGTTTATGAAATTATATTGGGAAGGTTAACTATAAAATATGACCTTTTCTGGCAATTTCTATACACATAGGAGCATAATTAAGTAATTATCTCTTTTAGAAAATAAAACAATTGACTTTCCTTTTCTGGAAAGATTAAGCAAAATTTGGAAGGGAGTTAAATTTGTTGAGACAGTTTCTATTTCTATTTTGCAAATATAAGCTAAAATGAATCCAAGCCTGAAAAATAGAAAATGTGTCCCTGGAATTTATATCACCACTTTAGTCTATGAAGTAGATCATTCTTGAGTTCTTCGAGCTGTTTTCTGATTAAGAAATAAAACTTCCTAAAAATTACAAAACAGTCACATTTACCTCACAGCAGGCAGCAGCTTTTCAATTCAGCAAGAGCTGAGTATCCCAGAGCAAAATCTGGCCCTAAAAGTGATCTAAGGGAGTGCAGGAAAGTGAAAATGAATTTCCTGTGCTAGACCATATGCTTTGTTTTCCAGCATTTATTTTCTGGTAGTTCAGAGTCCCCATGTTTGGTTAGGGACTTTTGAACGTGCTAGTCTTTATTCTGTTGTTGTTGTTATATGCCGTGGAGTTGGCCCCGACTCATAGTGACCCCTCCTTGGGTTTCTGAGGCAGTATCACTACGGAAGTAGGATTGCCCAACCTTCCTTCCGAGGAGTGGCTGGTGG
>NW_006921982.1:2850260-2851912 GCF_000298275.1 Orycteropus afer afer | reverse complement strand
CTTCTGGTTAGCAGTCAAGTGCCTTAGGCACTATGCTACCAGAGCTCCTAAACTAGACCAGGAGAACTAGGTGGTGCCCGGTTAGTACTGTTAACCTCTCAGAAAGCGATCAGAATAGGAGATCCTGGGTAGAGTGGGAGAACAATGTGGAATAAAACTCAAAATCATAAAAAGACTAAGCATGCTGGTCTGATAGAGACTGGTGAAACCCCCCAGACTAAGACCCCTAGTCACCCTTTGGGTTGGAATTGAACTCACTCCTCTGACTCACTCCTGGCCAAACAAGAGCCAGGAATATAAGGTGAACATTTACACCAGGTAGGTGCACTCCTTAGAAGAACAATCATGGGAAACCAGAAAGGCAGTATTTGCACAGGCAGATAGCTCAGAGGGCAGGAATGCATAGGAAAGAAGGACACAGGGAAAAGAGAATCACAGGGAGGACATGGGAAGAGAGCTATTACATTGTGAGATTTGCAATTAATGTCATGAAACAAAATGTGTATGAACTACTGTATGGAAAATTAATTTGTTCTGTAAACTTTCATAAATTTTCACTCAAATCACAATTTAAAAAAAAGAGTTTTGAATAAATTTACATATTTAATGTCATACAATGTTCAGGCTCATTTTTAACACTTGTAGTCAACCAAGTGTTTGTCAAAAAATATTTTATGGACTATATAAAGTTAATATATACATATGAAATATTGTTATTATTAACATTCCAAACCAAACTTACTGCTGACAAGTCCATTCTGACCCATAGCGACCCCTCCTTGGCTGGCTTTCCAAGGCAGTATCTGTACAGAAGTTGATTGCCCAGTCTTCCTTCCCAGCAGTGGCCGGTAAGTCTGAACTACCAGTCTTCTAGATAGCACTCAAATGTCTTAGTCACTACACCCCCTAGTAAATTCATAATTCCCCTGTTCTTCATTTGATAATCGAAATATACTAGAAAGGGTTCAGGTTGTGATTTATTTTATTAGATAATTGTTCTCAAGATCAACAGTTCTAAATAAAGCAAGCACATCAAAGACTCTAATTTGCTAAATGTTCCCAAATGTATTCCGCCTTTCATTCCACCTTACCTTTTTGCAAGAAGCTCTGGTGGTATAGTGGATGAAGCATTAGTTTGATAATGAAAAGTTTGGCTATTTGAACACAACTGTACCTCTATGGGAGAAAGATGAGGTATGCTGTTTTCATAAGTTACAAGCTTGAAAACCTTGTGGGGAAGTTCTATTCTGTCTTATACTCACTATTGAGTCATAATCCACTTGATGGGAAAGGGTTATCTTAATTTATACCTGTAAGTAGTTGGGCAATCCTACTTCCGTAGTGATACTGCCTCGGAAACCCAAGGAGGGGTCTCTATGAGTGGGGGCCCACTCGATGGCAAAAAACAACAACAACAAACAAGTTAATTTCCTACCAATGTTTCAAGATACAAATAAAATTCCCCTTCTCCATAATGTCTCTATACTTGTTTCATTTATATATTTTCAGGTCCCCAAAGAATTTTAAAGGGAGCAGTGGTGGCATAGCAGTTAAATAACTCAGCTGATAATCAAAAGGTAAGCCATTCCAATTTACCAGCTGCTCCACAGGAAAAGGAGCTCTGGTGGCGTAGTGCCTAAGGCACTTGACTG
>NW_006921982.1:2847264-2850124 GCF_000298275.1 Orycteropus afer afer | reverse complement strand
GCTATGAGTTGGGTCTGACTCAACGGCACATAACAACAACAACAACGACCACAGGAAAAAGAGGTGGTAGTCTGATACTTCAAAGATTTATGGCACTGGGAAATCCACAGGGTAGTTTTGTTCTTTCCAACAAAATTCCTGAGTTGGAGTAACTCCGTGGCAGTGGGTTTGGTTTGGTTTAAATCATTTAATTTTTGTTTCTCTAACCACATATTACTTTTAAGTCTTTTATTTGTGTGCCAATGATTTTACAGAATACATAATCAATGTAGATTTCCTATCATAATAGAAGCAAGGTTTAAACTAGACAGACACCATCTGCCAGTATTGTCACATTTCCTTAGCAGTTTTCATTTTAAACTCCAAGAAAGATTCTAGGAATTCATTATTATTTAAATGCTTGTGTCTGAATTACATAAATGCTCATTATTGAGGTTCCTATTTCCTTGGCTCTTTAACCCTAAGAGTATCAATGTCTTCTCACTGTTGCTCATCTCCAATGCCTCAATGCCCTCTGTACATAATATCTTCATTAAATTCCTTGAAAAATGTTTATTAGACTCTATTTTCTACCAGGATTTTGAATCATTTAGGAAGTAAAACATCAATCTGTTTTTTATTATGTTTATTTCTAGTATAAGAATGCCTGGTTCAGATTTTTATAAGTCCCAGAACTTTAGTATTTTCTTTTCAATTTAGGAATATGAAAGAGCATTTTAGCCCATCTGGTTTCCAACACTCCCTTTCTTTAACTGTCTTAAATAATTTGACTTGCCACTTTTAAATGAATTTAATACACACTTTCTTCATTTTTCTGAGTTTCCAGGCAATTTTTTTAAGTTATTTTACTAATGACCACTTCATCAAGGGAATGGTTGTGAAACAAAGAGACTGATAGAGTCGTGCCTCTTTATCCTTCCTTCCACATTGCACTGAGTAGACTACTGTCGATTTACTACTTCTATAAGGAGCTCTGGTAGCATAGTGCCTAAGGCACTTGACTGCTAACCAGAAGGCTGGTGGTTCAAACCCACCAGCCGCTCCTCGGAAGGAAGGTTGAGCAATCCTACTTCCGTAGTGATACTGCCTCGGAAACCCAAGGAGGGGTCACTATGAGTCGGGGCGACTCGAAGGCATATAACAACAACAACAACAGCAAGCACCTCAGCTGGTTGTGGTTCTTTGCCTGGTGGGGTGACCCAAACCTTCATTCCTGAAGGGTCTGGGCCATTAGCAGTCGTATCAGAATTGGGTTGCTATAATTTTCCATTGACTTTAATCAGAGGGCATGGTAGTACTAAGAGATGTCCTAAAGAATCTCCTGTATTCAAGGCATAGTCTTCTTTACCTCCATTATGTAATGTCAATCAAATTTTCCCTTGGTAATCAGAATGTATCACACCAGATAGTACAGTACCACCCTTCTTTGTCTGTTGACCCAGAGGCATGAGGAAGCCAAAAGGCTGAGTGGCATTCTTAATTTCCAGTTCAATGCAATCAGTATTGTGTCTCCAAGTGGGAGTGTTCCTCCTTTTGGGACTAACATCTCCAGACCTGCAGAGCATAGGCTAGGTAGCAGGGACAGGAAGGAAAAATTTTTTCAGTGGGTCACTAGGGGTAATAGTGATTGGTACCACTCACTCCTGTTTCCACCCCTTGGTTCCTGGACCCGTGAATCCTGACTATTGGAGAAACAACCGTATATTGGACGCTGGTTGAGAGCACATACAGCCTCCTGGAGAACATTGCCCCAACCCTTCAAGGTATCTCCACCTAGCTGGCGCCATAACTGTGTTTTCAGGAGGCCATTCAATCGCTCTATCAAGCCAGCTGCTTCAGGATGATGGGCAACAAGGTAAAAGCAGTGAATTCCATGAGCATAGGCCCACTGGTGCTCTTCATTCACCGTGAAGTAAGTCCCTTGATCTGAAGCAATGCTGTGTGGCACACCATGGCGGTAGATAAGGCATTCTGTAAGTCCACAGATAATTGGCAGACGCATTGCATGCAGGGAAGGTGACTACATATCCAGAATAAGTATCTATTCCAGTAACAAAAAAACACTGTCCTTCCCATGATGGAAGTGGTCCAATGTAATCAACCTGCCACCAGGTTGCTGGCTGATCACCCCAAGGAATGGTTCCATTATGGTGCAGGCAAACCGGGCACTCAGCAGTGGGGGTAGCCAAATCATCCTTGGTAAGTGGGAGTTTAAGTTGCTGAGCCCATGGATAACCTCCATCACTGCCACCATGGCCACTTTGTTCATGAGCCCACTGAGCAATGACAGGAGTAGCTGGGGAAAAAGAATGGCTGGTTTCCACTGAATGTGTCATCCTATCCACCTGATTGTTAAAGTCCTCCTCTGCTAAGGTCCCCTTTTGGTGGGCATTCACATGAGACACAAATATCTTTACTTCTTTTACCCAGTCAGAGAGTTCTATCCACATACCTCTTCCCCATACATCCTTATCACCAATTTTCTGATCATGCTCCTTCCAAGTCCCAGATCATCCAGCCAAGCCATTAGCCACAACCCACAAAACCATATATAATCGCACATCTGGCCATTTCTTATTCCATGCAAAGTGAACAGCCGTATGCATGGCTTAAAGTTCTGTCCATTGGGAGGATTTCCCTTCACAACTATCCTGCAAGTAGTCCCAAAAAGGGCTGCAGTGCTGCTGCTGTCCATCCACTTTTGAGTGGTGCCTACATATTGCGCAGAACCATCTGTAAATCAGGCATGAGTTTTCCCTCAGTCAAATGCTCATAATGAACTCCCCATGAGCCCATAGGTGCAGACTGGGAGAGGGAAGGTAATGTGACTGGAGTGGAGACCATAGGCATTTGGGCCCCT
>NW_006921982.1:2834209-2847164 GCF_000298275.1 Orycteropus afer afer | reverse complement strand
GACTCGACGGCAAACAACAACAACAACAACATAGGGAGAAGAAAAGCCCTGAAATATAAAACCAGCATTAGCCCAAGCAAGGAGCCCTGGTGGGGCAATGATTAAATGCTGGGCTGCTAACTGAAAGGTAGGCAGTTCAAACTCACCAGCTGCTATGCAGAAGGAAAAACCAGTCGATCTGCTCCTGTAAAAATTTATAGCCTAGGGAACCCTATAAGGCAGTTCTACTCTTTAAAGGTCATTATGAATCAGAATCAACTTGATGGCACAAAGCTACTACTTTACCCCAAGGAAGTGGGAATCAGGACAAGCCTGAAGTCTTGTGTGGGAGAAATGTGGATAGGCCAATTCTTTATCATTAGAGGAGCCCCTGCTGTGCTTCTGCTACTGAACTCAGATCCAGGTGCTCAGGGTGATGCTCTCTGGGGAAAAGTGGATTACCAGCAGCTGCCACAGCAAAAGTTCTTGCAACCACTTTCCCATCTGCTTCTCTGACCCCAGGTAGGAAAATGCTGGAAAACTGGACATAAACACAAATATTACGTAGGTGGGAAAAACTTAGGTTTCCGCTCTGGTGGTTTTAGTTGTTAGGTGCCGTGGAGCTGTCTCTGACTCATAGCGACCTTATGCACAGCAGAACGAAGTACCGCCCGGTCCCACACCAGCTCCGCGATGGCTGCTATACTTGAGCCTATCACTGCGGCCACCGTGTCAATCCATCTCATTGAGGGTTTTCTCCTCTTTCCTCCACCCTACACCTTACCAAACAGGACATCCTTCTCCAAGAAATGGTCCCTTTTGACAACATGAACAAAGTAGGTGAGACGAAGTCTACCCAGTCTCTCTTCCAAGGAGCATTCTAGCTGCACTTCCTCCAGGACAGATTCGTTAGTTCTTTTAGCAGTCCATGGTACTTTCAGCATTCTTCACCAGCATCGTAATTCAAAAGCATCAATTCTTCTTCGTTTTTCTTTATTCATTGTCCAGCTCTCACATGCATATGAGGCCATTGAAAATGTCATGGCTTGTGTCAGGCACACCTTAGTCCTAAAGGAGACATCTTTGCTCCTCAGCACTTGAAAGAGGTCCTTTACAGCTGATTTGTCCAGTGCTATATGCGGTCTGATGCTCTGACTGATGCTTCCATTGGCGTGGATTGTAGAACCAAGCAATGTGAAGTATTTAACAACTTCGATGTTTTCTCCTTTTATCATGATGCTGTGTATTGGTCCAGTTGTTTTCTTTATATTGAGATGCAATCCTTACTGCAGACTATATTCTTCAATCTTCATCAGTAAGAGCTTCAAGTGATCCTCCCTTTCAGCAAGTAAAGGTATGTCATTAGTGTATCACAGGTTGTTAAAGATTCTTCTCCAATCTTGATGCCACATTCTTCTTCTTTGTGGTAAGACAGTTTAACTTCCTCACAGTATTTCCCAGAATGTTTCTGTAGTATAAGCATCTGGTTGTTGCAAGTGTTTAAGCATAACAATTAGAAGTCTAGTGAATTTAGTGACAAGGAATGTCTCTCACAAGATGGGTGAATAGCATTTTTCTCTTCAGAGGTTATTCTTCACATTAAAAACTTAATTAATTAAAATTGCTGGGGTAGTAATTTAATGTTTTGATGGCCACTAATTAGAATAAGAGTAGTTGTATGTTAATAAGAATTGACTGATCAGAGAATTAAGCATGTATGTATAAATGCTCATGATCAAAATGCTATAAACTAAATAAATTACATAACTTCACAAAATTTCTAGTTTCTTAGTAGAGTTATTTATGCTATCTTGTGGCTTATAGGAAATACAATTTTGTGATGCTGCAGGAAAGATGTTAGTAGAACCTGTGATTTCCACAACTTTATTAAACTTTTTGCTTGCATGAATTATAAAGTAAGTAACCATGAACATTTAAAATAGGGAACTGATGTGCTTAATTGGTAATTTAAGTGTGCAATTGCACATTTTCAGTAAGGACATTTCACGTAGGTTTAAGTAAATTACCCCTAAATTATATATATATATATATATATATATATATATATATATATATATATATATATATAATGAAGTTCAAAAGAAAGTAGGAAACTGTAAAAACTGTAAATCATCTAACACAGATATACCTGAGAACAGTTATATTACCCTTCAGACAAATGTTCAAATTGTAATCTACATCTCATGTATGCTAACTTGACTGAATTTTCTCCTTTCATTCTCTACAAAAGGTATATTGTTTCTCAGTGAAACTTTCAGTATATGATATTTGCTTCTATAATGAAATAATGAATACTCTATCCAGTGTAAAGGGATGAACTGATAAAGTGTCCAAAACAAAACAAAATTCAATTTTGCTGAAATAATGCCTGTATTGACTGCTTTTATAGAAGAACACCACAGAATATAAGAATATAGACATTAATATTCAAGAACCATTTCTTATTTATTAACCTGAATTCACAGAACAAAGACAAATCAAATTGGCACAGGAAAAACAAATGAGAAAAAAATATAAAAGTGCTACAGAATAAACTCTATGAAAATATTTAGCCAATGGAGAATTATAATATATTTAAGGTGTCAGGTTACCATGAAACTCTTGAAGAAGAAATAGTGGATGATTGGTAGCCAAAATAAGCTGGTATGTCACAATTTCTAAGGAAAATATACATTTATTTTTACATTTCCATGTTCAATTATTATATTATCTTAGTTATAAATGAAGTACTAGCATTATTATGCACATGTTCTTTGAAGCTGTTTTGATGCAACAAATGTTAGAAAGTGTCACCAAGGCACATTTTATGGGAATGTGTTACTCCCCTTTTTGACTTAATTCACTTTTAAAACTAAGCGCTAAAATACTAATATCAAATATCTTTTTCTACAACATAAATGATGGCTATACACATGGACTTCACCAGATGGAATACATAGGAATCAGATTGACTACATCTATGACAAGAGGAGATGGAGAAGCTCAATATCTTCCACCAAGGCCAGGAGCTGACTGTGCAACGGACCATCAACTGCTCATATGCATGTTCAAGTTGAAGTTGAGGACAAATAAAACAAGTCCAAGGGAGCCAAAATATGACCTTGTAGATGATTTAGAGATCATCTATAGAATAGATTTGATGTATTGAACACCAATGATCAAAAACCAGAAGATTGTGGGAAGACATCAAGCACATCATCCATGAAGAAAGCAAGAGGTCATTGAAAAGTCAAGAAATGCAGAAAAGACCAAAATGGAAGTCAGAAAAGACTCTGAAACTTGCCCTTGAGCAGAGAGTAGCTAAAGCAAATGGAAGAAATGACAAAATAAAAGAGCTGAACAGAAGATTTTAAAGAGCATCTCGAGAAGGCAAAGCCAGTTATTATAATGAAATGCACAAGACCTGGAGTTAGAAAACCAAAAGGGAAGAGCATCCTTGGCATTTCTCAAACTGAAAGAACTGAGGAAAAAATTTCAGTCTCAAATTGCCATACTGAAAGATTCCATGGGCAAAATACTGAATGATGCAGGAAACATCAAAAGGAGATGGTAGGAATACAAAGAGTCACTTTACCAAAAAGAATTGGTCTATGTTCATTCATTTCAGGTAGTGTCATATGACCAATAACCAATTGTATTGAAAGTAGAAGTTGAAGCTGGACTGAAGGAATTGGTGAAGAACAAGGCTCCAGGAATTGACAGAATACCCATCAACGTGTTTCAACAAAGAGATGCCCCACTGGAGGTATTCACTCGGCTATGCCAAGAGATTTGGAAGACAACTACCTGGTCAACTGATTTAAAGAGTTCCATTTTTCTCCCCATTCCAAAGGTGATCCTACAGAGTGTGGAAACTATCAAACAATATCATTAATATTACATGCAAGTAAAATCCTACTGAAGATAATTAAAAAGTTATTGCAGCAGTATATTGACAGACAGCTTTCAAAAATGCAAGCTGGATTCAGAAGAGGATGTAAAATGAGGGATATCATTGGTGATGCAAGTGAATGTTAGCTGAAAGCAAAGAATACCAGAAAGATGTTTACTTATGTTTTATTGACTATGCAAAAGCACTTGCTTGTGTGGATCATAACAAATTATGGATAACATTGAGAATAATGGGATTTCCAGGACACTTGATCATACTCATGAAGAACCTGTACATAGATCAGGAGGTTGTTTTTCAAACAGAACAAGGGGATATTGCATGGTTTAAAATCAATAAGAGTGTGTGTCAGGGTTGTATCTTTTCGTTATACTTGTTCAATTTGTATGCTGTGCAAATAATCTGAGAGGCTGGATTATATGAAGAAGAAAGTGGCATCAGGATTGGAGGAAGACTCATTAACAACCTGTGATATGCAGATGACACAACTTTGCTTGCTGAAAGTGAGGATGACTTGATCTTTACAATTGGTGCAATAAACAGCTTCACGATCGATGGAGAAAAGATTGAAGTTGTCAAGGACTTCATATTACTTGATTCTACATTCAACATCAATGGAAACAGCAGTCAAAACATCAAAGGATGTATTGCATTGGGCAAATCTGCTGCAAAATACCTCTTTCAAGTGTTGAAGAGCAAAGATATCTCCTTGGAAACTAAGGTGTACCTAACCCCTCAAAAAAAGCAAACCAAACTCACTGCCCTCAATTTGGATCCAACTCATAGTGACCCCTCCTTGGGTTTCCTAGGAGGTATCACTACAGAAGTAGACTGCCCAGTCTTTCTTCTGAGGAGTGGCTGGTGGGTTTTTTCCATTGCCTCTTATTGTATATGAGAGCTGGACAATGAATAAGGAATACTAAAGAAGAGTTGATGCTTTTGATTTGTGGTGTTGAAGAAGAATGATAAAAGAGCACTTTTATTGCTAAAATTGCTAAAAGGACTAACAAATCTATCCTGGAATAAGTTCAGCCAGAATGCTCCTTGGAAATGAGAATGGCCAGACTTCATCTCATCTACTTTTCTCATGTTTTCAGAAGGGACCATTCCCTGGAGAAGGCTATCATGCTTGGTAAAGTGGAGGGTCAATGAAGAAGGGGAAGGCCTTCAATGAGATGGATTGACACCATGGCTGCAACGATGTGCTCAGGTCTAGCAAGGATCATGAGGCTGGCACAGGACCAGGAAATGTTTCATTCTTCCACGCATAGGTTCACAATGAGTCAGAGACAAATTGTTGGCACCTAACAACAATAACAACAATGCTCCACTGTATGGATGTACAACAGTTTGTTTATCCATTTGCCTATTGAAAACATTTCAGTTCCTTCCAATTTAACGTAATTATGATTAAAGCTGCTATAAACATTCATGTGTAGGCTCTTATGTGGACATACATTTTCAGATGAGTAAATTCCTGGGAGCTTGATGGTTAAATCATAAAGTATGCATCTGGTAGCATAGTGCCTAAGGCACTTGACTGCTAACCAGAAGGCTGGCCCTTCAAACTCACCAGCCACTCCTCAGAAGGAAGGTTGGCAATCTACTTCTGGAGCAATACTGAATCAGAAACCCAAGGAGGGGTCACCATGAGTCAGGTCCAACTCAACGGCACATAACAACAACAACAGCAACAACGTTTAGTTTTGTACAAAACTGCTAGACTTTCTTCAAAAGTGGCTGTACCATTTTGTATTCCTACCAGCAAAATATGATAGAACATACACAAACAGACATGCACACACATACACACATCTTTTTTAATGTGCATAGATGAGTGTATGTGTATGTATGCACATACATACACAGTACAAAAAAAGAAAAAAAAATTACTTTTAAAAAAAATTCTCACTGAGCAAATTTTCTACAGTTTTTACCTGCTGATTGGCAAAGAGGAAAATATACTAAGTATTAAGAATAACATCTTGACATTTTCACATGTCATGATTATCTCTACAGTGCTGTATTTGTTTACAGTATTTGCTAATCTGACCTAATATTGAGCAGAGAATCATAACTATTTTTTTTTACCTTGTCTTCTCTCTAAAGTTATACTTTGTCTATTTTTTAAATTAAATTATTGCAAAATTGAAGTTTGCTATTAAAGCATTTTCAGTTCCACTATCAAGTATAGGTTTGAAATTCAAGTAGAAGGCTACCTTTCCTCTCTATTTAACATATTCCTCACATTCACAACAACATAGATAGAAAATAATAAGGATTTAAACATATATTTTTCAGACTAAAGTCTGATTGAGACAAAATGGCATAGAAAGCTAAGAAAACATAAGTAACAAAGGAAAGAGTGGTTAATGGAGTAACTACATTGAATAGTCAAAGAATGCTAACAGTACATTATTAACCGCAAGTGTCACTAACAATTGAATTTGTGTGTGATAACAATACAAAGTCAGGTGATTTTGCTAAAACATCATATTTTTACTAGAAAAAAGGAGAATGAGCTATAGAAAAATTAGATACCATTAAAAATATTCTGTTTTTGAAAAAGTTTTTCAAAATTTGCACATTACAATTCATATATTTAAATAATAAGGACCAGTACAAGTTAGAAAAGAAACATTATCCAACAATGTTAATATTTCTTTCAAAAATAAAAATGAATGATTTAGTATTAATATTACAAATAATAATGCTCTGGTAGCGTAGTGCCTAGGAGACTTGACTGCTAACCAGAGGGCTGGCTCTTCAAACTCACCAGCCACTCTTGGAAAGGAAGGTTGGGCAATCTACTACCATAGTGATACTGCCTCGGAAACCCAAGGAGGGGTTGCTATGAGTCAGGTCTGACTTGACGGCACATGACAACAACAACAACAATGAATTAGGAAGATTTAAGTGTGGTTTAGTCTAGCTTTGCATGTTGTAGTTGTTAACCAATTCAACACTAAATGTTTTTTTCCACCAATGATTTAATATGTACTGAATTGGAGAATAGTAAATATAAGCTATTTGAGGAAAATAAAAACTGGAACCTAATTATCATGGTAAGGTGCTCTGGTAGCATAATGCCTAAGGCACTTGACTGCTAACCAGAAGGCTGGTGGTTCAAACCCACCAGCCACTCCTCGGAAGGAAGATGGAGCACTCTAATTCTGTAGTGATACTGCCTTGGAAAGCCAAGGAGGGGTCGCTATGAGTCAGATCCAACTCGACAGCACATAACAACAACAACAATAAAAAAAAAAATTGAGGAGGTTTTCTTATTCATTTTATACTGTCTGGAATTACTAAAATCATCACTGACTCTTCAGTATTCTACTCAGAATGTGCTTGGATATTCGGACTGAACTAATCATAATGTAACCTGAGTTCTGCCACCACTTATTGTTCTGCCTTAGGTGAGTCATTTCACTTTACTCACATTTTTAAATGTGCAAAGTGAAAGACTGGACTAGGCTATTTCTAAAGTTCTCTACAGCTATAAAATTTGGAATTTTGAAGAGAATAAGATGTAAGAAAGGCATAATTTATTAATGGAAAGATCTTCTCAATGTCAGAAGTCTGGTGAATTACTTGAAAATAATTACCTTTGGTTGCTGAACTACTGGACCATAAGTCTTCACTGGACACCTAGTGTGGTGGTTATGTTTTTGTGTGAACTTGGCTAGGGCTGGTTGAGTGGCTGGGCAGCTGGATGTGATATTCCGCATGATGGGACTGGTAATCAACTCCATGGTGGAATCTACTGTGAGTAGCTGATTTGGGTATGTGGTCTGCTTACCGTATACCAGAAGCAGCTTTGGGAATAGTCTCTAGCTTATGGCACGCTTGGACCCTGCATGTAGCTATGTCTTCATTCAGCAGCCTGCCATGCTCTGGTGACCTTGGTACTTACAATGGACTTAAATTAATGGCCGGCTGTGGGTTGGGTAACATTGGGACTGTGGCTTTTTACTTGTCAACCTTGGGCTCCTCAGCCTCAGCAGCCAGCAGCTGTCTGAGTGAAGAAAAGCCTCTAGGTCCAGTGGGCTAGGAGCAGGAGGCAGAGCTGGACCCCAAGGTTGAGTGGCTTTCACCCAGTGCCTAGAGCCTGGAACTTTGAAGTTGGACTTAAAGCCTCCAAACTGTAAGATAATAAACTCCTGTTTATTAGGGCCATCCCATTTGTGGTATATTCTTGTCCGAGTGGCACTAGTTAACCAGAGCACCTGTGAACAGGAAGCAAGAGTAGAGTACAAAAACATAATAATTACTTTCCAGACATCATTACTTTGCCCAATACCAGATTTAACTGTAAATGTAGTCTATTGTTATGCAAGAAAATTAATATATAATGTCAAACATTTTAACTCACTCAGAAAGGAAACCATTGCTTTATCTACATATACTGAATGAAGTGAATGAACATAAATACTTTTTCAATGGAAGAAATATAAATATAAGAAAATAAAAATATAAACTGTGTTTTTTAAAAAAAATACCTGGATAATATTTTTTTTTTCTTGTTGTTGTTAGGTGCCGTCAAGTGGCCTCTGACTCATAGCAACCCTGTGTACAGCAGAAACATTGCCTGGTCCAACACCATCCTCACAATCCTTACTAGGCTTGAGCCCATTATTGTAGCCACTGTGTCAATCCATCTCGTTGAAAGTCATCCCCTTCTTTACAGACCCTCTACTTAAACCAACATGATATCCTCCAAGGAATGGTCCCTTCTAACAACATAACCAAAGTAGTTGAGATGAAATCTGGCCATTCTCACTTCCAACGAGCAGTCAGATTGCACTTCTTCCAGGATAGAATGTTCATTCCTCAGGCAGTCCATGCTATTTTCAGTATTCTTCAATAACACCATAATTCAGAGACATCAATTCTTCTTTGATTTTCCTTATTCATTATCCAGTATGCACATACATATAAGACAGTTGAAAATATTGTGGTTTGGATGAGGCACATGTTAGTCTTCAAAGTAACCTCTTTGTTTCTGAACACTTTAAAGATACCTTTTGCAGCAGATGTGCCCAGTGCAATACAACATCTGATTTCCTGACTGCTGCTTCTGTAAGTGTTGAAAGTGGATCCAAGAAAAATGAAATCCCTGACAACTTCAATCTGTTCTCCATTCATCAAGATGTTGCTTATTGGTCTAGTTGTGAGGATTTTCATTTTCTTTATGTTGGGATGTAATCCATACTGAAGATGTCTTTGATCTTCATCAGTAGGTGCTTCAAGTAATCTGCACTTTTAAGTCACACTTCAAGGTAGTATCATCTGCATATCAGAATTTGTTAATGATTCTTCCTCCAATCCTAATACTGCATTCTTCCCCATAGAGTCCAAAACTCAAATCAAACTCACTGCTGTTGAGACGAACCTGAGTCATAATTTCCCATCCTTTGATTTCCGAGGTGGTATCTCTATAGAAGTATATTGCCCAATCTTCTTTCCAAGGGGTGGCTGATGGATTTGAATTGCCAGCCTTCTGCTTAGCAGTCAAATGCTTTAGACACTACACTTCTCGAATTATTTGCTCAGCATACAGTTTGAATAAGTATGGTGAAAGGATACAACTCTGATGTACACTATTTCTGATTTAAGAAATCCTAATTACAGAAATGTTATTTTACCTCCACCATTAAAATCCTGTGAGTAGTCAAATATCTGTGCAAGATTTTAAGGAAAGTATAATTACTTCCTTCAGATAGATTAAATAAATACATATTTCCCACTAATTTAGGAGAAAAATACAACCTAAGTTACCAACATGTCATCCGAGTCCAAAGTAGAAATTACATTACATTTATTTTTTAGATTAATCCATATTCATACTTACTTCCTCAAGTGGCCCTCCCTGCTTATAAACACAATATAGTGAAGAATTATTTGCTAATTATACAGACAGGAAGGGCATATATTTGTTTGAAAGAAAGTTTATAAGCCACCAGGTATCACTCCGTGCTTTGAAACATGAACGCTTATTTACCCACAAACCAATCTTAATGCCTAGGTTCATATAATCAGCTAAGACTTTGCTATCTCAAATAACTCTCTTGTTTATCTCTTACCCTGAAAGAGTGAATGACTCCCAAAGGAAAGACAGGAAAGTTCAGTAGTGTGAAGAAAGAGCCAGGTTTTTCAGGATGGAAACAAAGCTCAGGAATGAAATTTCTTTGAGTGTGCATTCATCACGTTAGTGTCTATACTCCAAATATCCAGTAAGCTATGTTCTTCAGGGATCTATCCTTAACTTGAGAGAAAAGAAAATAAAAAAATATTTGAAATTTATGTAAGAAAATCCAAATTAAGAGGAGTTAATGTAAAAACAGGAGCTCTGGTAGCGTAGTGGCTAAGGCACTTGACTGCTAACCAGAAGGCTGGCAGTTCAAACCCACCAGCCACTCCTTGGAAGGAAGATGGGGCAATCTACTTCCTTAGTGATACTGCCTCAGAAACCCAAGGAGGGATCACTATGAGTCTGGTTCAACTCTATGGCACATAACAACAACAACAACAACAACAATTTAAAAACAGTGCTCCAAGGAACTTAAAATTCAAAGTTAAATATAGGACATGCACTTAGAGGCAGTATGAGAATCACAAAAGTTTGAATTAGAAGCCCTGGAAATTTTGACTCATTTAGCATTAGAATGAGTTTAAGAAAAGCAACTAGTTCATCTACCAAGTAAATGGAGTGGGCTGTGATACAACTAATATCTTTAACAATTCTACATTTCTGTAATACTCTGTCAAATACTTGTCACGTCTCAATTGCTCTGACAAATCTGTAATAACATTTGGAGCACTTCACAAATGAAAGTAAACATGGAATCATAAATAAAAGATAAAAGTATACTGGTTTTCACCATGTGCTTTTAGATTTGATGAATTGAAACATCCTTTAAAAAGCAAAGAAATTCTTCGAAACCAATCCATGGTTTTCTATCCTCATTCTTCATTCAGATGGAAAGAAGCATCCTTATCCATTTTTCCTCTTCTTTTTGTTGACTACAGTAATGAGGGCCTAGGGAATTCTTAGTTTCTCCTGAAAGATTTCTTTTTATTTCAGACAGTATATATTATTCAAAATGAATATACTGCTTCCATTTTTTGTCATGAATCCTCTCTAGAGAGCTCCTGCTGTTTCATTATTCAATTGAAGTAGCCAACATTCACTTGTGGTCAGTATTAGCACTAAATGTTGCTGTGTATTTTATATTAACCATCATCACTTAGCTTATCAACTCAATTCACTGCAAAGCCCATAAAGGAGAGATATTTTTCTTATTTTTTCTCCTTTCTCATCCCAAACCTCTATCTCACTCTAACACTCTGTTGCTGACCTTGCAGAGGCAGTGAGCTTAGGGAGCTTAAATATATATATTTTTTCCTACTTATCAAGTTTCAATTTGGAAATCATCTCTGCCAATTTTTCAGGGCCTTGTTTCATTTGGACTATCACAGATATACTTTGCTTTATACAACTGATACTCTGCAGAAGAAATTGCTAAAAACATTATATCTTCTATTTTTTTAAATTATAAAATGGATATGTAGCTATAAATTGGGGGAATGATAACACAATGGATGCAGAAAAAGTGTTAGTCTTGTAGTTGTTGTTAGTTGCCATAAAGTTTAAAACAATTCAAGGGCAACCTTGTGTGCAGAGTAGAACTCCATATGGTTTTCAAGTCAAGGGCATAGTGCCTAAGGCATTTGACTGCTAACCAGAAGGCTGGTGGTTCAAAACCACCAGCCACTCCTTGGAAGAGAGATTGGGTAATCTATTTCCATAGTGATACCGACTCAGAAACTCAAAGAGGGGTCGTTATGAGTAGGATCTGACTTGACTGCAGTGATTTTTTTTTTTTTTTTAATCTTTCAGAAGTTCCATAGTAGAGGGCAAATTTTCATGATTTGGAACAACATTGAAATAGCACACCTCTTTCATTTCTTAAGGAGCTCTGGTGGCACTGTGGTAAGGAATTCAACTGCTAACCAATAGATTGCCTGTTCAAATCCACCAGGTGCTCCATAGAAGAAAGATGAGTCAATTTGTTTTTGTAAAGGTTCACAGCCTCGGAAATGGTATGGGGTCACTATGAGTTGGAATGGACTCAGTGGTAGTGGGTGTTCATCTCTTAGCTACATAGCTGTTGCCATTAGAAAAATCATCCCCATCAGAGCTTGAAAAGGTTATTTCTAGTTCTTCCCAAACTTTTGGAGTAGGCTGGAAGTTCAACAGCCAAGTACTAATAGATACAAACAACAGTTAAAATGACGTTCCACTATGGTATGCCTCTGGTAACAAGAGGCACATGCATTGAGAAATGCCAATTAATCAATATATTATCAAAATATTTTGTCCCCATAATTCTGTTGATACTGTGAAAAACTTCAAAACTAGTTCTCAAATTTAAAATACATTGTTTGCTTTTTTTATTTCATGTGCAATGGATTTCCACACAGAATAAATCAAACAAATAGTGCTACAATTAAGATGTACCCACAAGATATTGAAAATAGACATAGAATATGGACAAGTTTCATTTTATTATTCATTCTAATTTAAAGAGAAGTTTCTTCAGAAGAATAGTATAATCCTTGTGTTAATTTTCATTTCCTGCGTTTAGCATTCCAGGCAGTCCCTGGGTTAAGAACATATAGACAATTCCTAGATTCCCTTTAAGTAGGGCTTTGAGCTGATTTGAAATGGTTCTGTTGTGGAAAGAGCTGCATCAACAAAGCAGGACCAGCCTTACTGATATGGATAAAATAAAGCTTTCAAAACCTCCATTTGCTGACATGGCATGACTCAAATTAAGGAGAAACAGCTGCAAACATCCATTAATAATAGGAACATGGAATGTACAAAGTATGAATCTAGGAAAATTGAAAGTTGTCAAAATGAAATGGAATGCATGAAGATCGATACCCTAGGCATTAGTGAACTGAAATGGACTGGTTTTGGCCATTTTGAATCAGACAACCATATGATCTACTATGCTGGGAATGACAATTTGAAGAGGAATGGCATGGTATTCATCA
>NW_006921982.1:2803483-2833214 GCF_000298275.1 Orycteropus afer afer | reverse complement strand
AAAAAAAAAAAAAAAAGACAAAATAAATGAGCTGAACAGAAGATTTCAAAGAGCAGCTCAAGCAGACAAAGCCAATTACTGTAATGAAATGTGCAAAGACATGGAGTTAGAAAACCAAAAGAGAAGAACATGCTCAGCATTCCTCAAGCTGAAAGGACTGAGGAAAAATGTAAGCCTCGAGTTGAATATTGAAAGATTCTATGAGCAAAATACTGAATGATACAGGAAGCATGAAAAGAAGATGGAAGGAATACAAAGTCACTGTACCAAAAAGGAACTGGTTGGTCTTCATCCATTTCAGGAGGTGGCTTATGTCCAGGAACCAATGGCATTGAAGGAAGAATTTGAAGCTGCACTGAAGGAATTGGCGAAGAACAAGGAACTGATGGAATACCCATTGAGATGTTTCAACAAACAGATGCCCCACTAGAGGCACTCAATTGGCTATGCCAAGAGATTTGGAAGACAGCTAGCTAGCCAACTAACTGGAAAAGATCCATATTTGTGCCCATCCCAAAGAGAGGTGATCCCACAGAATATGGAAATTATCAAACAATGTCATTAATATTACACACAAGTAAAATCTTACTGAAGATAATTGAAAAACGGTTGCAGCGGTATACTGACAGAGAACTTCCAGAGGTGCAGGCTGGATTCAGAAGAGGATGTGGAACAAGGGATATCATTGTTGATGTCAGATGAATTTTGGCTCAAAGCAAAGAATACCAGAAAGATGTTTACTTGTGTTTTATTGACTCACCAAAAGCCTTTGATTGTGTGGATCAAAACAAATTGTGGATAACATTGAGAAGAATGGGAATTCCAGAATACTTAACTGTACTCATGAGAAACCTGTACATAGAACCAGAGGGTGTCATTCAAACAGCACAATGGGACACTGCATTGTTTAAAATCAAGAAGCGAGTGCATCAGGGTCGTATCTTTCACCATACTTATTCAATCTATATGCTGAGCAAATAATCCGAGAAGCTGGACTATATGAAGAAGAACATGGCATCAGGATTGGAGGAAGGTTTATTAACAACCTGATGACAAAACTTTGCTTGCTGAAAGTGAGGATGACTTGAAGCACTTACTGATGAAGATTGAAGAGTCCAGTCTGCATTATGGATTACACCTTAATATAAAGAAAACAAAAATTCTCACAACTGGACCTGTAAGCAGCATCACAATGAATGGAGAAACAACTGAAGTTGTCAGAAACTTCATATTGCTTGGTTGTAAGATGGACACCAATGGAGGCAGCAGTTAGGACATCAGACAATGTATAGCACTAGGCAAGTCGGCTGCAAAGGACCTCTTTCAAGTGCTGAAGAGCAAAGATGTCTCCTTGAGAGCAAAGATGCACCCAACACAAGCCATGATATTTTCAATCACCTCATATGCATATGAGAGCTGGACAATGAATAAAGAAAACTGAAGAAGAATTGATGCTTCTGAGATGTGGTGCTGGAGAAGAATGCTGAAAGCACCATGGATACTAAAATAACTAACAAATCTCTCCTGGAGGAAGTGCACCCAGAATGCTCCTTGCAAGGGAGAATGACCAGACTTCATCTCACCTATTTTGGTCATGAAGGTGTCATGCTTGGTAAGGTGGAGGGTCAACGAAGGAGGGGAAGGCCCTCAATGAGATGGGTTGACATAGTGGCTGCTGTGATGGGCTCAAACAATAGCAGGGATTTCAGAGCTGGCGTGGGACCCAGCATTGTTTCATTCCGCTGTGCATAGGGTCACTAAAAGTTGGAGATGACTCGATGGCACCTAACAACAACAACAATATTTGTTTTTGTTATTATTAGTGCCATCAAGTTGGTTCTGATTCAAAGTGATAACATATACAGCAGAATGAAACACTGGCCAGTCCTCCCATCCTCACAATCATTATTTTACTTTAGCTCATTACTGCAGTCACTGTATCAATCTAACTTGTTGAAGGATTTCTTCTTTTCACTAACCCTCTACTTTATCAAGGACCTCTGATGGAGTAGTGCCTAAGACATTTGACTGCTAAGCAGAAGGCTGGCAGTTCAAACCCACTAGCCACTCCTAGGAAGAAAATTAGGCAATATACTTCTGTAGAGATACCACCTCAGAAACTCAAGGAGGAGTCGCTATGAGTTGAATCAACTTGACTTCAGTGAGTTTGGTTTTTTGTTTTCTACTGTACAAAGCATGATATCCTTTTCCAGGGATTGATCCCTCTTGATAATATGTCAAAAACATGTGAATTGAAGTCACACCATCCTCACTTTCTAAGGAACATTCTGGCTGTACTTCTTTCTAGAGAGATTTGCTTGATTTTTAGGCAGTCCATTGTATATTCAGTATACCTTGCCAGCATCGTAATTTAAATGCATCAATTGTTCTTCAGTCTTCTTTATTCATTGTTCAGCTTCTACATGTAAATAAGACAATTGAAAATATCATTAGGTGGGTCAGGCATACTGTAGTTCTCAAAGTGACATCTTTGCTTTTAAACACTCTGAAGAGGTATTTTATAGCAGATTTACCTAATGCAATATATCCTTTGATTTCTCGACTGATGTTTCCATGTGTATTGATTGTGGCTCCACATAAAATGAAATCCTTGACAACTCCAATATTTTTTTTCCATTTATCATGAAGTTTCTTATTGTTCCAGCTGGGAGGATATTTTTACTTTTGTTGTTGTTGTTGTTGTTAGGTGCCATGGAGTCATTTTCAACCTGTAGCGACCCTATGCACAGCAGAACAAAACACTGCCTGATCCTGCACCAGCTCCATGATCCTTGCTGTACTTGAGCCCATTGTCACAGCCACCGTGTCAATCCATCTCATTGAAGGCTTTTCCTTCTTTCGTTGACCCTTCACCTTACCAAGCATTACATCCTTCTCCAGGGAATGATCGCTTCTGAGAACATGACCAAAGTAGGTGAAACGAAGTCTGGCCATTCTCACTTCCAAGGAGCATTTCAGCTGCACTTCCTCCAGGACAGATTTGTTACATTTTAAAGAATATGAAAGTAATAGGGATTTGAAAAGTGTAGATTATTTTTGAAAGAAACAATACAGAATTTATTTTATCGGGGAGAAAAATTTATTTAAGATAAAGCAGGAGAATGTGAGAAAAATTGTTAAGGATAGTAATTGGAAAAATCTCAGTAGATTTAATCAGCTATTCATTCTATCACATTTTTGGAATATTGATAAGATTATAGAAGATTTGGATACCAGAATGTCATATTTGTCTGTACATAATATATATACATTTATATATCAATATCCTTATATTGGGTGGTGCAAATGATTTGTATCTGACTGTTAACTGATAGGTTGGTGGTTTGAACTTACCCAGCAGCATTGTAGCAGAAAGGGCTAGTGATGTGCTTCTGTAAAGATTACAACCAAGAAAATCCCATGGAGAAATTCTGCTCTATACACATGGAGTTGTCATGAGTCAGATTCATCTAGGCAGCAACAGTTTTGGTTTTATATTTCAATAAATTTACACACAAACATGTTATTTTCAAGTTCACGTGCTACATTTGAACAATTTTCTCAACTATTAAATCACAAGGAATGCCTTAATGAATTCCAACAAGCCAATATTACACACGTTTATGACTACAATGTAACTAAATTAGAAAGTAGTTTTGCTTTTTTGATCTGTCTTTAGTTAATTAAGCTGAATTTGTATCACAATAATTTTCAAGATTTTTTTCTATTTCATTATAATTTACCTAAATACTTATTTTCCTGCATTCGCTAATTTTTATTACATAATTTCATGCGTCCTTAATTCTAAATATTTTATAATTTCAATTGTGATTTCTCTTTGTCAATGATTTGTTCTAAAAGGGCATGTATAAATTTCCATGCATGTGAGATATTCTCTCTTTTCTTTTTAATTTTTATTGTAATTTGGGTGAAAGTTTACAGAGCAAATTCATTTTCCATACAGCAGTTCATATACATTTTGTCTCATGACATTGACTGCAATTACCCATAATATAACACCTCCTTTCCCAGGTGGGATATTCCTATGTCTTTTAATTTAATCTGTAAGTGCATTATGGTTGCTTTTTAAAACAATGTGAAAAGAGATATCAAACCTAATAAAGCTTGAGTACCGTACTTAATATCAGACATACTATGCTTCAGGAGCTCTGGTAGCATAGTGCCTAAGGCACTTGACTGCTAACCAGAAGGCTGGCGGTTCAAACCCACCAGCCACTCCTCGGAAGGAAGGTTGGGCATTCCTACTTCCGTAGTGATACTGCCTCGGAAACCCAATTAGGGGTCGCTATGAGTCGGGCTGATTCGATGGCAAATAACAACAAAACAACACGTGCTTTAGAAATATATGCTAAGAGACAAAGGGGTGAGTGACTTGTGGAAATTGAACAGTGAAGCAAGAAGCATCTATTATTAACAGTATTTACTAGCCTCAAAAAGATATTATCAAAAGTAACTACAGACTGATTACAAGGAAAATCTATAATCAAACATTGATTAAAATATTATAATGAGTATATTTGAAATAAGTATTTATGTTGAATTTTATGACTAATGAGGTTATTGAAAACATAACTAGAGTATATACGGAAAGAATTTTAATGCACATATTTAAAAAAAAAGTGACCAAGAAATTTATTCTGTGCTAGAAAATGAATATTTCAAAGGATTATTATCTTAAAAAACTCATATCACAGAAATACACTTCTGAATAGACTGTACTAAAAGTTTTTTTAAAAATGATGATTAGAAATTTCCCATTTATCTGGAATCTAGAAAAACATTACTTCATCAATCATTGGTTAAAAAGAAATGACAGAATACTGAGCGCAATACAAGGAATACAATAATTTATAGGATATATACACATTTATGACTGAAAAGTAATTCAATTACATATTATATATATATATATATATATATATGTGTGTGTGTGTGTGTGTGTGTATACACATATATATATATTCTATAAATTAAGCTTCAAAAGAAGTATAAAATGAAAGTAGACAAATAAAAAACAAGGGCATAAATTTAAAAGGGAATCTAAAGCCTTCTCTTTTACAAGGTCCTTGGCACAGAAAATTTCACAATTAATTTTAACTATCTCTTAAAAGAAAAGATAATCCTTATCATACTACTGAAAGAACAGTAAAGAAAGAAAACCATTATTTATCTATTGCTATATACATTCCCTAAACCAAAAAGCACTTATCCTCTCACATTTTCTGTTTGTCAGGAATCCAAGTACAGCTTAGTTTGAGGAAGGGTCTGTCACAAGGCTCTATCAGGTATTGAACAAGGACTTCAATAATCTTGAGGCTTGGCTGAGGAAGATCAACTTACTACCACTCACATGACCTTAGCAGACCTCAGATCAGAGCTTTTTCCTAGCCCAGTTCCTCTTCTTAGAGCTTCCCATGACATAGAAACTTGCTCTTCTAGAGTAAGAACTTCAAGAGAGAGAAAGAGCAAAAGAAAGAGAAGCAAAGAAGATAAATAAGCAAGATAGAAGTTAGTCTATTTGTAACTTAATCTGGAAGGGGCATCACATCCTTTTTGCCATATTTTATTAGTTAAGCAATTAGTTAGGCTAGCTCATGCTCAATGGAAGGAGATTACATGGAAAATATCATTACAGACCGTTTTTAGACATTTCTTACCACAACCATAAACTCCATTTTATAAAACTAGTATTAAATCATTATATTATTCAATACAATACAATAAAGTTATGTCAATTTTAAGTATAAGTGAATGTTATTTTTTGTTAGTAACTTTTTTTAGGTCCTGAATTAATAGATCTTTCAGAAATGGAGAAGATACAGAGATTGAAGAAAAATGAACAGAGAGAATAATAAAGAAGCAAAGTGAAGCAATGCAAAGACAACAAAAGGAACAGAAGAATCTCCTACTGAAAATTACTTCATCAACCAAAATTCCAAAACATAAGAACATTTAACAAAATCAAAAATGTAAATATAAAGGCTTCTCTCCAGAAGAAACCACTCTGAGTAACCATATGTATATGCTATCATAATTGTGAGAGTGTGGACAGATGCGATTCTTCCTCTACTTATTAGCTTCAGCCTTTCAGATTACTGCGATGGGCAAACGACAGATAAGGTCAAATAGTCAAATCTTCCAGTGTTCCTTGGCTTTTCTCTTCCAGATTTGCCTTTGTAGGTTATTTGAAGAGAACGATTCAATATTTGGGTTTTAGTTTTTCCAAATCTAATATGAATGTTTTAATGGATAATTATAAATGTGATGATTTTATGTAGTATTTTACAGGTTTCTGTATTGAGAATGTTGTTGTTGCTGTTATGTGCCATGGAGTCTTACCTGACTCATAGCGACCCCTCCTTGGTTTTTTGAGGTGGTATCACTACAGAAGTGATTGCCCAACCTTCCTTCCGAGGAGTGGCTGGTGGGTTTGAACTGCCAGCCTTCTGGTTAGCAGTCAAGTGCCTGAATACAGAGACTAAAATTAATGTCAAATGACAAAATGTGTATATCGTTATTTCAGTAATACTTCCAAATTCAATTATACTCCTTTATTCTTTTCTTAACACTTACCAATCTCATCTTGCTAGCCCTGTTTCTATTTTCTGTTTTTATTTATTACCTTTTTTTATTGTACTGATATACATACCACAACTTCCACCAACACAACAATCTCCACATTTAGAATTCAATGACATTAGTTAAATTTTCATGTTTTGTCACCATTACTATTTGTTTTCACTATACCCTTTTTTCCTTTCTTTTGTTTCTTTTTTGGTTAATTATATTGTCTATTACACCCTAGGACAGACAACCAGATATGGGAGGCGGGGAAGGAGCTGGGGTTAGAAAAAGCCCAGGACCCAGGTAAGGGGAGGGAGAGAGGCCACCCACTCAAAAGACAGGAAGTGGAGGATAAGCCAGGGATGATAGAGCTGCGAGATCCAGGTAAGAGGAGTAGTTTTGAAGAGCTAAGGAAGACAAATTTGTTTGTCAGTTTGTCATACTGTGGTGGCTTGCATGTTGCTGTGAGGCTTGAGGTTGTGCCACCAGTGTCTCAAATGCCAGTAGGATTACACATGGTAAACAGGGTTCAATGCAGTTTGCAGATTGAGGCAGACTAGTAAGAAGGAAGAGGTCATCCACTTCTCAAAAACTGGCCAGGGAAAACCTTATGAATAGCAGAGAAACACTGTCTGGTACCTTAGTGAGCAACTTTATGAATAGCCCTGAAATGTTAACTGATACAGTGGAGTAAGACCAGCCCCTTAGGTCAGAAATACAAATACACTAAAAATACAAGTGGGAAAGAGCTGCATCATCAAGTAGAACCAACTTTCATGATATGGAAAAAGTAAAGCTTTCAGGACCTCCATTTGCTGATGTGGCAAGACTCAATTTGAGGAGAAAAAGCTTCAAATATCCCTTAATAATCAGAACATGGAACGTACAAAATATGAATCTAGGAAAATTGGAAGTTGTCAAAAATGAAACAAAATGCATAAAGATTGATGTCCTAGGCATTACTGAGCTGAAATGGACCAGTTTTGGTCATTTTGAATCAGATGACCATATGATCTACGATGTCAGGAATGACAGTTTGAAGAGAAATGGTGTGGCATTCATCATCACAAAGGATGTTTCAAGATCTCTCCTGAAGTGCATTGCTGTCAGTATAGGATAGTATCCATATGCCTACAAAGAAGACCAGTTAATACTATGATTATTCAAATTTACACACCCACCACCAAAGTCAAAGATGAAGAAATTGAAGATTTTCATCAACTCCTGCAGTCTGAAATTGATCGAACATCCAATCAAGATGTGTTAATTATCACTGGTGACTGCATTGCAAAAGGTGGAAACAAAGAATTATCTGTAGTTGGAAAATTTGGCCTTGGTAACAGAAATAATGTTGGAGATCACATGACAGAACTTTGCAAGACCAATGACTTATTCATTGTAAATGCCTTTTTCAACAACACAAACTGTGGCTATACACATGATCATTACCAGATGGGGTACACAGGAATCAGATTGACTACATCTGTGGCCAGAGGCAATGGAAAAGCTCAAAAATCTTTAGCCAAAAGAAGGCCAGGAACACCAACAATTCATATGCAAATTCAACTTGAAGTTGATGAAAATTAAAACAAGTCCAGGAAAGCAACAATATGACCTTGAAAATAACCCTCCTGAATTTTGAGACCATCTAAAGAATAGATTTGATGCATTGAACACCAATGACTGAAAACCAGAAAAATTATGGGATGATATCAAGAATATCATCCATGAAGAAAGCAAGAGGTCATTAAAAAGATGAGAAAGGAAGAAAAGACCAAAATGGATGTCAGAATAGACTCTGAAATTTGCTCTTGAACAAGAGTAGCTAAAGCAAATGGAAGAAAAGGCAAGATAAAAGAGCTGAACAGAAGATTTCGAAGAGTGGCTCAAGCAGACAAAGCCAATTACTATAATGAAATGTGAAAAGACGTGGAGTTAGAAAACCAAAAGAGAAGAACATGCTCAGCATTTCTCAAGCTGAAAGGACTGAGGAAAAAATGTAAGCCTCAAGTTGCAATATTGAAAGATTCTATGGGAAAAATATTGAATGATGAAAGAAGCATGAAAAGAAGATGGAAGGAA
Organism: Orycteropus afer afer; assembly: GCF_000298275.1. Lineage (NCBI taxonomy): Eukaryota > Metazoa > Chordata > Mammalia > Tubulidentata > Orycteropodidae > Orycteropus > Orycteropus afer. The sequence continues at coordinate 2,824,547 of NW_006921982.1, read as the reverse complement.
ACACAGAGCCACTATACCAAAAAGAACTGGTTGGTCTTCATCCATTTCAGTAGGTGGCATATGTCCAGGAACCAATGATATTGAAGGAAGAATTCAAAGCTGCACTGAAGGAATTGGCAAAGAACAAGGCTCCAGGAACAGATGGAATACCCGTTGAGATGTTTCAACAAATGGATGCCCTACTGGAGGCACTCATTTAGCTATGCCAAGAGATTTGGAAGACAGCTAGCTAACTGACTGGAAGAGATCCATATTTGTTCCCATTCTAAAGAGAGGTGATCCCACAGAATATGGAAATTATCAAACAATGTCATTAATATTGCACACACGTAAAATCTTACTGAAGATAATTGAAAAATGGTTGCAGCAGTATACTGACAGAGAACTTCCAGAGGTGCAGGCTGGATTCAGAAGAGGATGTGGAACAAAGGATATCATTGCTGATGTCAGATGGATTTTGGCTCAAAGCAAAGAATACCAGAATGATGTTTACTTGTGTGCTATTGACTATGCAAAAGCATTTGATTGTGTGGATCATAACAAATTGTGAATAGCATTGAGAAGAATAGGAATTCCAGAACACTTAATTGTACTCAGGAGGAACCAGTACATAGACCAGGAGGCTGTCGTTTGAACAGAACAAGTGGACACTGCATGGTTTAAAATCAAGAAGGAAGTATTTCCAGGTCGTATCATTTCACCACACTTATTCAATCTGTACGCTGAGCAAATAATCCGAGAATCTGTACTATGTAAGAAGAACATGGCATCAGGATTGGAGGAAGAATAATTAACAATCTGCGATGCGCTGATGATACAACTTTGCTTGCTGAAAGCGAAGATGACTTGAAGCATTTACTGATGAAGATTAAAGACTACCATCTGCAGTATGGATTACATCTCAATATAAAGAAAACAAAAATCCTCACAACTGGACCAGTAGCATCACAATAAATGGAGAAAGATTGAAGTAGTCAAAGACTTCACATTACTTGGTCCTACAACTGATGCCAATGGAAGCAGCAGTCAGGACATCAGACAACATATAGCACTGGGCAAAACTGCTGCAAGAGACCTCTTTCAAGTGCTGACGAGAAAATATGTCTCCTTGAGGACTAAGGTGCACCAGACACAAGCCATGGTATTTTCAGTTTTCTCTTAAGTCTTTAATAAATCCTCTGAAGATAATTCAGTTAATTATCAATACCTCTTCTAAATCACATGTCTTTCTTAATATTGAGTACAACTAGTACTTTTACTGGTGACTTTCTACATCTTTTAAAATCTACTCTTTTCTTTCAGTAAATGACTTAATGCTGTCCTAATCAAACCTTTAGCCTAATCTTTAATGATTCATATAAGCACATCCCTCTCTCTTCATTCCTCCTTGTCTATCTTCTTTCCTTTAGATAAATTTGCCACTCTCACATTTCTAGTTAATATTCCTATGTATGCACATTAGTAGTGTATTTAGTCATAATCTTTCTCTCCCATTAGCAGTTTATTTAGTCATAATCTTTCTCTCCAAGCCTCTTTAATTTTCCTCACATCACTATACGTCATCTTTCTTTGTCTGCATATATATGGGAAGTATAAAAAACGTTTTTCCTGAACAATGATACTAAAAAGAAACAGAGTAGTATCAATAGGCAGAGGCAATCTTATTTCCAAACACTTGGGGACATAAAAATAAGAGTATATTTTTCAAGTTTAATAAATAAATTTGAATTATATAAGTTAGAGTATATTCTGAAATAATAATTTTAAAAAAGACAACTGAACTATCCTCCCAAATAATGCCAAATCTCCTAGAAAAAATTTCCAATATATTTCAGAAATGTTATGAACTGCTATCTTCCTATGCCGGAGAAGAAATACATAATTCACATATTCTGTGTAGAAAACAAATATTTGGTATGAGATCAAAGACAATGAATGGAGCATAAGAGAATAAAGCAAATCAATATCTAGAAGAGAATTATAACAATTTGTTATAAATTCATGGAATAATGACACCTCAGTACTGGAATTTTGAGCAGGAACCAAAAAAATATGATTATGGTGGCTTCTTATTTAAAGGAATTATTTAAATGGATTATGGACATGTAGGCATAAATGGAAAACATAATTGAAAAAGAATGGGCACGGGCATACATAAATATACTCTACTTCTTCAGTTGCTAGAAACTATGTTTCTCACTTTCTAGGTTATGATCCCAAGGGGCTATATTAATATAGCAGGTATATTCAGGACATGGAAGAATAACTGCAGTGAGAAAATCAGCAAATAAAGGTCATCCAAAAATTAAGGGCTAAATATCAATGAAATATTCAATAGAAACAAAACTACTTTCAAATTATGCTAACAGAGTTTAAGTAAGAAAGGTTTAATTATAATATTTCATGGAAATCATTATTAAATTGCTTGTATATTTAATAAAACTCTTTATAGATGTGCAGATATATCAAAAAGTGCATTGTGTAATCATATGTATCATTGTAATAAGCAGAATTTCAAATCATATGTATCATTGCACTGCATTTCCTATTACTTAAAAAAACAGTATTGTCTAAGTTTTAATAACTCATAAATCTGTTTGTTCATTATATATTCATCAAGAATATCTATAAAGCAAATAGTCAGCAATCTGAAATTTACAAGTTCACATTGACTTTATTGACAGAAAAATAGATTTTTATCATAAGCATTTTGTGCTTTGATTATGAACTAACAGGATGCATGAAGAAATAAATGCTCAATTTACAAAATTATTAAGATTCAATAAGTTATCAGGGAAATATGAAAAATGACAGATTATTTAATGAAAAGACAACAATATTGAAATCTATATTTTATATTTTTAACTTTACACAATATAAATTTAGATTATCAATTTTAAAAATCAAAATAATCTGACTTATTCTCTAAAAACTTTTATTTCTAAGTCAAGCATATAGATAAAGTCACTGAGTAAAAATAAAATATTTGATTTAAAACTCTCTTATATTCTTGATTATTTTTTCCAGTATCAGGATGTGACTTAATTTTTAAGGCAATTATATCCTTACTCAAAATTGTAAACAAATGTGGTGAGTAGGTGCTACATAAAGCATTTTAAGGACAATGAAATTTATTGTATGTGATATTGTAAGGATGAATACATACTATGCATTAATCAAAACCCATAGAAATATACAATACAAAAAAGGAGCACTGATGTAAAATACAGTCTTTGTTGTTGTTATTGTTGTGTGCCATTGAGTTGGATCCGACTCATAGCAACCCCTCTTTGAGTTTCTGAGGTGACATCACTACAGAAGTAGATTGCCCAACCTTTCTTCCAAGGAGTAGCTGGTGAGTTTGAACTGCCCCCTTCTTGTTAGCAGTCAAGTGCCTTAGGCACCATGCATCAATGGTGTATCAATTAGAGTAAGGCCATATTTTCTAACTACTGATTTCTCTTCTTTGTTTCCAAAGGCCTAGATTATATCCCACCTAGATTTAGACACCATCTCAAGAATAGATTTGTTGCATTGAGCATTAATGACTGAAGTACAAAGTTGTGAAATAACATAAAAGATACTGCTAAAGGGGCAAGGTGGCTACATCTTCTGACCTCCTCTAACCCCATAAGAGAAAGACAGAATCACTATCAGCAGCCCAAGGCTTATCCCTGTAAGGCAAGACATGCCACCTCCCTCCAGCCCTTTCACCAACCCTTACATCAATCGTTCCTCCTGCAGTACTCACCACCTTTCTTCGGGTTCAATAATTCACTGCAGTGGCCACACATAAATCACAGATTATGAGGTTTATTAGGGAAGCACCAGGCTACAATTCAAGTTCAGGAAAAATGCTCAGTCTCTCTCCCAGTCACCATCTCTCAGCCAACAGTCTCTCACAGTCTCTCTCCCAGCAGTGCATGTCTCTTGTGTCTCTTTCCCAGCAGCATGTGTCTCTCAGGAGAGTGTGTCTCTTTCCCCAACACGTCTTCCTCAACCAGCAGTCAGAGAGACCTCTGCCTCCAGGAAGCCTCCTTTTGAGCCTGGCCAAATGGCCAAACTAGCCAATTATAACATCAGAATTCTAAGCACCTGAGAGAGAGAGCAAACTTCCCAGAACATTGCATTGTGCCATTACCCACAGAAATACCCCAGGTGGATAACTTTTACAATTAGGAGCTCCTCAGTTGCTCACAGCAAATTCCACCATGGAGTTTACAAAGACTTGCAGCTAGAAAAGCCATACCAGGTAATTTACTACACCACAGACACTATACATGAAGAAAGCAAAAGGTCATTAAAAGACAGAAAGGAAAGAAAAGACCAAATAGAATGTCAAAAGATACTTTGAGACTCTTAAAATTGCTCTTGTATGTAGAGTACCTAAAACAAATGGAAGAAATTATGGAGTAAAAGAACCAAACAGAAGATGTCAATGGGAAGTTGGAGAAGATATAGTAAAGTATTATACATGAAGTGTGAAAGGATGTGAAGTTTGAATACCAAAAGGAAGCACATGCTTGGCGTTTCTCAAACTAAAAGAACTGAAGAAAAAATTCAAACCTTGAGTTGTCATATTGAAGAACTCTCTGGATTAAAATTAAACAACACATGAAGCATTAAAAGAAGATGGAAAAACTACACATGATCACTGTACCAAAAAGAATTGGCCAAGGTTCAACTATTTCAGAAGTTGCAAATAATAAAGAACTGATTGTATTGAAGGAAGAAGTCCAAACTACACTAAGGTTTTGACAAAAACAAGGCCATAGGAATTGAAGGAATACTTATTAAGGTATTTCAACAAATGGATGCAATGCTGGAAAGCAGTCATTTATTTATACCAGAAAATTTAGAAATGAGCTCCCTGGCAAACCAAAGGGAAGATATGCTTATCTGTGTCGATTCCTCAGAAAGGTGATCCAACGGAGTGTGGACGTTATAGAATAATATCACTAATATCACACACAAGTGAAATTTTACTGAAGATAATTCAAAAATGGTTATAGTAGTACATCAACAGGGAACTGACAGCAATTCAAGCTGAATTCAGAGAAGGATGTGGAATGAGGGACATAATTGTGGATGTCAAAATGGAATTTGTCTGAAAGCAGAGAATACCAGAAAGATGTTTGCTCTGTTTTATTGACTATGCAAGAGCATTCAGCTGTGTAGGTCACTACAAGTTATGGATAACATTGCAAAGAATGGGAATTCCAGAACATTTAATTGTGCTCATGTGAAATGTGAACATAGACTAAGAAGCAGTGTTAGAATATAACAAGAGGACACTGCATGGTTTATAATCATGAAAAGTGTGTGTCAGGGTTTATTCTTTCACAATGCTTATTCAAACTGTATATAAGCAAAAGATGCAAGAATTTGGATGAAGTAGAATGCAGCATCAAGCTTGGCGGATGACATATTAACATATGAAATGTGAAGATGACACAACTATGCTTGCTGAAATTTAAGAGAATTGGAAGCACTCATTAATGAAGATCAAAAACTATAGCCTTCAGTATAGATTATAACTAAATTAAAAAAAAAACAACTTCAAAATTGGCCCAAGAAGCAACATTATGATAAACACAGAAAATACTGAATTTGCAAAGGATTTCACTTTACTTGGAGCCATAATCAATACCCATGGAAGAAGCAGTCAAGAAATAAAATTACATATAATGCATTGTGCAAATCTGCTGCAAAAGAACTCTTTAAAGTGTCAAAGAGCAAGGATGTCACTTTGGGGTCTGAGGTGCACCTGAGTCAGGCCATTCAATCATCTCATATGCATGCAAAAGCTGGACAGGAATAAGGAAGACTGAAAAAGAATTGATGCTCTTAAAATATGGTGTTGGCAAAGAATTGAATATGCCATGCACTCCTAAGAACAAAAACATGTGTCTTGGATGAAGTATAGCCACAATACTCCTTAGAAATGAAGATGGTGAGACTTTGCTTCTTGTACTTTGGTCATGTTTTTAGTCCCTGGAGAAGAAAATCATGCTTTGTAAAGTAGGGGGTCAGCAAAAAAGAGGGAGACCCTCAATGAGATGAATTGACACAATGTCTGAAATAATGGTCTCAAACATAGCAACAATTGTGAGGATGGTGCAGCATTAGCCAGTGTTTCTTTTGCTGTACAAAGAGTCATTGTAATTTGGAACCAACTTGATGGCCCATAACAACAATAAGAAATTGTAGTAAATATGTGATACTAATGCAAAATATTAATAGTAAAGAAATTTCATACAGGAACCAAAAGTGGCAATAGAAACTCACTGTACTTTCTGCATAATTTTGTGTAACTCTAAAATGTTTTAAAAATAAACATAAAATTAATAATATGAATATAATAAATAAATAATAGACATTTTAAAATTAAAGTTAAAAAAATATACTACAGAACAGCACTGGAATTTCTTTATCACATCATTCAAGAAATGAACAAAACTGGCAAATTTCAAAGATTCTCTTGACATGGTTTTCACCTTTAAGGAAGGCAATTATAATGACGGCAACAATTTTAGCTTTGTTTTATTGTTATTTATTTATTTATTTTGTCTCCACTGAGATCACATTCATATTCATTCTTATATCAAAGTCACTCTGTACATAAAATATGACTTGGTGTAGAAAGACACATGAGAAATAATCTTTATGGTGCAGCAAGTTAATGTGAAAAATGTCACTGGGGTCATCACATTGTATTCATTTCCCAAAGGTGAATTAAATTTGGCTACTTTCAGAAAGTCATTATGGTTGATCATTATGATAAAAATTATTGAACTTATTCTTCTTATAATAAAGGAGGAAATAAAATAAAATAGGACTACTCAATAAGATAGAGTATGCCAAAATGTAGAATTAATAATTGGATCCTTATGACTCCTGATTTTTCAATTAAGATTTAGATTTTCTATGTTGCATTTTAGGAGCTCTGGTAGCATAGTGCCTAAGGCACTTGACTGCTAACCAGAAGGCTGGTGGTTCAAACCCACCAGCCACTCCTCGGAAGGAAGGTTGGGCAATCTTACTTCCGTAGTGATACTGCCTCGGAAACCCAGGGAGGGGTCGCTATGAGTCGGGGCCGACTCGAGGGCACATAACAACAACAACAGAAGAAAACACTGTATAAAGCTCTTTATTATCTTATAAATCCTAAAGTAAGTTATGTTTTACTGCTGACATTCATTCATCTATATATAGCTGTGCTATACAAAGAAACCTATTGCCTTGAGGTAAAACAGATCCTCTCTAACATGTATATGGAGTTTATGTGAGTGATGGAGAGGACTCAGTGCAAAGACCTCTCTGTGGTATGGGGAAGGGGCTATAATTTTGATATCTAAATGGAACAAATATCTTCTTTAACTTTCAGGTTTTCCTGTCTGAGAATGTCCCTTTCTGCCTTGGGGTGCAATTACAGAGATTTAATTATAGTTAGAACACTGACACTCACCTTAAGACATGCAGGTTTTACATGTCAATTTTGAAGAGTTTAACTATATATATATTTAAAATGTTTATAGATTACTATAGATAGGTTATAGCTGATAAAACTATTTGTTTTGCCAGGACACAAAAAAAGTCAGGACATGGTTTTCTCTGAGGTGGGCCCTGGCACATGAAAAACTTCAGGACTGTCCAAGATACCAACATCAGATATAGGGACAAGGACAAAAAGCCAGACATCTACCCAGAGTGCCATGATTGCTTCATAAACAGTTTGAAACACAGCAATCCAAATCAAAAGTGCCTGTGAGTTTCTTTCATTAAACAAACACACCAGCAGGTTGCAAGAGACTCCCACGGCTATTGGTCCTATCTGTCCTTCAGTTTAGACCTCATTTTAACAGTTTTATTTTTAGCAATGTCATCATTAGTTTTAGGTTGACTGAAAACAATTCTCAAGTAGAGCCTTCAAGCAGCCTGGGCCTGATAGATGTCCCTGCAAAGGGCCTCAGACCCTTGGGCACCATCTGCGACCCTTGAGATACCAAGGGAAAAGACTTGAGGAATGGGAAGATCAAAGTGACCAGACAGCAGGAAATAGCTTCCCTACTGTTTTTAGGGACCTCCCCCCAATAAATGTCCATTCCCAAACACTGCAGCATTTCCACACTATTAGCAGAGAGATTATCCATAGCCCACTTATTCTTATCTCACCAGAGGGAGGTCAGCACAGTTGTCAGTTTCTCACTCCCAGGAGAGCCAGCAATATACTGGAATCAATAAAGAGATGATTCCTTGCATTTCCACCATGCCATGATGTGTCTTTCCAGTGATCCTGCTCACTGCACCAATTCATCATACCAAGGTACAAGGTCACCAGCAAATGATACAAACCACATGCTCTACTAGTGCATAGATAAACACTTTAAGGAGAGACAGAGAGATCAGCTTCCACGGTAAGCACTGGACTTCTATGGTCAGAGAGTCCTCCAATGCAGGGCAGATGTCCTGTGTACATCCCTTTTGTGCCATGGTCAAATGATAGATATCATTCCCTCCATGCCAGGAACAAATATGGAAGTGTGGTTGGCATGTGGTGCCCATGCATGAGCAAGATAGAAAAAGTTACTCTAAGCCCAGAACAGGGGGAAGGCATCCCCAGTAAGGAGAAAGCCCTAAGACAGAAAAAGAGACCTATTTCCAGCCTCTTTATCAGAGAAAGTTATGGACCCAAGCCTTCTGCAGACCATCCCACAATACTATTCATGATGTTTTATTCTTTCTGAATAGAAAAAAAGAAGCAATGCACAATGTTTTCTAATAATAATATTTTGGTTTTTATCAAAAATTTATTAATCGGTAGATTTCAACTCCTGATACTCTATAAGCTGTGAAGTTTTTAATGTCCTGTCAAATAATTAGTCAATGTAATAATTAAATTTACCCTTTATAAGATTATTTTATCTATACAGATTTTTTTTTTTAATTTTCTTCTGGATTACCCTCATACTCTACTTACTGATGAATTGAAGAGTACCTTGTTTATATTTTGATATTTTCATTTTTTTTTTTTTTTTCACTTTCAGGAGAAAGATTTCTTCGCAGTTTTAGGAGCCACCTGAACCACTTAAATTTAAAAAAAAAATGATGAAATTACATCTTGAAAATAATCCTTTGTAGAATATATAGCATATCCTAAATATGTGTATAACTAAAGAATTTTTTTTCACTAATGATTACATTACCAAATTGGATTTAGCACCAAAAGAGCAAATACATAAGAAAATCAAATAAATGATAAAAATAAAAAAGTGAGAATGAGGTCTTTTTCTGCTTGACTTTAAAAAATAATTGAAAATATTAAAATACAGTATTATTTTGATTGAATTTATATTGAACATTAATCTCATAGATTTTATACTATAATTGTTCAGAGCCACAGATCCCTAAATTCTAATCCTAGCTCTGACACTAAATATGAGTGGGACATTAGAGAAATTATTTAAAGTCTTTGGGCCCCAGGTAACTCATGTGTAAAAGTGGTATAAAACTAACACCTGCCTCACAGGAACACTGAGAAGAGTAAATGAATTAATGTATGCAAAACATTTAGCAAAATATATGGCAGTTACAAGCTTGGGTTCCAGACTCAACATTTTGGGGCAAGTTTTTTAATCTACTGTGTTTTTGTTTTTTCATCTGCAAAATGACGACACTGAATAATGATACTTTGAAAATAAATGAAACAAAAATTTGAATGTGTCAAATTATTTTAAGAATGACTCATACCTGTTTTCTATAATGCTGACAATTTTTAATAGCAAAACTTTTGAAATGATACATACATAAACTACAGATGTTTTTAAATTTGTCTTTTATAATATCATAAAGGCATTTTACTCTCTTGGAATTCTTCTGAAATCTGTGAGGCTAATGGTTAATAGGAACCTTGCAGATATTCATACAATTTCTATCATAAAGATCAGTTAATATAAAGTAATATAACTTCCAGTAAAAGAATGTTTTATGTCACACAAAACATTACATTTAGAGACACCACTATCCAGACCTATGAGTCTTCTATTAAGAGTGGTAAAGTAGGTTATATTTTCACTCATAACTCATATATTTATTTTTTTCAGTACATTATCTCTTTAAGTTTTTGTATACATGAATAATTTGTGTATTAATATCAAGTTATAGCTATGAATTCATATTTTCTAAAATTAGAAATACCTGGTTAAAAAAAAGTAGGGCAAAAGCACACAAAAATCCATTTGGGGAGATAAAAGAGAAATACATTCAGAACATTGATATTAATATTGTACCCAAAGTCGAGCAAGACTAGGTTAAAAGATTTCATTTTTCTTTGAAATGTTTTCACCTCCCAATCTTTTTAGTATCTATAACTGAAATCTTTTTACTTATCCTTTCAACCTCCTTTGGAAACAGACTAATCAGGTATATAAGAATATGTTCTAATCTGAAAAAAATTTAGTACAAGGCTGGAGAATACTGAAGTGTTTGCTTAGTCAAGTTTTCTGTTCTACAAAAAAATATAAGTATAAGTGAATATACTATCCCTGTTTTGTTGTTGTTAGGTTGCCATGTGCTGTCAAGTCACCTCTGACTCATAGTGACCCTGTTTACAACAGAATGAAATACTACCTGGTCCTGTGCCAGCCTGATGACCCTTATTATACCTGAATCCATCTTTGCAGCCACTATGTCAATCCATCTCTGAGAGCCTTCCCCTTTTTTGTTGATCCTCCACTTTACCAAGCATGATATATTTCTTCAGGGAAAGATCCCTTCTGACAACATGACCAAAGTAGGGGAGACGAAATCTGGCCATTCTCACTTCCAAGGAGTATTCCGGCTGCACTTCTCCCAGGACGGATATGTTATTTCTTCTAGCAATCCATGGTACTTTCAGTATTTGTAGCCAACACCACAACTCAAAAGCATAAACCCTTCTTCGGTCTTCCTTATTCATTGTCCAGCACTCACATGCATAAGAGGGGATTGAAAATATATGGCTTGAGTTAGGCACACCTTAGTCTTCAAAGAGACATTTTGCTCTTCAGCACTTGAAAGAAGTTTTTTTTTTTTTTTTTTCAGCAGATTTGCCCAATGCTATATATCATCTGATATCTTGATTGCTGCTTCCAAGAATGTCAATTGAAGAACCACGTAACATGAAGTCTTTGACAACTCCAATCTTTTCTCCATTTATCATGATGCTGCTTACCGGTCCAGTTATGAGGATTTTTGTTTTCTTTATATGGAGGTGTAATACATACTGCAGACTGTAGTCTTCAATTTTCATCAGTAAGTGCTTCAAGTCATCCTCACTTTCAGCAAGCAAAGTTGTGTCATCTGTGTATTGTAGGTTATTAATGAGTCTTCCTCCAATCTTGACGCCATTTTCTTCTTCATATACTATCCAGCTTCTTGGATTATTTGCTCAGCATACAGATTGAGTAATTATGATGAAAGGATACAACACTTCCTGATTTTAAACCATGCTGTAGCCTCTTGTTCTGTTCAAAAGACAGCCTCCTGGTCTATGTACAGGTTCCTCATGAGCACAATTAAGTGTTTTAGAATTCCCATTCTTCTCAATGTTATCCATAATTTGTTATGACCCACACAGTCAAATGCTTTTGCATAGTCAATAAAACATTTTTCTGGTATTCTTTGTTTTCACCCAAGATCCACTTGACATCAGCAATTCCACATTCTCTTCTGAATCCAGCTTGCATTTCTGGAAGTTCTCTGTCAATATACTGCTGCAACCATTTTTGAATTATCTTCAGCAAGATTTGACTTGTATGTGATATTAATGATATTGTTTGATATGTTCTCACATTCTGTGGAACCAGCTTTCATTGGAATGGGTACAAATATGGATCTCTTCCAGTCAGTTGGCCAGGTAGCTGTCTTCCAATTCTCTTGTCCTAGATGAGTGAGTGTCTCCAGTGAGGCATACATTTGTTGAAACATCTCGATGGATATTCCATCAATTTCTGGAGCCTTGTTTTTCCCCAGTTCCCTCAGTGTAGCTTCAACTTCTTCCATCAATACTATTCGTTCTTGATCATATGCTATCTTCTGAAATAGATGAATATCAACCAATTCTTTTTGGTACAGTGACGCTGTGTATTCCTTCTGTCTTCTTTTGATATTTCCTGCATCATTCAATACATTGCCCATAGAATCTTTCAATATTGCGACTTGAGTTTTAAATTTTTTTCTTCAGTTCTTTCAGCTTGAGAAATGCTGAGCGTGTTCTTCCCTTTTGACTTTTACCATCTTTTGAGAAGGTTCAACCTTATGGAATGCTTGAATCCTGCATGTAGCCCAGCCATTGTTCAATTGTCTGCAATGCCCTGCTGATCTTGGGACTTCTTCTGGATTGAATTAATAGCCTGCTGTGTTTTTTGGTAACATTAGCACTGTGCCTTTTTACTTGTCGACCTTGGGTTTTTCACCCTTAGCAGCCAGCATCTGCTTGAGTGAAGAAAAGCCTCCAGCTTCAGTGGGCCAGGAGGAGAAGGTAGAGCTGAAACTTAAGGTTGAGGGGATTTCACCCAGCCCCTAGAGTCTGGCACTTTGAACTGGGACTTCTAGCCTCTAAAATGGTAAGAGAATAAACTCCTGTTTGTTCAAGCATCCCATTTGTGGTGTCTTCTTTAGAGCTACACTAGGTAACTAAAAAAGAATACGGTACCAAGAGAGTGGGGTGCCGCTCTGATGCATACCTAAAATGTGGAAACAGGAATGGAGTGAGTCCTTGACCTGAGATCCCTGAGCAGAGAGACACTGCAGAAAGACCCCAGGATGTGGCATGAGAGAAAGCAGCATCAGAGCTGAGAGACTGGCATGAGACAGCAACAGCCTTACCAGCCCACAGAGGAAAAAGCTGGATGCCATTGGGTAGGCAGCTTCCTGGAAGAGTGGGTTGCCTTCCAGCATTATTTGGTAGAAAAGATCAACACGAAATGGAGTAGCAGGTTGGCCAGCCCAAGGAGCAAGAAAGCTAAATGTCCTTTGGACTGGAAGATTCCTGGAGGAGTGTGTTGCCCTTGGGCATTAACTGGCAGAAGCAGAGAGACCAAGGAATCTGGAAGAAAAGCTGCTTCAGCCTCAAGGGTAGGAATATGGTCTTTGGGGGTGTAACCACCACACCCTCCTAGGTTTCAGAGTCATACCTTCAGCAACTTGGTTCTGGAGTGTGGGGCTCCTCGTTCATGAGGGCAAGTGGGATCGAGCCATAGCCACTTCCCAAGAGTGAGGGGGCCATGACAAAGAGGTAGAGGAATGAGGCCTGCCAGGCCAAGAGCGTGAGATTGCCACTCAGAGGAACTAGGTGACTGGAGTCACCCAGTGAAGGAAATCTGTACAGATGCTACCCAATGAAGATCTGTACAGGTGCCAAGTTGACGAGAGGTGGGATTGTGGTAGTTGAGGTTGTTATCAACTTGGTTGGGCCTTGTTGAGTGGCTGGGCAGCTGGATGTAGTTATTCCCCATGGTGAAATTGGCAATCAGTTACATGTTGGAATCTACTGGAGCAGTTGAAAAGCTGCTTTACGGATGTGGTCTGCTTCCAGCATATAAGAAGCAGCTTTGAGGAAGTTCTCCAAATTTTTGGCACACTTGAACACTGCATGTAGCCAAGGTGTTGTTCAGCAGCCTGCCATGCCCTGCCAATCTTAAGACTTATTATGGAATTGAATTAGTGACTTGCCATGTTGTTTGGTGATATCAGGACTGTGCCTTTTCACTTATCAAACTTGGGTTTATCAGCCTCAGCAGCATGTTCTGCGAGAGTGACCCCACATGTCTTTATTCTACTTTATTTATATGTTTGTACATGATTACATCATCACTCTTGGAATTCATACAATCCGCTTATTCTGTACAGAATTAAAGTTTTACTCCTCTAAGTCCTCAAGGACAACAGGTGGTCACTAAAACAATCACAGAAGTCTCCTCAGGAATAAGGAGTGTAGAAAGATAAATGTTTACTAGAGCACAATGTCCCACAGTATGAAACATCCCAATAAGATAAAAACAGGGACTACTGGAATAACATCTATTTTTAATACTTGAATGTTTTGTCAATTAAGCATTTAACAGTGAGAGAGACCTTGCCATCTCTAAAAGCAAACATTCAACCACAAGAGAGGACTTGTCGTCTCTTCACTGTAATTAGAACATGTGCCTTGCAATCATGTTCTTTTGGGGGTCTTTTTCTTGGTCTCCAACACATCCTAAGTTTAATTGCCTCATTTTGACAATAAGCTATTCACATTGCTTTTTATTTTTCACTAATTTACCTATTTTTCTACTGTTGTTGTTGTTGCTAGGTGCTGTGGCATCAGATCTGACCCATAGTGACCCAAAGTACATCAGAATGAAATACTGCCCAGTCCTGTGCTAGTCCCACATTCCTTGCTATATGTGAGCCCATCACTGCAGCCACTATGACAATCTATCTTATTGAGGGCTTTCCCCCTTCTTCATTGACCCTCTATTTTACCAAGCATGATATCCCTCTCCAGGGAAAGGTCTCTTGTGACAACCTGACCAAAGTAGGTGGGAGGAAATCTGGTCATTCTTGCTTTCAAGGAGCATTCTGGCTGCACTTCTTCCAGGACAGATTTGTTAGTTCTTCTGGCAGTCCATGGTACTTTCAGTATTCTTCTCTAACACTACAACTCAAAAGCATCAACTCTTCTTCAGTCTCCCTTATTCATTGTCCAGTTTTCACATTCATATGAGGAGACTGAAAATATCATTGCTTGGTTTAGGCATGTCTTAGTCTTCAAAGAGTCATCTTTGATCTTCAGCACTTAAAAGAGGTCTTTTGCAGCAGACTTCCCAGCTCAATACATTGTCTGATTTCTTGACTGCTGCTTCCATTCATATTGATTGTGGACACAAGCAATATGAAATCTCTGACACTTTAATCTCTTCTCCATTTATTGTGATGCTAATTATTGGTCCATTTGTGAGGATTTTTGTTTTCTTTATATTGAGGTGTAATCCATACTGCAGACTATAATCTTTACTCTCCATCAGTAAGTGCTTCAAGTCATCTTTACTTTCAGCAAGCAAAGTTGTGTTGTCTGCATATTGCAGGCTGATTCTTCCTCCAATCCTGGTGCCATGTTCTTTTTCATATAATCCAGCTTCTCAGATTATTTGCTCAGCACCCAGAGTGAATAAGTATGATGAAAGGGTACAACGTTTATACCTGATTTTAAACCATGCAATATCCCCTTGTTCTGTTTGAACAACAACCTCCTGGTCTATATACAGGTTTCTCCTGAGCACAATTAAGTGTTCTGGAATTTCTGTTCTTCTCAATGTTATCCATAATTTGTTATTATCCATACAGTCAAATGCTTTTACGTAGTCAATTAGACACAAGTAAACATCTTTCTGGTATTCTTTGCTTTCATCAAAGATCCATCTGACATCAGCAATGATATCCCTCATTCCACATCTTGTTCTGAATCCAGCTTGCATTTCTTGAAATTCTGTCAGTATACAACTGAAACTGTTTCTGCATTATCTTCAGCAAGATTTTACTTGTGTTTGATATTAATGATATTGTTTGATAATTTCATCATTCTGTTGGATCACCTTTCTTTGGAATGGGTACAAATATGGATCTCTTCCTTTCAGTTGGCCAGGAAGCTGTCTTTCAAATCTCTTGGCATAGATGAGTGAGTGCCTTCAGTGAGGCATCCATTTGTTGAAACATCTCAATGGGTATTCCCTCAATTCCTGGAGCCTTGGTCTTTGCCAATTCCTCCAGTGCAGATTTGACTTCTTCCTTCAATACCACTGACTCTTGATCACATGCCACCTCCTAAAATGGATAAACATTAACCAATTGTTTTTGGTACAGTGATGCTGCATATTTCTTCCATCTTCTTTTGATGCTTCCTGCATCATTCAATATTTTGCACATAGAATTTTTCAATATTGCAACCCAAGGCTTGAATTTTTTCTTCAGTTCTTTCAGCTTAAGAAATGCTGAGCATGTTCTTGCCTTTTGGTATTTTAACTCTAGGTCTTTGCACATTTCATTGTAATAATTGACTTTGTCTTCTTGAGTTGCTCTTTGAAATCTGTTCAGCTGTTTTATCTTGTCATTTCTTCCATTTGCTTTAGCTACTCTACATTTAAGAGCAAGTTGCAATCTCTCCTGACATCCATGTTGGTCTTTTCTTCCTTTCCTGTCTTTTTAGTGACCTTTGGCTTTCCTCATGGATGTTCTTGATGTCATCCCACAGTTCCTCTGGTTTTTGGTCATTGGTGTTCAATGCATCAAATCTATTATTTAAATGGTCTCTAAATTTAGGAGGGATGTAATCAAGGTAATAATTTGGCTCTTGTGGACTTGTTTTAACTATCTTCCGCTTCAACTTGCACTTGCTTATGGGCAATTGATGATCTGTTCCACAGGCAGCTCCTGGCCTTGCTTTGGTTGAAGATACTGAGTTTCTCAATCATCTCTTTCCACAGATGTAGTCCATCTGATTTCTGTGTGGTCCATTTATACATGTGAAGTCCACATATGTAGCCACCATTTGTGTTGTTGAAAAAGGTATTTTCAATGAATAAGTCATTTGTCTTGCAAAATTCTGTCATGTGATCTCCAGCATCATTTCTATAACTAATGTCATATTTTCCAACTACCGGTGATTCTTCTTTGTTTCTAACTTTTGCATCCCAATCATCTGTGATAATCAACACATCTTGATTGCATATTTGGTCAATTTCAAACTGCAGAAGTTGGTAAAAATCTTAAATTTCCTTGTCTTTGGCTTTGGTGCTTGGTGGGTAAATTTGAATAACAGTAGTATGAACTGGTCTTTCTTGTATGAGCATGGATATTATCCTATCAGTGACAGCATTGCACCTCAGGATCTTGAAATATCCTTGTGACAATAAATACCATGCCATTCCTCTTCAATTTCTCATTCCCAGGATAGTAGAATACATGGTTGTGTGAGTCAAAATGGGCAAAGGCAGTTCATTTTTGCTCAGTGATGTCTAGGATATTGAATTTTATGCATTGCATTTCATTTTTTGATAACTTCCAATTTTCCAAGATCCATAATTTGTACATTCCATGTTCTGATTATTAATGGATGTTTGCAGCTGTTCCTTCTCATTTTGAGTCATACCACATCAGGAAATGAAGGTCCTGAAAGATTTACTCCATCCATAGGAGTAAGGTCAGGTCTACTTTGAGGAGGCAGCTCTTCCCCAGTTGTAGTTTGAGTGCCTTCTGACCTGAGGGGCTCATCTTCTGGCACTATATTGACCACTGTTTCAGGGCTATTCATAAAGTTTTCCAGTACTATATCAGACAGTGTTTCACTCTCATTCCTAAGGTTTTCACTGGCCAATTCTTTTAGCAGTGGATGGCCCCTTTTTTCTTCCAAGTCTGCCTTAGTCTAGAAGCTCCACTGAAACCTGTCCACCATGGGTGATGCTACTGATATTTGAAATACCAATGGCACATAGCCTCCAGCCTCACAGCAACACATAAGCCACCAAAGTATGATGAACTGACAGACATTTTATTTGAAGATATTTGCTTATTTCTGCAACTGCATATTCTGTGTTTACTTGCACATATTTTAATAATTTCTTGTATAATATCTGATCCTTAAAGTCAGTAAAAAAAAAAAAAAATCAAAAGTTATAACTAGTTATCCTTTTCTTGTATATTCATACACAGTAAATTTGTATAATAGTGACTTTAGAATCATATTTTTTTTATAAATTTTTATCTTTCTAAAATTAAGATTTGTCTACTTTGAGTGTGGTCAGAATCATGTGTGTGTATGTGTGTGTGTGTTAAAATGCCATATGCCAATTCAATAACGCAGTGGCCAATAATGACATTTGTGAACATCATGAAATCACACTTAAGTAATTTGTTGTTATAACTCTTAAATATGTAACTAATAAAGACCTGGACTGGTATTTTAAGCACACAATTTGAATTTGCCAGAGTTTATTGAGTAAGCTTCTTTCTACTTGGAGTAATAAAATCACTATCAATGGACTAAAAAAAGTGGACTTCATACAATGTCTTCACCAAAAAAAAAAAAAAAAAAAAAAAAAAAAAAGACAATGTCAGACCAAAAGTTCAAGAGACAAAAAAGGTACACCAGAAAAGTAACCATAAAAATGCCTAAGTCTTCACTTGGGTTTCTTATTTTATCCTCCCTGGCCAATCATGGTAAAAAAAAAAAAAAAAAAAAATCATTAGATGAAACTTCAGCCTGAAGTTGCAATAAATTTTGAAAATTTAATATTGGTTTCCTGTTCTAACCAAATTCAATAACAAATGTAGTGAAGAAATACTGATTTCTCAGAATGATAATTAACTCTAGCATGTCAAAATATAGGTAAAGAACAAATGTAAGAAAAAAATAATGCACATGAAGCATCTTTTAAAGTTTTAACAATGATCAAATAAATCACAAAGGCATAGCTCAAAAGGTTGCTGACAACGGTACATTAAAAAATATTACAAAACTTTAGGTGAACAATCATACTGAAATCACCACAGGTGTCAAAGTGTTTTTAAAATTACCAATAACAATATAATGATTTTATTACTTGTGATTTAAATACAAAGTTGAACTTAAAGAAGATTTATAGCTTGTGTTTCCAGCATATCATTTAAGAAATAAAGATAAGATATTCTAAATATGGAGTCCAATATGCTTGTTAGATCTGTGACAAATGATCAATTAAGAGAAATCAGAAAATATAAAACACAATTTAACATATGAGAGCATACCAAAGTCTTTCTGCTATTGAATATAAGGAATATCATATGTTCTAATAATAATTTTCTCATAAAACATTAGAATTGACATCCCATTTGTCATTACTGAATATGAGTCTATATCACTTTGGAAAAATCTCATTTTCTCTTTTGGTAAAGGCTGCCCTCAAAAGCATTGCTCAATTATTTGTGCTATGTCAAAGAGCTGGAAAAGATCATAATATCAAGGAAGACTTCAATCATTTCATTGTTTCAGATCCCAATAGTGGCTATAATAAATTTGGACAATATATGGCTGACTGTTGTTGTGAGTAACTTTTTATTAATTACTACTGACTCATTTGTGTGTGTTTTTTGAAAATTCTGATCAAGCACATATAATTATCCCTCTGGGAAAGATTCAAAACCTATTCAAATTTATAAAAAAACAGAAAAACACCAAGTGTGAGTTATGTTGTTGAATTTGAGTACTTTGGTTCATCCTCTTAATATCACTGTGATGCCAACAATATCTTCATTATGTCTGCCATAGGTGTGATTATTGACAAGTGAAACAAGACAATCATCACCAATGATGAGAATAATTGAGCAAAGGAGAAATTGAAATGAAAACTCCAGAGGATAAGAAGTTAAAAAAAGAAAATGTAGCACTGAGTCAAAGAATTTTCTAAGCATTTCCTAGGGCCTTACACTATCAATATTTAAGACACCCTCTGAAACAAGGAGCTTTAGTGTAAGATTAATGCTAAAGATAGTAAGCACCTCCTTAAAACTTTCAAGGAACTAATTAAGTGGCCATAAAGGAAGAATTTGAAAATAAGTTTATACACTAAGACACATAATCATTAAATTAGTAAAAAACAAAGATAAAGAATCAATCTTGAAGGCAGCCAGAGAAAAAAGAACAAGGAAAAATTATACCAGACTTCTCTTCAGAAAATATAAAGTTAGGAGACAGTAGTGTTTCATCTTTAATGCACCAGAAAAAAAAAAAATCAATATAATAAGTGAAAATTTTCTGTGATCATTGATAGAGGAAGAAAAATAATTGAGGAAAATTCAATTTTCATTCAATAAATATAGCTACAGTAAGCTTACAATAGATGGAAATATTTGACTTGACAAAACCATTTTCAAAAGCCTACACGTAATATCAAAATAATGGTGAAACACATAATGCTTTCTTCCTAATTTTGGGAAGAATGCTGCGTTTTCTCTATCACTTTTATTTAATATTTTACGAAAGGTTTATCAGTGCAATAAGGTAAGGAAAGAGAAGAAAAAATATGTGTAGATTGGAAAGTAAAAAGTAATACTGTCACAGTTAACATTCTATTTACATAGAAATTCCTATTGAATATTAAAAAAAACTAGAATTAAGTAAACTTTGCAATGTTGTATGATACAAATCAAAAACAGTGACTTCAAAGAGAAAATATTAAACAAAAAATTCAGAATATAATATAAATAAATGGTCAATGGATCAAAAAAATGTGAAAATATGATAACCATTAGTAAACATGGGAGTGTAATTTAAACAAGATGAACACCAACTTTATATCCATTATACTGACTAAATTTAACATGATTGACAATACCAAGCAATAGTTGGTGAAGAACTGGATGAAATGAAACACTCACACTTGTATGGTAGAATTTTATAATGGCACAAAAAGAGTTTGGAAGGTTCTTATAAAGTTAACTATATAACTTAACAGTTCCATTTTTAGGTATTTATCTCAAGAAATTAAAACAAATAGCTACAAAAGACTTGTGGGTGAATATTTATAACACCTGTATTTATAATAGCCAAAGTTTGAAATGTCCTGAAAAAGTAATCAATTTATTTATTTATTTTTTATTTTTTTGTTATTGTTATTTGGGTGAAGGTTTACAGAGCAAATTCACTTTCCATACAGCAGTTCACATACACATTGTCTCATGACATTGTCCACAGTTTACCACAATGCAACAACTCCCCTCCCACTCCCTCCCCATAGTTATCTCTTGCCACTGTCCATCCCTCCATATACTCCTGCCACCTGAGCTGTCTCCCTGTCATAAGCAGCCCTTCTTTCTCCCATGATTGTTCTCTCCAAGGAGTGTATCTACTTGAGGTAAATGTTCAACTCATATGCCTATATTATGTTTGGCTGGAAGCTACAGGTGTGGATTCAATTCCAGACCTGAAGGGCAGCCAGGGGCCATAGTCTCATTAGTTCCACCAGGCTCTATCAGACCAGCAAACATGGTCCCCACATTTTTTTTTTTT
>NW_006921982.1:2795396-2802544 GCF_000298275.1 Orycteropus afer afer | reverse complement strand
ATTCCATTGTGTGCATGTACCATAGTTTGGTTATCCATTCCTCAGTTGATGGACACTTAGGTTGTTTCCATCTTTTGGGTATTGTCAATAGTGCTGTGATGAACATGAGTGTGCCTATATCTGTTCTTGTCATGGCTCTCACTTCTTTAGGGTATATACCTAGTAATGGAATGACTGGATCAAATGATATTTCTAATTCTATCTTTTTAAGGAATCGCCATATTGCTTTCCACAATGGTTGTACCATTTTACAGTCCCACCAGCAGTGTATGAGAGTTCCAATCCCTCCATATTCTAGCCAGCATTTGTTATTTTCTGTCTTGTTGAACTTTGCTACTAGTGCTGGAGCAAGATGGTACCTCATTGTTGTTTTGATTTGCATCTCTCTAATAGCTAACGATTGTGAGCATTTCTTCATATGTTTGTTGGCTGCTTTAATATACTCCTTGGTGAAGTGTCTATTCATGTCTTGGTGAAGTGTTTATTCATGCCCATTTTTTAATTGGATTGTTTGTCTTTTTGTTATTGAGAATCAATTTATTTTTATGAAATAAAATATTACTCAACAATGAAAAGGAATGGACTACTGATACACACAGTTATAGGAATGCATCTCAAAAGCATTATCCCAAACAAAGTAGGCAACAATTAACCAAATGATTTATAGTGATAGAATTCTTACCAGTGATTTCCTGGGGAAGAGGTGGTGGGGCGGGGGAAATAGACTACTAGTGGTCCCAAGAGATCCTTCATGGTGATAAAAATATTCTATATCTTGTATAGAGTAGTAGTTACATAAATACCATTGTCTTCACCATAAAATTTTACATTCAAATTATGAAAAAAATCTATATAAATTATACTTCTATAAACTCCATTTAAAATACCAACACTAAAGTTATCCCACTGTTTGTGAAAAAGCCCTAATATTTATGTGCTTGGAATGAGAGGAGCTTCTTCCCAGGGTGCATCCCAGATTCTTTTATAGTGTAGTGTAGGATGCTTTATTCTGCTTATCATTAACTTTGAGAAAAGCAGCTCATAGCCATTGTTTTTCGAACATGTGTGCAATGCAGCTTGAGCAAAGATATAGTTTAAACTAGATAAAAGGAAGGAATTGTTTTCTTGGCAGACTAATAACAAAAATTGCAATAATGATTATTTAGGGTCTATTCCAGGAAAAAGATCTTACAAATGTTTGCAAAAATTAAGAAATTATATTAGAAGATAGATTGTAGTTCCTTTACTCAAGATATTAGTTAATCAGTTATGGCTATGTCAGTATATTCTAAAACTGAGATACTTAGCATAATTAAAGGTTTCTGGTCTAGATTTACATCAAAATGTCATTGTTGAATTAAACTTATCCAAAAAGTTCCCTTTCTGCCTTCCTAAGAAACAAGTTTATGATGTAGAGCTATGGAACTTTAACCAACCTCAACAAAAAATAGATGGGACAAGAATATGGTTTGTGAAGACATGTTTGTCAGTAAATATTTGTCAAGATAATCTCAGAAGAACCTTTGCACAGCAGGCCTCAGAAAAAATGCATATGTAGAGACTAGATAGATAGTAGTTAGCAAGGCATAGGACACGACATTGTTGTTGTTCCATGGGTATTCATCAAGTTTTCCAGTAATATACCAGACTGTTTCACATTAGACATTACACAGTGCTATCTTACTGAAATATTTTTTCAAATGCAAGGAAGAGGGATATGGAAAGCAGGGTTGGGGTGGGGTTGTTGTTGTTGTTATGTGCCATTAAGTCAGACCTGACTCATAGCAACCCCTCCTTGGGTTTCTGAGGCAGTATCACTATGGAAGTAGATTGCCCCATCTTCCTTCCAAAGGGGTTGCTGGTGGGTTTGAACCACCAGCCCTCTGGTTAGCAGTCCAGTGCCTTAGGCACTACTGTAATGGTATATAAAGTAGGGTGGTCAGGGAGGATCTCACTGAGAAAGTTAAATTTGAGGAAAGACCTCAAACAGTTGTGGAGTGATAAAGAATAAGCAAAAGCTTTGAAGAAATATTCTTGGAATACTCAACAAACAACAAAGCTGTCAATATGTTTGAGTGGGAAGGAAATTAGAAGTAGATAAGATTAGACTGGTTGTAAAAGTCTCCACATGTTCTTTGAATATTACTTTGTATTAAAAGGTACATCATAGAAACTTGGAGCCAAGAAGCAACGAGTACTGATTGAAAATATTAAAAAAGAAAAAGATCACTCTGACTCTGGCTTTGGTTTAGGAATAGAATGTTTGGAAGCAGGGTGATAAATTGGATGTTATTGCCATTATTCATGTGTGAGAAGACCACGGATTAATAAGAAAACTCTGTGTATATCTGGAAGTAGTCTGCAGGATTTGCTGAGAGATTGGATGTGGAATGTAACAGAAAAAGATGTTAAGTCAAGAATGATACATCATTTTTGATCTTGGGAATTGAACCCCCCCAAAAAAATAAAACATGCAAATTCACTTCTGTAGAGTCAGATCTGACTCCTAGTGACCACTCCTTGGGTTTGTAAGGTGATATCACTACAGAAGTGCATTGTCCAATCTTCCTTCCAAGAGTGACTGGTAGATTTTAACCATTAGCCTTCTGGTAAGCAGTCAAATGCCTTAAGCACTACACCACCAGAGCTCCCTGTGAACTGAAAGGAGTTGTAATTAATTGATATGAGAAAGATGAATGGTGGAACAGGCTGGAGGAGCTAAAGAAGATCAACAGTTTGATCCCACTTTTGTTATACAGCTCCATCTTTACCCCGTTCTTTGGTAACATGGAATCTAAACTTGTCATTTTTAAGCCATGACTTATAGGATACCAGAGTTATAGAATAACTCAAACTCACTGCCAATGAGTCAGAACCGACTCATAGCGACCACTTCTTGGGTTTCCGAGGCAGTATCACTATGGAAGTAAATTGTCCAACCTTCCTTCTGAGAAGCGGCTGGTGGGCTTGAACTGCCAGCAGTCACATGCCTTAGGCACTATGCCACTAGAGCTCATAGTTATAGAATAGAATCCTAAATTAAGAATACTATTTTTCATCCCTAATTAAAATAATATTTTCATTAGAAATTAGTTAGTTGATTTGGAGAAAAGAGTTATAATTACAGAAAAATATGGAAGAGTTTTAAATATATTTAATGTAAAAGGGAACCAGAACAGATCAAGGAATCAGCCACAGGGACCCAGGTGAGTAGAGGAAACCCAGGCCTCGCCCCACAAGCAGTGAGGTGGGAAGCAGGGAGAAGACAGAAAAGGCAAAGGGGACCAGAACAGATTGAGGAGTCAGCTGCAGGGACCCAGGTGAGGAGAGAAACACTGTCTGATACATTACTGTGCAACTTTATGAATAGTCCAGAAACATTGTCCAATATAGAGGAGGAAGATGAGTCACTTAATTTAGAAAGTTCTCAAATTAGGACTGGGCAAAAGTTGCATTATCAGAGTAAAATCAGCCTTATTCATATGGATAAGGTAAAGCTTTCAAGACCTCCATTTAGTGATGTGGCACCAACAAATTGAGGAGAAATGGCGGCAAACATGCATTAATAATCAGAACATGGAATGTACGAAGTATGAATCAAGGGAAATTGGAAGTTGTCAAAAATGAAATGGAACACATAAAGATTGATATCCCAGGCATTAATGAGCTGAAATGGACTGGATTTAGCCATTTTCAATCAGACAACAATATGATCTACTATGCCGAGAACAACAGTTTAAAGAGAAATGGTGTGGCATTCATCATCACAAAGGATGTTTCAAGATTTGTCCTGAAGTAAAATGATGTCAGTGATAGGATAATATCCATACACCCACAAGGAAGACTGATAGCATAGTGCGTAAGGCATTTGATTGCTAACCAGAAGGCTGGTAGTTCAAACCCACCAGCCACTCCTCAGAAGGAAGATGAGGCAATCTACTTCCATAGTAATATTGTCTCAAAAACCCAGGGAGGGGTCATTATGAGTTGAGTCCGACTTGACGGCACATAACAACAACAACACAAGGAAGACAAGTTAATATGACTATTATTCAAATTTATGCACCAACTACCAAAGCCAAAAATGAGGAAATTGAAGATTTTTATCAACTCTTGCAGTCTGAAATTGACTGAACATGCAATCAGGATGTGTTAATTATTACTGGTGACTGGAATGCAAAAGTTGGAAACAAAGAAGAATCACCGGTAGTTGGAAAATTTCGCCTTGGTGACAGAAATAATGCTGGAACTCACATGGTAGAATTTTGCAAGACCAATGACTTGTTCATTGCAAACACCTTTTTTCAACAACACAAATGGTGGTTCTACACGTGGACTTCACCAGATGCAGCACCCAGGAATCAGACTGACTACATCTGGGGCAAGAGGTTATGGAAAAGCTCAATATCTTCAACCAAAACCAGGCCAGAAGCTGATTGTGGAACAGACCATTAACTGCACATATGCTAGTTCAATTTGAAGTTAAAGACAATTAAAACAAGTCCAAGAGAGCCAAAATATGATCTAGAAAATATACCTCCTGAATTTAGAGACCATTTAAAGTATAGATTTGATGCATTGAACACCAATGACTGGAAACCAGAAGAAATGTGACATCATATCACAAGCATCATCCATGAAGAAAGCAAGAGGTCACTAAAAAGACAAGAAAAAAAGAGAAGACCAAAATGACAGAAGAGACTCTGAAACTTGCCCTTGAGTGGAGAGTAGCTAAAGCAAATGGAAGAAATGACAAGATAAAAGAATTGAACGGAAGATTTCAAAGAGCAGCTCCAGAAGACAAAGCCAATTACTATAATGAAATGTGCAAAGACCTGGAGTTAGAAAACCAAAAGGGAAGAACATGCTCGACATTTCTCAAGCTGAAAGAATTGAGGAAAAAATTGAAGCCTCAAGTTGCAATATTGAAAGATTCTATGAGCAAAATATTGAATGATGCAGGGAACATCAAAAGAAGATGGAAGGAATACACAGTCACTGTACCAAAAAGACCTGGTTGATCTTCATCCATTTCAGGAAGTGGCATACGATTTAGAACCAATGGTACTGAAGGAGGAAGTTGAAGCTTCAATGAAGAATAGGAGAAGAACAAGACTCCAGGAATTGACAGAATACCCATGGAGATATTTCAACAAATGGCTGCCACATTGGAGGCACTCACTCGGTTATGCCGAGAGATTTGGAAGACAGCTACCTGGCCAACTGACTGGAAGAGATCCATATTTGTACCTGTTCCAAAGAAAGGCAATCCCATAGAATATGGAAATTATCAAACAATATAATTAATATCTCACGAAAGTAAGATCTTACTGAAAATAATTCAAAATGGTTGCAGCAGTATATTGACGGAGAACTTCCAGAGGTGCATGCTGGATTCAGGAGAGGACGTAGAATAAGGGATATCATAGCTGTTGTCAGATGGCTCTTGGCTCAAGGCAAAGAATACTGAAAAGATGTTTACTTGTGCTTTATTGACTATGCAATGACATTTGATTGTGTGGATCATGACAAATTATGGATAACATTGAGAAGAATGGGAATTCCCAAACACTTGATTGTACTCTTGAGGAACCTATACTTTGACCAGGAGGCTGTCATTCGAACGGAACAAGGGACACTGCATGGTTTAGAATCAGGAAGGGAGTGCATCAAGGTTGTATCTTTTCCCTATACTTATTCAATCTATATGCTGAACAAATAATCCGAGAAGTTGGACTATATGAAGAAAAATGTGGCATCAGGATTGGAGGAAGAATCGTTAACAACCTGAGATACGCTGATGATACAACTTTGCTTGCTGAAAGTGAGGATGACTTGAGAAACTTACTGATGAAGATCAAGAAACACAGTCTGCAGTATGGATTACATCTCAATATAAAGAAGACAAAATTCCTCACAACTGGACCAATAAGCAGCACCACAATAAATGGAGAAAAGATCGAAGTTGTCAAAGAATTCACATTGCTTGGTTCTATAATCGACACCAATGGAAACAGCAGTCAGGACATTAGACAACATGTAGCACTGGGCAGATGGGCTTCAAAGGAACTGTTTCAAGTCCTGAGGAGCAAGGATGTCTCCTTGAGGACTAAGATGAGCCTGACGCAGGCCATGATATTTCCAGTCATCTCGTATGCGTGTGAGAGCTGGACAATGAATAAGAAAGACCAAAGAAGAGTTGATGCTTTTGAGTTGTGGTGTTGGCGAAGAATGCTGAAGGTGCCATGGACTGCCAAAAGAACTAACAGATCTATCCTGGAGGAAGTGCAGCTGAGATGCTCCTTGGAAGTGAGGATTGCCAGACTTCATCTCACCTACTTTGGTCATGTTGTCAGAGGGGACCATTCCCTGGAGAAGGATGTCATGCTTGGTAAGGTGGAGAGTTGATGAAAGAGAGGAAGGCCTTCAACGAGATGGATTGACATGGTGTCTGTGACAATGGAATCAAGTATAGCAAGGATCATGGCACTGGCACGGGATTGGGTGGTGTTTCATTCTACTCTGCATGGAGCCACTATAAGTTGGAAATGACTTGATGGCACCTAACAACAACAACAATGTAAAAGAAGTATAATTTACTAAAATATAGCATTCTCCATAAATCTGAAGAACGTTCTTGCTGGAAGTAACTGAATAAAGAAATTCTTTCCAAGTGTCCTGAAGACTTTAATATCATAAATCTATGAGACATGAAATCTTTCAATCTTCACCTTACTTGACTTCTCAGCAACATTTGATAAGGTTGATGGTTCTTCTTCCTGAAATACTCTCTCACCTCTATCACATTAAGTTCTCTTAGTGTTTGACCATTCCTTTTAGTTTTATCACATGTGAAACCTTCTCCATTTAGTAATTCAATGTATCAGTTGGTCCTTTTACACTTTTAAAACAAGCTCTTTACATTAAATTCATTGTTCATCATTATAAATTGATTACTGTCATAGTTAAATCTATAGCCCTATTACTTATATTATACCAAATTGAAATTTAAGCCAATTGAAGGGACAAACTCTGGCAACATTTGTCATTTTATTCTTCCAGATAAATTTCTAGAGGTCAAAGTGCATAAAATGTTAAAACTTTTGATAACTATCATTATTTCCCTGTAAAATATTGTATCATGTACA
>NW_006921982.1:2789479-2794396 GCF_000298275.1 Orycteropus afer afer | reverse complement strand
TTAGAGACCATCTAAAGGATGCACTTGATGCATGGAACTCCAATGATCAAAAACCAGGGTATTGGAGAATGACATCAAGAATATCATCCATGGAGAAAGAAAAAGGTCATTAAAAAGACAGGGAAAGAAGACCAAAATGGGTGTCAGAAGAGACCCTGAAACTTGCTCTTGAATGAAAAGTAGCTAAAGCAAATGGAAGAAATGACAAGATAAAAGAGCTGAACAGAAGATTTCAAAGAGCAGCTCCAGAAGACAGTCAATTATTATAATGAAATGTGTAAAGATAAGGAGTTGAAAAGCCAAAAGGAAGGAAAGAACACGTTCAGCATTTCCAAAGCTGAAAACTCACTACTGTCAAGTTGATCCCTACTCATAGGGACCCTTTCTTGTGTTTGTGAGGTGGTATCTCTACCAAAATATATTGCCCAATCTTTCTTCTGAGGAAAAATTTAAGCTTAAAGTTGCAATATTGAAAGATTCTATGGACAATATATTGAATGATGCAGGAAACACCAAAAAAAAAAAAAAAAAAGATGGAAGGAATACACAGCATCACTGTACCAAAAACAATTGGTTGATTTTCAACCATTTCAGGAAGTGGCATATGATCAAGAACCAATGGTATTGAAAGAAGTTGAAGATGCACTGTAGGAACTGGCAAAGAACAAGGCTCCAGGGATTGACAGAATACCAATTGTGATATTTCAACAAACAGATGCTGTGCTTTAGGCACTCACTTAACTCTGCCAAGAGATTTGGAATACAGCTACTTTGCCAACTGACTGGAAGAGATCCAAATTTGTACCCATTCCAAAGAAAGCTGATCCCACAGAATGTGGAAATTATTGAACAACATCATTGATATCACACACAAATAAAATCTTACTTAAGGTAATTCAAAAATGGCAATATATTGACAGAGAACTTCCAGAAATGCAAGCTGGATTCAGAAGAAGATGTGGAATGAGGGACATCATAGCTGATGTCAGATGGATCTTTGGTGAAAGCAAAGAATACCAGAAATATGTTTACTTGTGTTTTACTGATTATGCAAAAGCATTTGATTGTGTGGATCATAAAAGATTATGGGTAACATTAAAAAGAATGGGAATTCCAGAACACTTAATTGTACTTATAAGGAACCTGTACATAGACCAGGAGGCTGTCATCAAACAGAACAAGGGGATATTATGTGGTTTAAAATCAAGAAGGGAGTGTGTCAAGGTTGCATCATTTCACCATACTTATTCAATCTGTATGCTGAACAAATAGTCTGAGAAGCTGGACTATATGAAGAAGAATGTGGCATCACTTTTCCAGGAAGACTCATTAACAACCTATGATATGTTGACAACACAATTTTGCTTCCTGAAAGTGAGGATGACTTGAAGCACTTACTGATGAAGATTGAAGACTACAGTCTGCATTATGGACTATCTCTCTCTCTCTCTCTCTCTCTCTCTCTCTCTCTATATATATATATATATATATATATATATATATATATATATATATATATATATAAATCCTCATAACTGGACCAATAACAGCATCATGATAAATGAGAAAAGATCAAATTTGTCAACAACTTCATATTACTTTGTTCTACAATCAACCCCAATGGAAGCAGCAGTCAAGATATCAGATGACCTATAGCATTTCACAGTTCTGCTGCAAAAGACCTCTTTCAAGTGCTGAAGAGCAAAGATATCTTCTTGAAAACTATGATGCATCTGACACAAGCCATTGTATTTTCAATTGCCTTGTGTGCATGTGAGAGCTGGAGAATGAGTAAGCAAGACTGAAGAAGAGTCAATGCTTTTGAGTTGTGGTGTTGGAAAAGAATGCTGAAAGTACTATGGACTGCTAAAAGAGCTAACAAATATTTTCTGGAAGAAATTCAGGCAGAATGCTTCTTGGAAGTCAGCATGTCCAGACTTTGCCTTTCCTACTTTGGTCATATTGTCAGAAGACACCATTCTCTGGAGAAGGATATCATGTGTGGTAAAGTGGAAGGTCAATGAAAATGAAAATGAGGAAAGCCCTCAACAAGATGGATTGAGACAGTGGTTACAACAACAGGCTCAGGTATAGCAAGGATAGTGGCACTGACACAGGAACTAACCAGAAGCCTGGTGGTTCAAACCCACCAGCCTCTCCTCTGAAAGAAGGTTGGGTAATCTACTTCCATAGTGATACTGCCTTGGAAACCCAAGGAGGGGTCGCTATGAGTCGGGGCCAACTTGACGGCACATAACAACAACAACAACTGCCTTGTTAACCAATAAAACTTGTCTGTCCTTCATATTTTATATAACAAATACACCTTTTTATGTAACTTATATACACTTGCCTGTTCTTAATGTTATATAAGTGAAATTATACAATATATGTTCTTTTTTGATTGACTTATTTCATTCAGCATAATGTTTTCAAGGTTCATGGATATTATAGCATGTTCTAGGACTTCATTTCTCTTTATGGCTGAGTAGTATTCCATTGTATGTATGTACACATTTGTTTATCCATTCATCTGTTTATGAACATTTAGATGATTTCCACATTTTTCTTACTGTGAATAGAGCTTTAATGAACATTGTGGTACTTGTGCACTTTTAATATGATTAAATGCATGTCTTTATTTTAATCTGTATGTTTTAGCAGCTGGCAATTTTCTATGATGTGATTATTTTTATACATTTATCATTTTTGGTATTATATGTACTGACCAATTAAAAAAAGTAGTAAACTGGAAATAGATAATCTAGTCAAGTCCATCCAAACTACACACACACACACACATATATATATATATATATATATATATATATATATACACATATATGTGCCTAAGGCACTTGACTGCTAACCAGAAGGCTGGAAGTTCAAACCCACCAGCCACTCCTCAGAAGGAAGATGGGGCTATCTACTTCCACAGTGATACTGCCTCAGAAATCCAAGGAGGGGTCACTATGAGCTGGGTCCGACTCAACAGCACATACCAACATACCTATATATATAGATATATTTTATGAAATAGATTCTTACATTACTTTAGAGAATAAGAATAGCTATATCTGGATATTCAATCTGTATACTGATCAAATAACCTAATAAACTGGAGTAGATGAAGAATAACATGTCATCAAGATTGGAGGGAAAAACATTAACAACCTGTGATATGCAGATGATGCAACCTTGCTTGTTGAAAGCGAAGATGACTTGAAGTTCTTACTAGTGAAGATAAAAGACTACAGTCTTCAGTATGGATTACAGCTCAACCTAAAGAAACAAACAAGGTCACAACTGGACCAATAACCAGCATCATGACAAATGGATTAAATTGTCAAAAATTTCATCTTTTTTTTGCATCCCTAATCAACACCCATGGAAAGAACAGTCAATAAATCAGACATTGTTACACACTGGGCAAATCTGCTACAAAAAAAAATGTCTTTGAAGTGTTGAAAAGCAATGTTGTCACTTTGAAAACTAAGATGTGTCTACTCCAAGCCATGGCATTTTCAATAGCCTCATATGCATGTGAAAGTTGGAAAATGAATAAGGAAGACTGAAGAAGAATTTATGATTGTGAGTTGAGGTATTGGCAAAGAACATTGAAAATACCATGGACTACCAGAAGAATGAACAAATCTGTCCTGAAAGAAGGGCAGTTGGAATGCTCCTTAGAAGGGAGAATGTCCAGACTTCATCTCACCTACATAGGTCATGTTGTCAGAAGGAATCATTCCTTGGAGAAGGATTTCATGCTCAGTAAAGTAGAAGGTCAACAAAAAAGGGGAAGAACCCCAAGGAGATGGATTGACACAGGGGCTGCAACATGCATAGAAAAGATTGTGAGGATGGGCAACAGACTGGGCAGTGTTTGGTTCTGTTCTACAAAGGGTCACTATGAGTCAGAACCTACTCTAAACCCCTAACAACAACAACATATCTGGACTTATGCTCTAGATATTACCATTAGATACCTAGACACATCTGAGGTTAATAAAAGATAAGCATCAAGTAAAAACTGAGTGATGGGTGGGCAAGAAATTCTGCTTACTGGTAGGAACCCATTTTTCTGTACAGGATGGGCAAAAAAAGATCTTTTTTTTGTTGGCTTGAAGTTATTTAAAAGAACAAAAATCATACAAAGACAAAATTGGTGCTACTAATTTGAAGTTCCTATATAGGAGCTCTGGTAGCATAGTGGCTAAAGCACTTGACTGCTAACCAGAAGGCAGGCGGTTCAAACCCACCAGCCACTCCTCGGAAGGAAGGTTGGGCAATCCTACTTCCGTAGTGATACTGCCTCGGAAACCCAAGGAGGGGTCGCTATGAGTCGGGGGTCGACTCGACGGCACATAACAACAACAACAACAATATATACACTATCCACATTTAAGTGGTGATTTTATTCTACATTTTTTATAAATTGATTTTGTCTTAGTCTGGGTTCTCTAAACAAGCAAAATCAGTGAAATTTATCTTTATATAGGGGAAAGAGAGAGAGAGAGAAATTAACCCAAGATTGCAAGATTAGAAGGCAGGTGCTTTCAGAGACTGATGAATCCAAGATCAGGAGGTAAAATAGCAGGTTGTTGGTTGACAGACTGAGAAAACAACAGTCCCAGATTGGCATAAAATACTGCAGCACTGATTCAAGTCCAGATGATGTTGAACCAGAGAAAGGATCCTGAGCAAAAAGCCCAAAACCTTTCCCAGAGCTTTTCCATGTATACTGGAAGCAGACTACACTCTGAAGGAAACTCTGGTTCAACTGATTGACTGCTTATAGCAAATCACATCATGGAGCTATTTACATTGTATCAGATTTCCTCATGGGGGATAACTGCATCATAACTGCTAAACCACTTAGAATAATGGCCCAGCCAAGTTGACACATAACCTTAA
>NW_006921982.1:2761962-2789368 GCF_000298275.1 Orycteropus afer afer | reverse complement strand
AAAAAAAACAAATTGTAAAATACTTTAAAATATTATTTTTATAACAGGTTATTTTAGTCTTTTATAATATTAAAAATTTGATTTAATGGAAACAATTGTTCTATTGTAGACATCTTTAGAATTACTCATTTTCTCATAATTTAAACTATGCAGGAAATGCTATTTACATTAATTCTTAACTACTTATAAAAATAATAACATAGTTCTGATTGTATTTACAAAACTGTGCTAGACTTAATTAAATCTCTTCCAGGAAAATGATTGTTTAGGATTTTAAGCAATTTATTTATATAAAAAGGACAGAAACTTGTTATATATTTATAAAGTGGAAATTGTATTTGGGAGTAAATAATTTCATTCTTACTAGTTTATATTCTGTACATGATATGATGACTATAGCAGTTTATAATCAGCTCTGGAAAGAAAACATATGATAAGTTCACTAAACTACTGAAAACACGATTTGTTGTTGTTGTTTGCTAGAAAATAATAATTATCATTTTATTTCTCAGAATGTCATTCTTAAGCACAGTTTACTCTTATTTTATAAAACTAAAGCATGTACTCATAGTTCAGTTATTGCCCCTTCTATTCTGAATTTCATTGTATTGCAAATATATTTTTGTTATATCTGTAAGTGAATTGTTGTTGTTGTTGTTGTTGTTGTTTGCCGTGGAGTCGACCCCGACTAATTCTAAACTTACCCAATGGCATTATAGATATCAGATAATGTAATATTGACATTCAGCTATTACAATGAAATTTGGCTCTTAGGTGATAGTTACTACATTTCTTAGAACATTATATGTTCTTTGTGGTGAAAACTCATTCCCCATTGTCTTCTCCCTACATCTTCTGGTAAAAGCTAATCTACTTTCTTTATCAGCAGATTTTCCTGTTCTGGACTTTTAATATATATGGAATCATACAATATGTGGCCTTTTGTTCTTGACTTCTTTCATAGGATGATGTTTACAAGATTCATCCATGTTGCAGCCTCTATCAGTGCTTACATTCTTTTTTTTTACTGCTGAATGATTTCTACTGAAAGGCTGTACAGCATATTTTTTAATCCTTTAATCAATTGAAGGGCATTTGGTTGTTTCAACCTTTTGCCTATTTTGAATAATATTCCTATGAACCATCACGTACAAGTTTTTATATGGACATATGTTGTAATTTTTCCTGGATAAATACCTAGGAGTTAAATTTGGCTTTCTGCTGGATCTTGATCCAGCCCATCAGTATCTACCGTTTCTGGATTTGGACAGGTGGCCTGCTGTATTGCTTGCTGATCTTGGGATTGCTGCCTTCACGGCCTGTGAGCCAACAGTCTGCCATCTTACCTGGCCTGGCAATCTTGGATGCATCAACCTCTGAAGCTAGTAGGTGATCTTGTGCTGGTCAGCCCCTGCAGCTGTGTGAGTCAGGAGAGCTTCTAACTTGACATTTGTCCAACAGATTTGGGACTTGCCAGGCTGTATGACTGAATGAGTCATTTTCTTGTGATAATTTTCTCTCTCTTTCTCTAAGCTTCACTGGTTTTTGCTTCTCTAGAGAACCCAGCCTAAGACATATAGCATCAGTTTAAAAAAATAAAAACAACTTTTTGCCTTTAAGAGGTAAAAATTCTAAACTGGCAAAAAAATTTCAGGTGTATTTCTTTCATCAAAAAGACCATCAATATTTTGTAATGTTGTGCCCAGATTAAGAATCTCCAAAAAACACCAAGGAGCCGATTCCACTGCAAAAGCATAGGGGTTGTTTATTCAAGCTCAAGCTTGGACCCCCAACCGTCACCGATGCAGTGGTTCAGGATGGAGAGTCCCGAACTCAGGGGTAATGGGGTCTTTATAGGGGTCTCAACAGAAACAAGGAAGTTTCAATCAGAAAATTACAGGATTGGTTGACATTTTCAAGTTGTTAGTTGTTTCTACCTAATTGGCTCTGTCTAGTGGGCTGAAGTTACTAACTGCCATTTCTTAACTATTTTAGGTAAGGTATTTCTGTGCCATCTACTGATTGGTTGTTGCTAAGGAGAATGCTTGGGAGTATCGATGAGGTAGTTAGGACTCTTTGTCTATGAGGTAGTTAGGACTCTTTGTGGTTTTTCCAGTAACTAAAGCACTAAAGCTTTAGTATGTGCTGAGGCTTTTTGCACAAATGGCTGTTGTTGTTGTTGTTATGTGCCGTCGAGTCAAACCAGACTCATAGTGAACCCCTCCTTGGGTTTCTGAGGCAGTATCACTACGGAAGTAGGATTGCCCAACCTTCCTTCCGAGGAGTGGCTGGTGGGTTTGAACTGCCAGCCGTCTGGTTAGCAGGCAACTGTCTTAGCCACTATGCTACCAGAGCACAAATGGCTACTTACTAAAAATGGTTGCATACAGGGTGGTTATATAGAAATATAATTTCACGCTCTCACAGTAAAGTGTGCTTAAATGGGATATATTTTCAACTAGGTAATACATCCACTTGTCAGGAATAGATTTAATATTCTAGTAAATAGATTAAATATTATGATGTATATTATAAAGTAAGGAAGCTCTGATGGCATAGTGACTGTTCTGGTTACCTAGCCCCACTCTGACAAGAATATGCCACAAATGGGATGGCCTGAACAAACAGGAATTTATTATCTTACAGTTTAGAGGCTTTAGGTCTGAGTTCAAAGTGCCAGGCTCTAGAGGCTGGGTGAAAGCCCCTCAACCTTGGTCTCTGCCTCCTGCTCCCAGACTAGTAGAACAAGAGGCTGTTTTTCACTCAGACAGCTGCTGGCTGCTGAGACTGATAAGCCCAAGGTTGACAAGTAAAAAGGCACAATCCCAATGTTACCAAAGCACACGGCAGGCCATTAATTCAAGCCCGTTGAAAGTCCCAAGTTTGGCAGAG
Organism: Orycteropus afer afer; assembly: GCF_000298275.1. NCBI lineage: Eukaryota > Metazoa > Chordata > Mammalia > Tubulidentata > Orycteropodidae > Orycteropus > Orycteropus afer. The sequence continues at coordinate 2,786,476 of NW_006921982.1, read as the reverse complement.
CATGGCAGGCTGCTAAACAATGACAGGGCTACATGCAAGGTTCAAGTGTGCCATAAGCTAGAGACTGTTCCCCAATACTTCTCCTTATCTACAGGAAGAAGACCCCATTCCTAAGGCAGTTACTCAGCTGCTCACAGTAGATTCCACCAGTCTCATCATAGGGAATACTACATCCAGCTGTCCAGCCACTTAACCAGACCCAGTCAACTTGACACACAAACTTAACTACCACAGTGCCTAAGGCATTTGACTGCTAACCAGAACATTGGTGGTTCAAATTCACCAGACACTCCTTGGAAGGAAGACTAAGCAATCTACTTCTGTAAAAATTTACAGCCTCCAAAACCCAAAGGGGGTTTCTATGAGTCAGAATCGACTTGATAGCAGTGAGTTTGGTTTTGGTTTATACTATAAAAGTATGAAGCACCCAGGCAGATACATGGCCTGCAGTGGCTTGGGTCTTCTGGGGTGGCTTTATTTTAAGGCTGGGCACCCAGGCAGGTAAGGACAGGTGAGAAAGTGAGCAAAGCAGTTGGAATAACTGAAGGAGATGAACCTGTCTGTCAGTTTGTTGCCCTGTGGTGTCTTATGTGTTGCTGTGAGGATGGAGGCTATGCCACCAGTGTTCCAAAATGTAAGCATTTTGGAGAGATTTCAGCAGAGCTTCCAGACTAAGACAGAGTGAGAAGAAGGAAGAGGCCATCCACTTCTCAAAGAATTGGCCAGTGAAACACTTATGAACAGCTTTGAAACACTGTCTGATATATTACTGGAAAACTTTATGAATAGACCAGAAACATTGTTCTATATAATGCTGGAAGATGATCCCATCAGGTTGGAAGCCATTTAAAATATGACAGGGGAAGAGCTGACTCCTAAGAGTAGAGATGACCTTAAAGACGTGGATGGATTAAAGCTTTTGGGACCTCCATTGGCTCAAAATGAATAGAGACAGTTGCAAGCATCCACTGGTAATTAGAACATGGAATGTATGAAGTATGAATCTAGGAACACTGGAAGTTGTCACAAATGAAATGGAATGCATAAAGATCAATATGTTAGGAATTAGTGACCTGAAATTGACTGGTTTGGGCCATTTTGAATCAGACAACTACTCCTTGGAAGGAAGGTTGGGCAATGTACTTCCGTAGTGATACTGCCTCGGCAACCCAAGGAGAGGTTGCTATGAGTCAGGGGCGACTCGACGGTACATAACAACAACAATGCTAGGAATGACAAATTGAAGAAGAATGGTGTGGCATTCATCACTGCAAAGACTGGTTCAAGATCTGTCCTGAAGTACAATGCTGTCAGTGACAGGATAATATCCATATACCTACAAGGAAGACCAGTTAATACTACTATTATTCAAGTCTATGCACCAACTACCAAAGTCAAAGATAAAAAAATAAATTGAAGATTTCTACTAATTTCTGCAGTCTGAAATTGATGAAACATGCAGTCAAGATGTGTTGATTATCACTGGTGACTAGAATGCTAAAGTTGGAAACAAAGAGTCACCAGTCATTGGAAAATATGGCCTAGGTGATAGAAATAACACTGGGGATCTCATGAAAGAATTTCACAAGACCAATGACTTATTCATTGCAGATACCTTATTTCAACAACATAAATGATTAAATGGATTCCATTTTGATCTGTTCTTCCTTTCTTGTCTTTTTCCTCCTCTTGTTCCTCCCCTTATTTTCTTCACAAATGAAGTTCTTAATGTCATCCCACAATTCCTCTAGTTTTCAGTCATTAGTGTTCAATGCATCAAATTTATTCTTTAGATGGTCTCTAAATTCAGGAAGGTTATTATCAAGGTCATATTCTGGCTCTTGTGGACTTGTTTTAATTGTCTTCAACTTCAACTTGAACTTGCATATGAGCAGTTGCTGAACTTTCCACAATCAACTTCTGGCCTTGTGTTGGCTGAAGATATCAGACTTCTCCATAGCCTCTAGCCACAGATGTAGTCAATCTGATTCCTGTGTATTCCATCAGGTAAAGTCAATGTGTAGAGCTGTCATTTAAAACTATAGAGGAACATTTAATAACAGGGTAAATTCATGAAGGAAATATAATAACTCTAAATATATATGTACTTAATAATAGAATGTTATACATGAAGCAAAAAGTGAAAAACAGAAAGGAGAATAATCAAATTTACACTATAGTTGGAAAACACCCTCATTTTAGTATTTATAAAACAAGTAGACAGATAATCACTAAGGATGCAGAAGACTTTGAACACCACTATCAACTAAAATGACTTACTTGACATTTATAGACTACTCCACTCAAGAGTAGAATACATATTCATTCAAAAAATAATGACTATATATAACGTCCTACATTGTCCAATCTAGTCCCATGCCATATTTAACCTTAAATACACTAAGCATGGGACTTAATGACCAGGTGGATTGGAAAGTGCTGGCTCTTTGGAGAGGAATTCTCCCTTTCCACGCTAATTAAGTATTTGAACAAACAGCAGGGTATTTTTATTTTAAATATTGATATCTTATTTGTCAGGTTTTTGTGCATTAATTTTGATATTTGAAAAATTTTTCACAACAACATTTATAATTATTAGTGATTTTTTGATGTCTCCTTAAATTTTGAGACAGAATTGGTGAGTCTTTTGTCCTAGTCTAATTATGGCTTTGCATCTTGTTCTACTGCTTCCAGTTTCCAATGAGGAAGCCATCACTACAAGGGCTTTGATAAGCTTCAGGTAGGTACAGCTCCACAACCAAGATTTCTTTCTACAAAAAGTAGGGCTGTTTTGTTCTGTTTGAAATATAACTCTAGTTCTTCCTGCTTTTACTAAGGCATAAAATACTGCTGACACACAAGGCACAGAAGCATGTATCATTCAGAAAAGAGGAAATCTTTGACCAATAGATTTTCTTCCTTCTTGCTCCACCCTCATCCCTCTACTCTTGAGAGACACATCTGACAGGCAATATTTTCCCTTGCCCTCTTTATCAGTTGCAAATAAACCCTTGCTTAAGACTTAGTTTTTCTGGAGAACCTAAACAAAGACAAAATCAATCCAGACTGGCTAGGAAGATCATACACTTTCTGCAAGTTTTCAATTATTGACGTGTATTGCAAACATATAAAGCAAAAAATTACTTTAAAAAGTTTAATTGTAATTATGCAAATATATATAGTTTTTTCTATAACATTGAAATTTTTGCATTAGAGAAATGTCCTCTGATATTCCAGTTTGAAAGTGTACAGTATTTTTATTTCCTCAAAAGAAAAAAAAAAATCTGTCTATAAGAACTCATATAGTACTTTAAAGTCTGGGGTAAAATAGACTAAGAGTCAAACAAACAACACAGACCCTCTTCAACAAAGAAAAGAAACAGCAATTGACAGAGATACAGAAGATAATCCTGGAGCCCTGAGCTTTGAAAGAAACAATACAGAAGTGGATTAGGCACCAACTAGTGGAAAAACCTGAACAAAAACAGTGAGTATAGAGAGAGTTGGTGTGGCAGACTGTTAGCTACTCTGATGGGACCAATAGCCTGGATACTTCCAAGTGGTGTTGGGACCTGAGAATTGACCTAAGGATCAGTTCTGATAACTAAGGGCTGCAGAGACAACTGCAATGGTGACCTACGACTAGGAAGGGAAACCTTAAACAGGGAGATAACCTTAGCTGTTGACTTTCCGTGGTCCGGAGGGTGCAGACATATTGATTGTTTACACACAGCAGCCATTTTGGATATTTAAAGTGACCGAGGGTGCAGTCATTTTGAATGCTTACAAGCAGTAGCTATTTTGGATATTTTGAAACTTTACATGTGGCAACCATTTTTGATTTTAAAGTGATAGCATTCTCATTCAGATTCCAGGGACATAAGAATAGGCTCTGTATACCAAGGTTGGCAGGGACATACAAGAGGCTGACAATAGGAAAGGAGACGTCTTGTCAACTAGTGAATAGAGGAGCACAGCACAGTACCCTGCTTGAGTAGATAACATACAACAAAATAAAGAAAAAGAAAATCGTGGGCAAGTCACTCCAACATATGATCACCAATTAAATATAAGCACAAAAACATCACAATGACTCAGAGACAACAGAGCATCACAGTCCAGGCAAAGAAGAAAGATAAAGCAGGAGAAACAAAGGACCAGGATACAGACCCAAAAAATATCCCTGAGGAAGACACAGCATTGGAACTCCCTGATAGGAAATTCAAAAGAATTATATTTAGGAATCTTCAATGAATTGAGAGACAGTTCAAGGAATACATTGACAAAATTGAGGAAAACACAGAGAAAACCATAGAACAATTTTGTAAGACAATACCAGCACAAAATGACAAAATAAATGAAAAATTAGAAATGATACAAAATCTACACACAGAAATCCAGATTAATATTAAATTTTCAGAAATAGATAAGACATTGAATGGGCAAAGGAGCAAAATTGAATCAATGGAAGACAGAATTACTGAGATTGAAGGCAAATACCTGAACACTTCTTTGGAAAGGGATAAATCAGAAAAAAGATCAAAACAAAATGAAGAAAGCCTAAAGTTCATGTGGGATACCATCAAAAGAAATAATCTACATATAATCAGAATTCCAGAACAGGAAGAGACAAATAAACTATCAAGGATTTTTTGGAAGAGAATTTTCCTGGTATGATGAAAGATAAGAATATATCCATTCAGGAAGTCCAGCAAACCCCAAACAGGATAGACCCCAAAAGAAAATCATGCAGACATATCATCATCAAATCACCAAAACCAAAGACAAAGAAAGAATCATGAGAGCAGCATGGGAAAAGTTACCTACAAGAGACAACCAATAAGACTAAGCTTGGATTTCTTGACAGGAACCATCCAGGCAAGAAGACAATGGAATGGTATGTATAAAACACTGAAAGAGAAAAATTTCCAACCAAGAATTATGTAACTAGCAAAACTGTCCCTCAAATATGATGCTGAAATTAGGACATTTCCAGATAAGCAGAAATTAAGGGAATTTGTTAAAACCAGACCAACCTTACAAGAGATGCTAACAGCAGTCCTTTGGACAGAGAACCAAGAACAGCCAACAACAACTGACCATTAACACATATGATGATGTAACCCAGAAACCAACCCAGCTATGGAAATATCCAAAGTAAATAAGCCTACAAGATTGTAAACAGGGAACCAGAGACATCAATTGACAAGTGAGGACTACTATAAACCAGAAAGAGGGAAAGAAATGTGTAGTTACAAAATTTCTAGATGTTAGGGAAGTCAAGACAACTACAAGATAGAATGGACTGTTCAAAACTATAAATCACAGGGTAACCTCAAAGAGAAATGATAAACCTTCACATCAAAATCAAAAATAGGTCCAGCACAAATATTTAGCAAATACTAAAACAATAGCAATGAAGGAAGTGATAACATGATTCATAAACAAAACAAGCTCAACATAAAAAATTATATGGAACAAAGAACTCGATACCACAAGAAAGCACATTACAAAAATGACAGCAACAGATTCATATTCGCCAATAATTACATATCTGGCAAGGGACTTATCTCTAAGGTTTATAGAAAACTCCAATGCCTCATCACAAAAAGAGTTAACAATCCAATTGAAAAATGGGCAGAAGACATGAATAGACACTTTACCAAGGAGGATATTCAGGTGTCCAGCTAATATATGAAGAGATGCTCACAATCATTGGCCATCATAAACACGGAAATTAAAACAACAATGCGGTACCATCTCTCCCCAGCACTGATGGCAAGGTTCGTTGAGACAAAAAATAACAAATGCTGGTGGGGATGAGGAGAGATTGACACTCTCTTAAACTGCTGGTAGGACTGTGAAGTAATACAACCACTGTGGAAAGCAGTATGGTGAGTCCTTAGAAAGCTGGAATTAGAGATACCATTTGACCCAGAAATCCCATTACTAGGTATATATCCTAGAAAGGTGAGAGCCAGGAAAGGAACAGTTATATGCACACTCATATTCATTGTAGCACTATTTACGATAGCAAAAGATGGAAACAAACTACATGCCCATCAGTGGAAGAGTGGATGACCAAACTATGGTACATACACATAATAGAATGCAATGCAGCATCAAAGCATAAAGTAGAGTCTGCAAAACACTGCATAATATGGATGAACTTGGAGGACATTCTTGTTTTTGTTTGCCGTCGAGTCGGCCCCAACTCATAATGACCCCTCCTTGGGTTTCCGAGGCAGTATCACTATGGAAGTAGGATTGCCCAACCTTCCTTCCGGGGAGTGGCTGGTGGGTTTGAACCGCCTGCCTTCTGGTTAGCAGTCAAGTGCCTTAGGCACTATGCTACCAGAGCTCCTGGAGGAGCTCTGTCCTGGAGGACATTATGCTCAGTGAAATAAGTCAATCACAGAAGGACAAATATTGTATTAATTCATTGTTATGGAGGATCAAAGAAAGGTTTATATATGGAGGGAAACTTTCTTTGTTGGTTCCCAGGAGTGGGAGGGGAGGGGGGGAAACACTGAAAAAAAAATTAAAAATGCATTGACCTATGTCACTTTAGTTTTGTGTATTTCACTTGTACACTGTATATAAATTATATTTCAATAAAAATGCATAAAAAAGGACTCATATAGTACTTGAGAACAGATTCGAATGTACTTGTTGTCCTAAATATATTTTTTCATGAAAAACATTGTTTTAAAAACTTCAAAGTTATAAAAATAATAAAAGTAACAATTATATGAAAGAGAGATCTGATTCTGAGTATAGGAAAGTATGTTGTAATTTAGTCAATGAGGAGAAAATATTCTTTAGTGATTGCATATTTATAATATGCTAAATTTTAAATGTAAAGACTATCAGCTTATATCACAGTAGGACAAGGCACAGACAAATCTCAGTAATCTCCAAGTAATACAATAATTGAGATGAAGAAAGAAAAAACAAGACAATATTAATAAATGCGTGACAATTTTTTTTTCTAGTTCCTGAGAAGTATTAGAAATTCTGTAGCAGGTAACTCACACAGCAATGATTGAGAAGACAAAGAAGAAATGCAATGTAAACATCAATTTTACCTCGTTTTGTCACAAAGTACTGCTGAAATATTTGCTTATCTGAGAAGCAAAAAAAAGCACTGTAAGCTCTCTGATTTTACTTATTTCTACAGTGATTTGAATTCCTCAGTAAAATGAATGATGTTAATGATATCTAAGATTTTCATTCCTGTATTTTGAAATGGTGCATGGGCTGATTGTTTCAGGAAAGAGATAATCATAAGATTAAATATGATCTTCTACTTAATGTGCAGTAGTATTCATGAATATTTATTCTGAACCTTCTTATCTTGAAAAAGAAACAGACAAATACAATTTAAGTGATAATATATAAGATGCTGACTCAAGTTTTTATTCTTACAGCCATGAGACATCATAAAATATAATATTATATTAGTCTTCATATTGAATAATATCTTACAAAAGCACTTTGTTCCTAAATCATTTAATATAGAAAACACATACAGAAAAATATAGGAAAAAAATAATATAGAGATATTCATGAAATAAGTTCTTCACTCTGTGTCTGTAAAACTCCATAGGAATATTTTCAGAAATCTGGCTAAATGTTTGAAATTTTTATAATGGTACTGAATTAAAAATTTAAATTATAACTACCATTGAGTCAATTCCAACTCATGGAGACACCAGTGTGTCAAATTACAACTGTGCTCCATAGGGTTTTCAGTAGTGGAGTTTTCAGAAGCAGATTGCCAGGTCTTTCTTGCAAGGCAACATTGGACAGACTTGAATCTCCAACCTTCTAGTCAGCAGCTGAACACGTTAATCATCTGTACCACCCAATGATGAATTATAGATAAGAGTGTTTATTTTATTAAATATTTTTGAAGATCTTCATATGTGCATTTTTGCTTATATAAAAACCCACTGTCATCGAGTGCATTCCAACTCAGCAGTTTTATAGGACAGAAGAGAAATTCCCTAGAGGTCTTCCAAGACTGTAAATCTTCTTGGAAGCAGATTGCCCCACTGATCTCCTGCAGAGCATCTGATATGTTCAAATCATCAAATATTTTGTTTAGCAGCTGAATGCTTTAAGCATTGTGCTACCAGAGCTCCCCGATAACACACATGCACACACACACATATGTATAATTTTTCAGCGATAAAAGAAGCATGTATTTGTAATAAAAAGTATTCTTTATAGTTTAGATAATAAGCACATGTTATACAATGAATCCTGCTCTTTACACAATGATTAAGCTCTAGGCTGCTAGCCGAAAAGTCAGTGATATGAACCCATAAGCTGCTCTGTGGGAAAAAGATGTGGCAGTCTGCTTCTGTAAAGATTACAGCCTTGAAAAACTTATGGGGCAGTTGCATTCTGTCCTACAGGGTTGCTATGTCCTATAGCGAATCAACTCCACAGCAACCAGTTTTGCTTATCTTCCAACGCTATTTTGTTAAGAGGAAGAAAGAAAAATTTTACTAAAGACTTATGGCTATGCTGAGTGGAATCCTTTTATGAAAATAAATACACTTTCTCAATCCATTTAAATAATAAAGAAAAGCTTGCAATGTGGTGAGATAAACATTAAATGGAAACTCTTCCATTAGCAATTACACATATATTAGAAATAAAAGTCTGTCATTTCAGTATTGAAATGAAATGGAAAAAGATACCAGCAAAATTTTTCTATCATGACTATTGAATAAGTAATGAATTAAATTCATTCTTTTTGCTACTGGAGTGAAGAATTTTTATTTCATTTGAATGGAGTATGATTACACCACTTGAATATAATCACCATATACATCGTGAACTTTTGTGTCCTGGAAATTTGATTATACTTAGTTCAAACTAATTCTGTTTAACTGTGATGTTAAAAAATCAGTCTTGTTTTTCCTCTGAATCCTTACAATCTTCTGTATCAAAGTTTCATTGGCTACTTGTATTTGTTTCCTCATCTATGGGTTTCTATATTACTTTAATAATCTGGAGGAAAAAAAATGTTTTCTACATGTTAAACTTCAAAATTTATAATTTATACATATTTCTGATAATTTGGGACATCATACTGAAGGATTAGGAGCTCTGGTGGTGTAGTGCCTAAGGCATTTGACTGCTAACCAGAAGGCTGGAGGTTCAAACCCACGAGCTACTCCTCCAAAGGAAGGTTGGGCATTCTACTTCTGTAGAGATAACTGCCTCGGAAACCCAAGAAGGAGTCTCTATGTCAGGACCGACTCGACAGCAGTGAGTTTTTTTAGTTTATTGAAGGATTATATTCCATCACAAGTAGTTTTCTAAAATCCAACACTATCCTCCCCATTCTCTTTTTTTCTCCCCACTTTCTTTATTGGAGCATATCATAGTCAGCAACTCAGACTTATGATTTTCTATAGTCGATCAATTTTAAATATCAATAGATGAACAGATAATTGTATAGATAGATAGATAGATAGATAGATAGACATTTAATATAAGGAGGTCTGGTGATGCAGTTGGGTAAGGCATTTGGCTGCTAACCATAAGGCCTGCAGTTCAAACCCACCAGCTGCTCTGTGGGAGGAAGATGAGACAATCTACTTCTGTAAAGATTTACAGCCTTGGAAACCCAGTGGGGGTTGCTATGAGTCAGAATCGACTTGATGACAGTGTCTTTGCTTTTTGGTATTATATACATAATATATTACATAATTACATATAGATTAATATATATTATGTATATATTTATATACATAATATATATATATTACATTATTAATATTAAAAGCAAAAATCAAACTGATCTGAGAAATGAAAGTAAACAATATGAAAGAAACAGAAACTAAGAAGAAAGCTTTTAAATCATTAATATGATTTGAAACATTAAAAATAGTATATATATTGCCACAATTAGCAAAAACAAGATATTCAAGGAAAATTCAGACAATAAAAATGAACTTTTGGAATTTAAAAATACAATAAAAGAAATATTTAAAAAGGGGGTTTGGAACATAAGGTTAAGATGATTTCTCAAAGAGTAGAACATAAAAAAAAGTGAAGATAGAAAATAAATGTTAAGAAAATCAGAGCATTTGTCCAGAAGATTCTGTACTCAAATTATAATTTCTGAGGAACTGGAAAGACAAAAAAACAAAAAGTGAGTGGCCCTTAAGCAGTGAGGTCCTTTTTGTGCCTCCTGCTTAACTCCAATAACCAATAGGAAACTGTGGTCTTAGGAACTTGCCTAATCTAGATATTTCATACAAGTGAGATCATCATATAGCGTTTCTGTCATATTTCATTCAACATAATGCTTTCAAGTTTCACCCATGTTGTAGCATGTATCAAGATTTTATTTTTCTTTGTGGGTGAAATGATTTATTTTCAATAATAAAGTAGATTAATTTATCCAGGGATTGTTTTCACCATCTGGGTTCTGTAGCTCTTGTTTCTGCAGAACTAAATAGGGTTCACAGACCCTAGACCTTCCAAAAGATTTAATGCTGAAAATTCTGTCAAGTTGATCTATTTCTGATATCCTTTTCCCTTTCAACCCAGTTTTTGGCTTCTGACCTTGGAGAGGTTTGAATGTCCTGACAGACAAATGATGCAATTTCAGCATTTTTGAGCCTAGGTTTTTCCTTAGTTCACAAAAAGAGATAGAATGTCTTTGTGGCAGAATATTACCATGAAAGACATGTTAGACAAAATGTTACAGAAAAAAGACATAAGATGCAGAGATATGACACAGAAAAGACAAACTATTTCTTTGCATTTCACCATAGAACAATTCTGCATGCTAGTAGTAATAATACAAAGCTAACACACTGGTAAGCTAAATATAGTTTTATATTATTTTGTATATAAATATACTTACTGCATAGGCCACCTAGATAGGTGGAGCTAATACAAAAATAAAAAGAGCACTGGAAGATTAAATAGGATAACCAAATATTTTCATAATGAAACAGAACATTCATTCTTTTATCCCCTCTTCTAGCTTGATTAGGCTTGTAAAAATACTGAATTACAATTTTAAATGTATCAATATACCTTTACATTAAGAATGTTGATTATTTTTCTCATTAAAAAATAGGCAAACTAATTCTCACTCATTCCTTTAAATTTCTTTGAATTAGATTGCTTTTCTAAAAAAGTCAACTACAGCAATTTTTATAGAACTAACATACAATGAATAAATTCATTTTCTACTTCATTCCAAATTATTAACTACTTTTTAACAGATTGTATACTAGGACCTAAAAAGAAGTTGATGAACAGAATGTGACTATATTTACAAAGAAAGAGAGTTTATAATCAAGAGAGATAAATATTCAGTGGTCAAAGATATGTGTTATATATTAATTTTGGTAGTACTGGAAGAGTCTTTTTTGTGTTGGTAATAAAGTTAGTAGAGATGTAACACAGGGGGATTAGAGAATGTGAACTTTGTTATCAAAACAAAACCGTACTTGATTCTGTTGTTGTTATGTGCTGTCGAGTCGGACCCAACTCAAAGCGACCTCTCCTTGGGTTTCCGAGGCAGTATCACTACGGAAATAGATTGCCCAACCTTCCTTCCGTGGAGTGGCTGGTGGGTTTCAACGGCCAGCCTTCTGGTTAGCAGTCAAGTGCCTTAGGCACTATGCTACCAGAGCTCCTAAGAAAACAAAATTCAAGTGTATGCTTTTACTATCTTTGCATTCTTTATTTCTAATAGAAACCCATGTATCAGGTATGGAATATAATATAGCTATGTGAAAAGGAATATAGTTAAATTGTCTGTGTGAGGACTGTATTTGTGATATGTTGTTGTTGTTCTTAGGTGCCACTGAATTGGCTCTGACTCATAGAGATCAGAACAAAACACTGCCCAGTCCTGCACCAGCCTCACAATCCTTGCTATGCCTGAGCCCATCATGGCAGCTACTATGTCAATCGATTTCATTGAGGGCCTTCTTTTTCACTGACCCTCCACTTTACCTTGCATGATAGTCTTCTCCAGGCAATGGTCCGTTCTGACACGACCAAAGTAGGTGAGATGAGATTTTGCCATTCTCGCTTACAAGGAGCAGTTTGGTTGTACTTCTTCCAGGACAGATTTGTTAGTTCTTCTGGCAGTCCATGATATTTTTAGTATTCTTTGCCAACACCACAACTCAAAAGCATCAACTCTTCTTCAATCTTCCTTATTCATTATCCAGCTCTCACATGCATATGAGATTACTGAAAATACCATGGCTTGGGTTAGGCACACCTCAGTCTTCAAAGAGTCATCGTTCCTCTTCAGCACATTGAAGAAGTCTTTTACAACAGATTTGGCCAGTGGGATACATCATGTAATTTCTTGACTGCTGTTCCATTGATATTGATTGTGGAACAAAGTAATACAAAATCTTTGACAATTTCAATCTTCTCTTTATCATGATGTTGCTTATTGGTCCAATTTTGAGAATTTTCATTTTCTTTATGTTGAGGTGTAATCCATACTGCATACTCTAGTCTTTAATCATCAGTAAGTGTTTCAAGTCATCTTCACTTTCAGCAAGCAAAGTTGTGTTGTCCAAATATCACAGGTTGTTAATGAGTCTTCCTCCAATCCTGATGCTGTGTTCTTCTTCATATAGTCCAGCTTCTCAGAAGTGTTGTCACACTTTGTCAAGCTGAGTTGTTAAGACCTCGGATTATTTGCTCAGCATACAGGTTGAATAAGTATGATGAAAAGGTATAACCTTGATACACTACCCTCCTGATTTTAAACATGAAATATCCCCTTGTCCTGGTCTATGTACGGGTTCCTCATGAGCACAAATAGTGTTCTGGATTTCCTATTCTTCTCAATGTTATCCACAATTTGTTATGATCCACACAATTAAATGCTTTTGTGTACTCAATAAAACATAAGTAAACATCTTTCTGGTATTCTCTGCTTTCAGCCAAGATCCATCTGATATAAGCAATGACATCCCTCATTCCACATCCCCTTATGAATCTAGCTTGCATTTTCGGAAGTTCCCTGTCAATATACTCCTGCAACCATTTTTGAACTATCTTCATTAAGATTTTAGTTGCATGTGATATTAATGATATTGTTCAATAATTTCCACATTCTTTAGGATCACTTTTCTTTGGACTGAGTACAAATATGCATCTCTTCCAGTCAATTGGCCAGGTAGCTGTCTTCCAAATCTCTTGGCATAGCTGAGTGAGTGCCTCCAGCGTGACATCATTTGTTGGAACACCTCAGTGGGTACTCCGTCAATTCCTGGAGCCTTGTTTTTGCCAATTCCTTCAGTGAACCTTTGACTTCTTCCTTTAGTACAATTGTTTTTTGGTCATATGCCACCTCTTAAAATAGACATCAACCAATATTTTTGGTAGAGTGACTCTGTGTATTCCTTCCATCTTTTCCTGCATCCTACAGGTTTCCTGCATCATTTAATATTTTGTCCATATAATCTTTTAATATTGCAAGTTGAGGCTAGAATTTTTTCTTCAGTTCTTTCAACTTGAGAAATGCTGAGTGTGTTCTTTTGTTTTTCTAAGTCTTTGCATATTTCATTAAAATATTTGCCTTTTTCTTCTCAAGCTGCTTTTTGAAATCTTCTATTCAGCTCATTTATCTTGTCATTTCTTCCATTTGCTTTAGTTATTTGTGATATGGACCTAATAAATTTTATATTTTAAAAGTTATTTTAATTCAATAGTTACTTCCATTATTTACTTTGATTATAATATCGAAAAAAGATAAAATGGAATATGTTTTCTATTTTATTTTTATAACACCTGTCAAACTTGTGCTAAGCCAATACAAGGTAAACTGTATTGTTTTGTGTTTCCACATGAAAAAAAATATATATATAAGCTTGTCTTTGTTGTCACACTTTGTCAAGCTGAGTTGTTAAGACCATGAAATTATACTTTGCTTTATGAGAGTATTTGACTACAAGGAAGAAGCAGGCATTTTCCTACCAAGTACTACTATATTAGTTTCTTCTTGTTACTCTAAGTTACCACTAAACTGCCTAGCTTAGATCAACACAAATTTATTACTTTACAGGTCTGGATGCCAGAATTCCTAAAATCAAAATGTTGTACCTATTCCTTCTGGAGACAAGAAAGAGAATCTGTTTTCTTGTATTTTACAGCTTTTTATGGCCATTTAAGTTCTTTGAACTGTTGCCTCTTCCAACTTCAAAGCCAACAGACTAATACCTTCAAATAAATCCCTTCCCCCTCTCTCATCTTGGCTTCTATTGTTCATCTCCTTCTGAGTCTGACCCTCCTGCCTCCCTCTTGTAATGACTCCTGTGTTTGCACTGGACTCATCCAGACAATCATATCTGCAAAATCCATTTTTTTTTCCATATTGTGTTGTTGTTATATGCCGTCTAGTCGGACCCGACTTACAGCGACCCCTCCTTGGGTTTCCGAGGCAGTAACACTATGGAAGTAGATTGCCCCATATTCCTTCCGAGGAGTGGCTAGTGGGTTTGAATCACCAGCCTTCTGGTTAGCAGTCAAATGCCTTAGAAAAAAAGAGCTCCCTTTTTCCATATTAGGTAACATATTCACACATACTAGGGATTAGCATGTAGCCACATTGGCAGTGGGGAAGGATCTTTCTGAGTACCAAGCAAGAGACAAAATGGCTGAGCAATTATTGTGGCGTTCCCGTCATGGCTCCAGAAGGCAGAGGCACATTTCACATGAAGCAGTACTGTGACTTTAACAATCATTACAGAGCATTTTCCAAGTTTACAGAGAATATTCCCAAGTTACCATGGCAAATAAATTAATATGCTACTAGAGGAACACATCCAATATTGCATTATATCAAAGTTAATTTAAAATACGACAGTTTCATCAGGTTCTTAATAAATCTTCTTTTATATCATGAATATTCTACCAGTCTTTGAAAAAATGGCATTGCCTAAAATTTATTTCAAATTCCATCCTAATTTTGATAGCAGTTTAATAGGAAATACTCTATCTACAGACTTCTCTATTTTGAATTGTTGTAATAAAAAAGAAAAGAAAAAGAACTTTAGAAATCACCAGATGAGAAATATAACGAGCACCATAAGGTAGCAATGGACATATTTTGGGGGTGAGAAGGAATTATAAGAAATTTATTTTGGATTGAGTGTGAAGCAAATGAGACTAAAAATGTAAATTAAAGATAGATTATCAAAAGTTTTAGACACTAGACAGAGGAAAGGAGGTATCAAATCTGGGGTTGAAAAAATGTAGGCGATTAAGGAAACACTTGTAACTTAAACAGTGGAACCTTCAGGTTCTCCCTTTAATTTGGTTTCACATTCTGGAAAATAGGTTGTTCATGCTCTCAGGAAACAAAATGGGAGATTAGTCATTGGAGAATTTGGTAAATTGCTCTACAAAAAATTATCTATCCCCACACAGGAAAAACAGTGAACCTTGATAAGTCCACTGTAGATGTGATCACAATTTTTCCCAAACATTTCAGTGCTTTACTCTTAAATCTGTATGGGCAATAGTAAGTATAACACTCTCCCAAAAAACTAATTTTCTTCAGAGAACTCTACTACTTGACAAATTATCGATCAAATCTAAGAGCAGAATCAACACATGTAAGTAAAGCAGAGTCTCAAAACATTTTCCTACTTTGAATTCTGCTTTATAAGGGACTGGAAGAATTCTTTCAATAAAGAAGGGCATAAGATGAGATAAAGGCAGGAGATCCAGGGTACTTGAGGAAAAACATAAACAAGTCAAGAATAATCTGGGAAACATTATACAGAGTGCACTCAGGATCACAGCTTGTTTAAGAAAGCCTAAATCAACTAATCTACATTTGAGGAGTTGGGTAAAGAGCCATGGGAGAGCTATCACTTTAAAAAATAAAAAAAATAAAAATGAAAACTAGTAATTGTGACATTAGAACTCTTGAAAAATATGTATGCACATTTTGCTATTGTATTAAAGTTTTTGAAAACTATTGGTAGATACACAGAAAAAATATACACATGGAAAAAAGGAAGCAATTTATTAGCTCCAATAAAACCAAAATGTCATATAAGAAAGAAACATAACCATAGCAAACATTTTCTTACAAGTGTATAATATTTATATCTTGTTGTTTTGTGCCGTTGAGTCAGACCCAACTCATAGTGACCCATCCTTGCGTTTCGGAGGCAGTATCACTATGGAAGTAGATCCCCATCTTCCTTCCAAGGAGTGGCTGATGTGTTTGAACCACCAGCCTTCTGATTAGCAGTCAAGTGCCTTAGGCAATATTTATATAAACATGAATTTATATAGACATGACAATATAAACAGGGAGAGGATGGGTGCACAGGCTCAGAGATGCTTGGCATGACTTTGTGACTGGTGTGGTAGTTAAGTTTGCGTGTCAACTTGGCTAAGCCTGGTTGAGTACTGGGCAGCTGAATGTACTATTCCCCATGATGAGACTGGTAATCAGCTCCATGGTGTGATCTACCACAAGCAGCAGAGTAGCTGCTTTAGGGATGCGTTCCACTTTCCATATATAAGTAGCAGCTTTGGGAGCAGTCTCTAGTTTATGGCGTGCTTGAAACCTGCATATAGCTGTGTCATTGTTCAACAGCCTGCCATGCTCTGCTGACATGGGAACTTTCAATGGACTTAAATTAATGGCCTGCTGTGTGATTTGGTAACATCAGGATGTTGCCTTTACATGTCAACCTTGGGCTTGTCAGTCTCAGCAGCTGGCAGCTCTGCAAAAAAAGCCTCCAGCTTCAATAGGTCAGGAGCAGGAGGCAGAGCTGAAGCCAAGGTTGAGGGGCTTTCACCCAGCCCTTAGAGCTTGACACTTTGAACTTGGACTTAAAGTCTCCAAACTGTAAGAGAATGAACTCCTGTATGTTAAGGCCATCCCATTTGTGGTATATTCTTGTCAGAGCAGCACTAGGTAACCAGCTTTATTCTAAGGTCAGGCCCCAGAGAGATGGGTGCAGAGTGGTTAAGAACAACTAAGGGAGATGGACTTGTCTGTCAGTTTATCATCCTGTGGAGGCTTACAAGTTGCTGTGAGGCTGGAGGCTATGTCACCAGTGTTGAAAATGCCAACAGCATTACCCATGGTGGACAGGTTTCAGCAGAGTTTCTGGGCTAAGACAGACTCAGAAGAAGGAAGAGGCCATCTGCTTCTCAAACAATTGGCCAGTGCAAACCTTATGAACAGCAGTGAAACACTGTCTGGTATGTTACTGAAATCTTTATGAATAGCCCTGAAACATTGTCCAATATAGAGCCAGAATATGAGCCTGTCAGATCAGAATGAACTCAAAATATGACTGGGGAAATCAGACTCCTCAGAGTAGAGACGACCTTAATGATAAGGATGGAGTAAAGCTTTTGGGACCTCCATCGGCTGATTTGGCTTGAATCAAATGAGTAAAAACAGATGCAAACATCCATTAATAATTGGAGCATGGAATGTATGAAGTATGAATCTAGGAAAATTGGAAGTTGTCAGAAATGAAATGGAACACATAATGATCAATATCCTAGACATCAGTGAGCTGAAATGGACTCTTTTTGACCACTTTGAATCAGAGACTTATATGGTCTATTATGCTGGGAATAACAAATTGAAAAGGAATGTTGTGCCTTCATCATTTCAAAGACTGTTTCAAGATATGTCCTGAAGTACAATGCTGACAATGATAGGAAAATATCAACATGCTTTCAAGGAAGACCAGTTAATACTACTATTATTAAAATCTATGCTCCAACTTGCAAAGCCAAAGATGAGGAAATTTCAGACAACTTCCTCAGTCTAAAATTGATTGAACATGAAATCAAGTAAGGTTGATTATCACTGGTGACTAGAATGTGAAAGTTGGAAATGAAGAAGAATTACCGGTAGATGGAAAATATGACCTTGGTGATAGAAATAATGCTAGATATCACATAATAACAAAATTATTTGGAACTGTTTCAAGTGCTGAGGAGCAAGGATATCTCCTTGAGGACTAAGGTGTGCCTGACACAAGCCATGATATTTCCAATCGCCTCGTATGCATGTGAGAGCTGGACAATGAATAAGGAAGACCGAAGAAGAGTTGATGCTTTTGAGTTGTGGTGCTGGCGAAGAATGCTGAAAGTACCATGGACTGCTAAAAGAACTAACAGATCTGTCCTGGAGGAAGTGCAGCCAGAATGTTCCTTGGAAGCAAGAATGGCCAGACTTCGTCTCACCTATTTTGGTCATGTTGTAAGGAGGGACCATTCCCTGGAGAAGGATGTCATGCTTGGTAGGGTGGAGGGTCGATGAAAGAGGGGGAGGCCTTCAACGAGATGGATTGATACAGTGGCTGCAATGATGAGCTCAAGTATAGCAGGGATTGTGGGGCTGGTGCGGGATAGGGCAGTGTTTCGTTCTGCTGTGCATGGGGTCGCCATGAGTCGGAAATGACTTGACGGCACTTAGCAACAACAACATCGCGTAATAAAATTTTGAAAGACCGATGAATTATTTATTGCAAATACCTTTCTTCCACAACATAAAGAAAAGGTATACATGTGTACATCACCAGATGGAATACATAGGAATCAGACTGACTACATCTGTGGCAAGAGATGGTAGAGAAGCTCAATATCTTCAGCCAAAATGAGGCCAGGAGCCGACTGTGGAATAGAACATCCACTGTTCAATGTACATTCAAGTTGAAGTTGAAGACAATTAAAATGAGTCCATAAGAACTAAAATATGACTTTGATAATATCCCTCCTGAATTTAGAAACCATCTAAAGAACAGATTTGATGCTTTGAACACCAATGACTAAAAACCGGAGGAACTGTGGAATGACATTAAGTATATCATCCATGAGGAAAGAAAGAGGTCATTGAAAAGACAAAAAAGGAAGAAAAGACTAAAATGGATTTCAGGAGAGACTCTGAAACTTGCCCTTGAGCAGAGAGCATCTTAAGCAAATGGAAGAAATGACAAGATCAAAGAGCTGAACAGAAGATTTAAAAAAGCAGCTTGAGCAGACAAAGCCAATTACTATAATGAAATGTGCAAAGACCTGGAGTTAGAAAACCAAAAGGGAAGAACCCACTCAGCATTTCTCAAGCTGAAAGAACTGAGGAAAAAATGTAAATCTCAAGGTACAATATTGAAGGATTTTATGGGCAAAATATTGGGTAATGAAGGAAATATCAAGAGAAGATGGAAGGAATACACAGTCACTGTATCAAAAACAATTGGTTGATTTCCATCCATTTCAGGAGGTAGCATATGATCAGGCACCAATGTTGTTGAAGGAAGAAGTCAAAGCTGCACTGAGAGAATTGGTGAAGGACAATGCCCCAGGAATAGACTAAATACCCACTGAGTTGTTTCAACAAATAGATGCCATGCTGGAGACACTGACTAGGCTATGCCAAGAGATTTGGAAGACAGCTACCTGGCCAACTGACTGGAAGAGATCCAAATTTGTACCCATTCCAAAGAAAGGTGATCCCAGAAAATATTGAAATTATCAAACAATATCATTAATATCACATGCAAGTAAAATCTTACTGAAGATAATTCTAAAACAGTTGCAGCAGTAT
The DNA here is from genome assembly GCF_000298275.1 of Orycteropus afer afer. Taxonomy (NCBI): domain Eukaryota; kingdom Metazoa; phylum Chordata; class Mammalia; order Tubulidentata; family Orycteropodidae; genus Orycteropus; species Orycteropus afer. The sequence goes on along the minus strand of NW_006921982.1, from coordinate 2,766,873 downwards.
ATTGACAGAGAGCTTCAAGAAATGCAAGCTAGATTCAGAAGAGGATATGGAAAGAGGAATATCATTGCTGATGTCAGATGGATCTTGGGTCAAAACAAAGAATACCAGAAAGATGTTAACTTATGTTTTATTGACTATGCAAAAGCATTTGATGGTGTATTATTGTTGTAGTTATGTACCATCAAGTCATACCCAACTCATAGCGGCCCACTCTTGGGTTTCCAAGCCAGTATCACTATGGAAGTAGATTGCTCCATCTTCCTTCTGAGGAGTGGCTGGTGGGTTTGAACCATCAGCCTTCTGGTTAGCAGTCAAGTGCCTCATGCATTATGCTACAAGAGATCCTTTGATGGTGTGGATCATAACAAATTATGGATAACATAAAGAAGAATGGGAATTCCAGAACACTTAACTATGCTCAGGAGGATACTGTACATAGACCAGGAGGTTATTGTTTAAACAGAACAAGGGATATTGCATGGTTTAAAATAGGGAAGGGAGTCTGTCAAAGTTGGATCCTTTCATCATACTTATTCAGTCTGGGTGCTGAGCAAATAATTTGAGAAAGTGGATTACTTGAAGAAGAATATGGCATCAGGATTGAAGGAAGAATCATTAACAACCTGCAATACGCAGATGACAGTACTTGGCTTGCTGAAAGTGAGAATGACTTGAAATACTTACTGGTGAAGATTAAAGACTACAGTCTGCCTTATGGATTACACCTCAATATTAAGAAAACAAAGTTCCTCACACCTGGTCCAATAAACAGCTTCATGACACATAGAGAAAAGATTGAGCTTGTCAAGGACTTCATATTACTTGGTTCTACAATCAACACCAATGGAAACAGCAGTCAAGACAACAGAAGATGTATTGCATTGTGCAAATCTGCTGCAAAAGACCTCTTTCAAGTGAGGAAGAGTAAAGATGTCTCCTTTAAGACTAAAGTATACCTAACCTAAGTGATGGTATTTTCAATTGCCTTTAATGCACAATACATAAAGAAGATCAAAGAAGAGTTGATGCTTTTGAGTTGTGGTGTTGGAGAAGAATGCTAAGAATACCATGGAATACTAAAGGGACTAACAGATCTTTCCTGGAGGAAGTGCAATCAGAATGCTCCTTGGAAGTGAGAATGGCCAGATTTCATCTCACCTACTTTGGTCATTTTGTCAGAAGGAACCATTCCCTGGAGAAGGATATCATGCTTGGTAAAGTGGAGGGTAAATAAAGAAGGGGAAGGCCTCAACAAGATGGATAGACACAGTGGCTGCAAGGATGAGCTCCAGTATAGCAAATATTGTGAGGCTGGCACAGGATGGTGCACTGTTTCATTCTGCTCTGCATGGGGTCTCTATGAGTTGGAGATGACTCGATGGCACCTAATAAGAACAACAACAACAACAATGTAAACAGTGACCAGCAGAATTGGTTAATGTGTTTGAACCACCAAACGTTTTGGATAGTAACCAAGCACTTTAACCACTGCACCACCAAGGATCACTGGCTAGGCTATCTCACTGCCTTCAAGTCCGACTCGACTCATAGTGACCCTTCCTTGGATTTCCAAGGCGGTGTCACTACGGAAGTTGATTGCCCAACTTTCCTTCCAAGGAATGGCTGAGTACTTTTTTATTCAGGTTAAAACTAATCCAGGAGGAAGGTCCAAGAGGAGGCACTATGTAGGAATACTGTTCAGATGGTCTAAACAAAGATTTGAGAAATCAAGTGAAATAGATAAAGATACAGTTATAGAAGCCAGTGCTTCAAATGAGAGGATAAAGAAAGAGATCAAATACTGATAAAGGACTTAATGAAAAGAGTGAACAGGAAGTGATAAATTGTCCACTGGCAAAGTGTGGCCATTTTGAATTACTGCAATCAGCGTTATGATTGGAACAGGAACCATATAATTGGCTCCACTTGCCCAGGACGGCTGAAGCACCCATATTAGGCAACCAGAGAAGTGTGACATCTCCCCTTTGCTCATTCTCCTTGTAAATAGATGCACAAACTTCTCTTACCCCAATTCATGCCAGTGTTGTACTGCTTTTTCATCTTTATTCTTAGTTTTGCCCTCTTCCATCCCTCTTTTCTTTTTTTTTTTCCTTTCCTTTTTTTCTTCCTCTTCCATTGACATTTTTCTTGTATTGGATGGTGCATAGTAGACACCTCTCCTCCCACCAGACAGGACTAGCAACACTTTCCCTTGTCCCTCCCTGGATGAAAATGCATGCGCCTGCAGAGTGAGCACTGTTTTCATGCACACAGTCATATTTGGCAGCTTGCATTTTTATTGGTACTGTGCTCCTATTTTTCTTTTTAAATTTTTTTTTCTTTTTCATTTTTTATTTTTTTTCTTTCTTCTGAGTCCTTCCCTCTTTCCTCTTGTTTTTCACTTCTTTCTCTTCTTTTTTCTTCCTCTTATCTCCAACCATTTTGGTTTTTGATCCCACAGAGTAGGTGCCCAGTTCACCTCTGCGGATAGAAATGCCCACTCCTGCCTCTCCATGCTTATTAATACATTAAGCAAAACAAACTATTTATTGTAAATAAATTGTATAGATTTTGTACATTGAAAATTAGCAAAACCTATCAAACTTTTGACAGTAAGTATGTCTATTTATACATATTTAATTTTGAATTATTTTAAAAATTTTAAAGCATTCATAAAAGCAATTATAATTTACCTCAGATAATAGATTATTAAATGTGATCATTTTATTCATAATTAGATTCCATTAAGTTAAAAATTTATTGAAATACTTCTCAAGTATAATGAAATGAAGTTGAAAATAAATACATACATTATAAATTATCTACTATACACAGGTCCCATTAGTTACATAGAATTGCTTCTTTGAAGTATTTTACCAGTTGATGGGAATTTAGGCAGTAATATTCAGTCAAATAACCTTAATTTTCTTGAATGCTGGGAAGAACATAATTGTAAGAAATACAAAATTTAGTAGGACTTTAGTGAAGTGAGACAGTAAATTCTATTTAAGAAAATGAATAGGCTTTACTATGGAGGTGGAATTTATGATGGACCTTAACAATGAATAGATTTAGAGAGATAGAAAAAGAAATCAGTGGTGGAAGAAAACTGATTTTGAGAAAATATGCAAGCAAAATAATCAGTGTGGAACATTTTGTTGCATGTTTGGAGAAAGCTAAATAGTTGAGTAAGAGAAAAAGGGAGATGATATTTAAAAACTAAGCAAATTTAGAATCACTAAACACTAATTAAATGAAAATGAACAGATACTACATTTATAAAGTATTGTATAGATTTTGTACATTGAAAATTATAAAGTCAATATAAAATAAAGATCAGGTCTTACTTTTCAATGTTTAACAAGGGAAAACATTCAAAAACAGACCTGATATATGTTATATATATATACTTAAATATGATATATATATGCTTAAATGTATTAAGGGAGCTCTGGTAGCATAGTGGCTAAGGCACTTGACTGCTCACCAGAAGGCTGGCGGTTCAAACCCACCAGCCACTCCTCGGAAGGAAGGTTGGGCAATCCTACTTCCATAATGAGACTGCCTTGGAAACCCAAGGAGGGGTCACTATGAGTCAGGGCTGACTCGAGGGCACATAACAACAACAACAACAACAACAAATGTATTAAGCCACAGGGATCCAAGTGAGGAGAGGGAACTTATGCACTAACAAAGCAGCAGGGCAGGAGAACAGGAGAAAGGGGATTAAGAGCCCGGAACCCAGACAGAGGAGCAGTCAGTCACAGGGGTCCAGGTGAGGAGAGGGAACACAGCATGCCAAAAGCAACAGGACAGTAGAGTGGGAGAAAGGGGATAAAAAACCAGGAATCCAAACAGAGTAGCAGTCGGCCGCAGGGGTCCAAGTGAGGAGAAGGAATTCAGGCACACCCAAAGCAGCAGGACAGGTGAGTGGGAGAAAGGTGATTAAAAGGCCCAGGAATGCAGACAGAGGAGGAGTCAGCTGCAGGGACCCAGGTAAGTGTGGTATGAGAGGTTTCCAACAGGGAGACAAACTTGTCTGTCCATTTGTCCTACCGTGGTGATGTGTTGATGTGAGTTTTGAGGCTGAGCCACTGGTGTTTCAAATCCAGTGGGATGCACATAGTGCACAGGTGTCAGCCCCACTTAAAGACTGAGACAGACTAGGAAGAAGGAAGAGGCCGTCTACTTCTCAAAGAATTGGCCAGGGAAAATCTTATGAATAGCAAAGAAACACTGATACATTACCACACAACTTTATGAATAGTCTGGTTAGGTTAGAAGGCTCTCAAAATAGGACTGGGAAAGAGCTGCATCATCTGAATAAACCCAGCCTTACTCTTATGGATAAGGTAAAGCTTTCAAGACTTTCATTTGCTGGTGTGGCACACTCAAATTGAAGAGAAACAGCTGCAGACATACATTAATCATTAGAACATGGAATGTAGGAAGTATGAAACTAGGAAAATTGGAAGTTGTCAAAAATGAAATGGAAAGCTTAAAGATTGATATTCTGGGCATTAGTGAGCTGAAATGGACTGGTTTTGGCCATTTTGAATGAGACAACCATGTGATCTACTATGTCAGGAATGATAGTTTGAAGAGGAACGGCATGGCGTTCATCATCACAAAGAATGTTTCAAGATCTTTCCTGAAGTACAATGCTGTCAGTGATAGGATGATATCCATATGCCTACAAGGAAGACCCATTAATACAACTATTATACAAATTTATGCCCCAACTACCAAAGCCAAAGATGAGGAAATTGAGGATTTTTATCAACATCAGCAGTCTGAAATTGACTGAACATACAATCAGGATGTGTTAATTATCACTGGTGACTGGAATGCAAAAGTTGGAAACAAAGAAGAATCACCAGTAGTTGGAAAATTTGGCCTTGGTGACAGAAA